>NW_006399967.1:1771605-1773566 GCF_000299155.1 Elephantulus edwardii
AAGTATTTTATAAATTCCGGATATAAGTCCCTTATCTGATATGTCATTACCAAATATTTTTTCCCAGTCTGTGGCTTCCGTTTTTACTCTGTTGGAGAAAGCACTCTTTCCCTTGACCCCGAAGAGAGGAGGCCATCTGCTTCTGCATCCTCAGCCCTTCCCGGGACGTAACGTGAGCCGGCTGTTGTTTGTTGTTGTTGTTGTGTATTGTTGGGCCAGAACAGGCCCACAGCTGACCCTCCGGCTGGTTTCCGAGGCTGTAAACTGAGTGGAGCAGATCCCCCGTTGTTCTCCCGTGAAGCAGCTGGTGGATTCAAACCGTGTGCCTTTAGGTTGGCAGCACAACCGCTTAGCACTCAGGCACCTGAGCTCCTGGTGTGAGCCGGGGAGGTCCCAAACAGACAGTGTTGTCTGAACAGAACACCAAGTGTGTGAGACGGGGTTCCACCAGCCTCGCCCCTGAGGAACACCCCGACTGTATGTTTGCTCTTCTTGCAGTCTGTGGGCAGTAGATACTAGAGTCCTTGTGGGTCCAAGCCGTGAATACACCCAACTATTCACCAAAAGGTTGGAGGTTCAAGTCCGCTCATAGGAACTTGAGAAGACAGTCCTCCTGACAACCAGTCAGCTGTTGGAAATCCGAGGGGCCCAAGTCCAAACTGACAACCCTGGGGTCCCCAGAGTTTAGACTCCACTTACCGGCCACGGGTGGGGGTGGGGGGTGGTGTCAGCATTTCCTCCCCGAGAGCGATGTGCCCTCATCACTGCCAGGGCCTGAGCTGGAGGCACTTGTGCGATGATTTCCCGCTTGACCAGGAAATCAGAGGCTGCCGAAGATAAAGTTCTTGGCTGACACTGAGGCTTGGGGTCCCTGGTGAGACCTAGAGGTCAGGCTAGAGGTGGGTGGAAGGGAGTGGTGTCAGCCTAGAAAGTGGCGCCTGGGGGGGGGGGTGGTCTGCAGGGCAAGAGAGAGAGAGGGGTGAGAAGTCTTCTGTGAAAACAGGAAGCAGCCCCCCCAGGCAGAGGGAAAGCCCACTGGTCCAGGAGGAGTCCTGGGAGCTGGTGTGAAGACCCCCTCTCATTCCTTGTGCTAGGAGCTGCAGTGAGAAGCAAGGCTGGGATGAGGCACGGAAGGGGGCTCACGCCCTCGGCCTCTGCCAGGGAGGTGTTTGTCTCTCTCCTGGGGTCCCCCATGTCATCGACCATCCTCCCCTCCCCCATATGTCTGGAGTTTATTGACAGCGTGAGTGGGTCCAGGGGAGCTGCTGACACTGGGGGTCAGGGCTCGGCCTCTGCCTAGAGGGGCAGCAGTGTGGCTGCTGGCTGGTCAGAGCAGAGAAGTGCAGGCTGCACTCCTTTGAGCATCTCTCCAGGCAGCCTGGCCTCTGGGTCTGATTGAAAGTGTGGCTCTCAGCTGTCCCTGTGGACATCAGAAACCTTTTCCCATAGCATGAAAAGAAAACCAACTGCCTGGGGAAAACACATTTGGCAATGACGTCTCAGACAAAATTCTCAATGAACGTTTACAGAATACAATAGGGCCTCCAAGAGGCGATGGTGATGAAGGAGGAAATTCAAGCTGCTCTGAAGGAATTGGAGGGGGGGGGGGAAGGCCCCAAGAGTTGACAACACACCAATTGACATATTTCAGCAAATGATGCTGCCTTGGACATGCTCACCAGGCGGTGCCAAGAAATCTGGAGGACAACCACCTGGCCAGCTGACCGAAAGAGATCCATATTTATTCCCGTTCCAAAAAAGAGTGACCCAACAGTGGACATTATCGAATAACATCACTATTATCACATGCAAGAAACATCTTGCTGAAGATTATAAAAGAATAACTGCAACAGTTGTAACATCAACAGAGAACTACAGTCTGGGTTTAGAAGAGGTGTGGCACTGGGGAATCATTGTCAATTTAAGACGAATCCTGGCTGAAAGCAGAGAGCACCAGAGGA
>NW_006399967.1:1774893-1793161 GCF_000299155.1 Elephantulus edwardii
GGGAGTGGGGACGGGTGTGTCAGAGACAGTGAGACTGGCTCAGAGCTATCGTAGATAGGGTCGCTACAAGTCACAGGCGACTCGGTGGCACATAACAACAACAACAACAACAGTGCCTCCATCGCAGGGATGTGAAGAACGCTGACAGGGTTTGGTCTGGGTTTTGTGTTCTTTGATTGTTTTTGTTCCGTCTGTTTGGCCACACTTCCTGGCTTACTAGCAGCCTCCGAGGTAGAAAACAGGAATCTCACTACCATCAGGAAAGGAGCAGAGAGGCCGCGTCTCCTTTGGGCCGCGGATTGCTGCTTGAGACAGGGCAAGACGGAGACATGGTGGGAGGCCGACACACGGCAGCCCAGCGGCAGAGCAGCACAGGTGATAGGGAACCCGAGATCCAGGTGAGATGGAGCTGAAGCAGGCACCCACAGAGCCGGAGCTGAGCACCTGCAGGCCAAGGCCCCCGGGCGGGTGGGGGACAGCGGCACACAACTGGCAGAACTTTGAGAACTTTGTAGCTCTTGCCAGAGTAGGGTCAAGGCTGAGGCCAGGAGACCGAGGGTTAGAGAGTGGCCTGCCTGTGAACACACCGTGAAGAAGCCGTCCTGACGGGGGGAATGGAGCCCCAGTGTCTCCAGTGGGATCATAACCCTAACACACATGAGTGCTGTCTCTGAGGTCTGTGTGGCCACCGGAGCAGATTGTTAGAGAAGCGGTGAGAGCCGTGGGAGGGACGGGTGTGCTGGGATTGTGTGAGGGGTGCGGGCAGGTCTGATCCCCCAGACCCAACCCTGTGCTGGAGACCCTGAAGGGGAATCCATCTCCCTTGTGAAGTCAGACGCCGGCGGCTACTGACAATGTGGGCTCTTGTCACCCCCAAGCCCCTCAGAAGAAAGGCCTGGCTTATCTGCTCCGAAGCCCAATTCTACTCCGACTACTTTATGGAAGTTTTAAACACACCCACAAGGTTGTGCATCTACCAGCACCACCGAATCTCACAACAGGAGAAATAACATTTTCAGTGCAGTATTTTTTTATAGATTTTTTCCATTGCTGCACATTTTCTCCCCCCCTCCCTGCAATACACCTCTTATTCTAGATTGTTGTCATACAGATACTGCCTAATCATATATTCCTTTCAGACAGTTCTTCCCCTCCTCTGTTCTAACTCATTGCAATATTTTTTGGTGGGGAGGGAACAAGCAAACAAACAAACTCAAAAGCAGGAAAAAAACAGAAAAAAAAAAAACCAAACCACCAACCCCACAGCGAGGAAGATATGAAAAGATAAATAAAGCCAGCAGCCAGCTCAGGGAGGGAACAGTCTAGTGACCTTTCAGTCTTCCTCGTTAGCTGACCTCTCCAGAGGGTTTTAAGAGGCAGTTAAACGCCAGTTAATAGCAGCAGAGCAACTGGTAGATCTTAACTGTGTGTCTGAGGACTGTAGCAAGGCTTCTTACTGCCAGGCCACCAGAGCTGTCTTCTTGAAGAATGTAAAATGCTTTTCTTTCAGATTGGGGTGTGTGTGTGTGTGTGTGTGTGTGTGTGTAACTCCAAGGGCGAGTTTGGGGCATGCTCTGTGCCCCAGGCCCACTGCACAAATGGAACAATCAAGTCTGGAGAAGTTCTGGGTGGGGCTTCCCAGAAGCCTGGCCCTGGAGGCTGATAAGATAGGGAGCCTGGAGATGATAAAGACAGGGGAGCCTGGGAGCCTGGGGACAGAGGAAGTGGCTGAGAAAATGGAGACACCCTGAAGAGGAAGAGTGAAAGGGACTGAGGTGAGGGCGGTGGGGAAGAGACAGAGCCCCGAAACATGTGGAAGGAGCAGTCAGTGAGACGCTGCGCTACTTGGAGCCTTTGTCCTGTCTAAGTTCCTCAGCAGCCTGTGACCTGTCCTTGTTCTGTGCCCTCATGTCTGGGCCAGCTCACGGCTGACCCCCAGTGGGTTTCGGTCTGCACATCACACAGGAGATTGTTCATCCTCCCCCCCCAGAGCAGCTGGTGGATTCGAACTGGGTGCCTTTGCATTGCCAGCTCAGTGAGTGAGCTGGGTCCACTCATTTTCCCTCCAGGGGCCTCCGTGTCCTGAGGCTTGTTCTAAGGAGACTTGGTGTCTGCTTGTCAACTGTAGGGTCAGTGGTGAGCCCACTCAGTGTGTCCACGAGAGAAAGGGCTGGCAATCCGCTCAGTTACCCACGGCTGTCACACCATTTCCGGCTCCTAAGGACCCTGTAAGACTGAGAACTCCCCAGGGATTCTGGGGCTGCCATCTTTACAGGGGCCCAATGCCCCATCCTTCTACAGAGAAGCTTGTGAGCTTGTGGGTTTGAACTGCTAACTTTTCTGTCAGGCCCAGTCCAAGGTCAAAGGAGGAGAATGAAGGATTCAAAGAACATCAACACATCAAAAAGGACATGAACAGTCTCACCCGCCTGGCTAAACCACAGTGGAATGCCCCTCCACTCCCTCCCTGAAGACCCTACTAGAAAAACCTGCCCCAGCCCACCTTGTTGTTGTTGTTGTTATGTGCCGTCGAGTCGTTTGCGACTCATAGCGACCCTGTGTACAACAGCCTAAACCCTGCTCTGTCCTGTGCCAATTGCGCTGCCTCTGACACTCCCATCCCGATTACCCCAGTCACCGAATCAATCCACCTCATAGAGGGTCTTCCCCTCCTGCGCTGTCCCTCCACCCTCCCAAGCATGATGTCCCTCTCCAAGGACCTGTCTCTCCTTACAACCTGTCCAAAGTATGTCAGACAAAGCCCCAGAATCCTTGCCTCCAAGGAGCAGCCTGGTTTAACCCTCTCTAGGATGAATCTGTTTGTTTTCTTGGCAGTCCATGGTACATTCAATACTCTTCTCCAGCACCACAGCTCAAAGACATCAATTCTCCTTCTATCCTCCCTAGTCATTGTCCAGCTCTCTGATGCATAACAAGCGATTGCAAAGACCATGGCCTTTATCAGGCGCAACTTAGTCTCCAGAGAGACACCGTTGCTCTTGAGTACTTTAGAGAGGTCCCTAACCGCAGACTTTCCCATCCCAATACGTTTTTTTATTTCCAGCCCACCTTAGGGCGTGGTTTTCCCCTGGTCTGTCTCTCTCTCACCAGACCAAGGAATCGCACCTGGGAGCCCCCTTAGTTAAGCTTTAAGCTTTCTCTCTCTTTGGTCCTTTTCTTGAGTCCTTGGCCTTACATCCAGTGTGAAAACCTAACACCTTTTTAAATACATATATTTTTTAATTTTAATGAACATTTACAGAGACTTTGGATTTCCACTGATACATTTTTCTCCCCACCCCTCCCCACCCAATTCACTCTTCTCTTTGAAAAAGTAAAAGAAAAATGTTTTCATTGTTATACAAACCCTCCCCCCAAGTCCACTCCACTATGTAGCCTTCATTCTGGACTCCTGTTATGACAATAATGTTGTTGTTGTTCTGTGCCGTCGAGTCACTTGCGACTCATAGCAACCTTGTGTACAACAGCCTAAACCCTGCTCTGTCCTGTGCCAATTGCGCTGCCTCTGACACTCCCATCCCGATTACCCCAGTCACCGAATCAATCCACCTCATAGAGGGTCTTCCCCTCCTGCGCTGTCCCTCCACCCTCCCAAGCATGATGTCCCTCTCCAAGGACCTGTCTCTCCTTACAACCTGTCCAAAGTATGTCAGACAAAGCCCCAGAATCCTTGCCTCCAAGGAGCAGCCCGATTTAACTATTATTATTATTATTATTTTATTACAATAATAAATAATCATATATCCTTTTTAAACAGTTCTCTCCCTCTTATGTTTCAATGCAGTATAGATTATTTATCCCATCCTCCTCAGACCCCCCTCAACTCCTATGTCAGTCCTGTTTTACAACAGTGGCACTTTGCAATATTTGTCCTTTTGTGACTTAGATATTTCACTCAGCATGATGTCCTCCATGGTAGACCTAACATTTTGATTTCATAGCCAAGTGTTTAACCACCATGCCACTTAAATTCCATGCCACTGCCATAGAGTTGGTTCTGACTCATTGGTGACTCAGTAAGTCAGAGGAGAACCTCATTGGAGGAAGTCCTCGGAGGCCCAGCGGCTGGAGCCAAGGGCCTCAGTCGTCTCACACTGCTGTAACAGATACCACAAGGGGGGGAGGCCTTTAACAAAATGTATTTCTTACAGTTTGTCATTGTTATTAGGTGTCATTGAGGTGCCTACGACTGGGCAACCCTGTGAGCCACAGGTGTGAACCTTAGGTCCTGCTGGGTCCTCACCACCCCTGGCACCCCCAAGCCCTTGTCGCAGTCACCGCGTCAAACCATCTTGAGCGTCTCCTCTTTTTCTCCTCCGTCCACCTTTCCCAGCGTGATGTCTCAGGAGCTTAGAAGTCCAAATCCGGGGTGCCAGCTCTAGAGAGATAAAAGGTGTTACAGGTCACTGCCAAGGGGAGCCCCCTTACAAGCTTTGTACCCGAATCCTTTTCAACTGTTTGCATCAGATCACTAGAGGACCATTCCAAAGCTTCCACTTGGTATCACTCACTGCATACTTGTATTCTGGGGGTGGGGCACAGAGTGGGGGGCACGAGTTCAGGGAGGTAGGCTGTGGGGGCTCTGGGGAGCGGTCGGTCTGAACTAGCCTCTGGGTGCTGGGAAGCCACTGGCAGCCTTGAAGTGGGGGATGGGAGCATCTCTGACTTCATGCTTTCTGCGAAGATGAACCAGAAGTGACTCCTGTCCCCAAGGACAGGCTTCCGAGTGGAGGTGAGTCACCCTCGAACCCCGCGACCTTCGTGAGGCAGGAAAGGAGGGGGGGAAGCTGAGGACGGTGCTGAGGTCGCAGGACGGAGGCAGTGGGGGCTGGCAGGAGTGCGGCTGTCCAGGACCGTGTTCCCTGCAGGAGGTGCGGCTGTCCAGGACCGTGTTCCCTGCAGGAGGTGGTGGAGAGCGTGGCTCTGCTCCAAGGTCACATCCCTGACCATCTCCCCGCGATGGTGACTCAGCCTCTGGGAATCTCGGTTCCTGGGAAAGTCGAGCTGTCAAAGGGAGCACGTGGGACGATGACGTCAGTGGGCGTGACTTCCTCCCGGTGCAATGGTCCTGCTGCTGGGCCGCGGGGAAGGGGTCAGCAGGAGAGAGAAGACCCCACGAGGTGGACACAAGGGGGCTCAGGCAGAGCAGACTTTGGCGGGGGGCGGGGAGGGCTCTGGTTTGCTGTCAGTACAAGCTAACAAAACAAAGTGCTTAGAGCAGTGCTGTTGACACTACATTCGTTGTCCTTCCGTGCTGTCCAGTCGATTATGATTCATAGCAAGTCTATGGGCAACAGATGGAACCCTGCCCTCTCCTCACTACACGCTCGAAGCTATCCTTCCAATCACTGTCCAGTTATCTTGTTGGGAGCCTTTTTCTCTCTCTCGCACCCTTCAGCTCTCTCCAAAGATTGGCCCTCCCAAACAACTGTGAGATATCATCTCACCCCAGTAAGAAAAGCAAGATTTAACAGAACAGCAAACATCAAATGCTGGCGAGGTGGCAGAGAAACTGGAACCTTTATTCACTGTTGGTGGGAGTGTGAGATGGTGCAACCACTGAGGAAGGCGGTATGGCGCTTTCTCAAAAAGTTGGAACTAGAAATACCATTTGACCTAGCAATTCCACTACTGGGAATATACCCCAAAGAGACCATAACTGACATCCAAGCAGATATATGCACACCCATGTTTATCGCGGCTTTGTTCACAATAGCAAAGAGTTGGAAACAACCCAAGTGCCCATCAACAAACGAATGGATAGAGAAGCTGTGGTATATTCACACAACGGAATACTACGCTGCTTTGAAAAACAAAGAACTCATGAAATATTATACAAAATGGGTGACCCTGGAGGACATTATGCTGAGTGAAACATCTCTGTCACTTCTTCCAGCAGTAGGAGTCCACAGTGGGGAGACACAACCCCATGCAGGACATCTCCAACCCCTTCATCCAGCAGCAGGACATTTGGGGGGGCGCAATAAGAACTAGCCCCCTCCCCCACTGGCCCATCAGATAGAACCATTTTTCTTTTTGTATTGATTTTTTTTGTTAATAAAACTGCAAAACAAACAAACAAAAAAACATCCCAACACCAAACCTCTGTCACAAAAGGACAAATACTGCATAGTGCTACTGTTGTAAAATGGGACTGACATCAGGGTTGAGGGAAAACTGAGAAAGAGGAGTACAGATAATGTATACTGCATTGAAACAGATGAGGGGAGAGAACTGTTTAAAAGGGATATATGATTAGGTATTATTGTCATGACAGGAGTCCAGAATGAAGGCTGCATAGTGGAATGGACTTGGGAGGAGAGATTGTATAACAATGAAAGAATTCTTTTACTTTTCAAAGAGAAGAACACACTTGGGGGGGGGGAGTTGGAATGGAAATCCAAAGTCTCTGTAAACTTTCATTAAAATTAATTTTTAAAAGTGGCCAAAAAAAAAAAGAGATTGGCCCTTCCCGACAACATGCCAAAGTATGTGATGCAAAGTCTCACCATCCTGTGAGCTCCCTGCTTGCACTGCCTTCAGGACAGGTTTGTTGTTTTGGGATCCAGGGGACATTTAGTCCTCTAACAACACACTGTGAACACACATCTGTCCTGCTTCCTGGTCTGGAGAGAACACACAGGGCACAGTGCATCCTCCGGATCTGAAAGTCCATTCCTTTTGCAATTCTCACCCTACAGACAGCATCTGGCCCCACTCCAGCCCCTTCTCAACTCCCAGACTTTGGGGGTGACTGGTTCTAGCCCCAGGTTCCAAGTTCTGACTCTAGAATCCAGGCTCCTTAGGGGTCTCGAGTTGAATTGTACCCCCTGGAATCCACGCATGTGAGGATGCAATGTGTGGGCTCTGGAAGGACAGAGCGCCCAAAAGCTGGCAAGCCAAGTAAGAGCAAGAGGCTTGGGTGACAGTGCTTCAGATGTGGCAGGGCCTTCCTGGTCGCTCAAACCCCGCAGCCCCCTCTCCACCCCTCCAAACATCTCCCCTTGATGGACCAGGGTCAGGGATTCAAGTGTGTCCCCTACAGCACAGGTAAGAAATGCTGCAGTGTGGAAGCTGTGTAACAGTTCTCTTAAAATGTAATGAGTCAAATAGTCACAAGAGCGTTCAAGGTGTCCCACGACAGGGCCAGCCCCTGAGGGGCTCTCTCTGGGGTGTGGACTGTACCATCTTTTATCTCACTGGTTATGGTGGGGAGAGTTTGGGGTCATGTCAGCACAAATGCCACGGCTCTCCCCGGGTTTGAACCCAGCAGTGGCTCTCCCAGGAGAAAAGGAACAAATTCCTGTTCCATTTACAGCCTCAGAAAACCCACGATGGGTCAGCTGTCAGACCCACGCTACGACCAAGAGCGAGACATAAGAAGAAGACAGTAAGTAGAGGGGGGGCCTCAGTGCCACCAAGAACAGCCGTCAGAAAGGTAGTGCGTCCTTTTGCACCTGAGCGCCAGAGCAGTGAAACTCTGAGACTCCAGGGAAACCAGCACGTGTGGAGGTCGAAGGCAGGGGCCACAGGTGCTGCAGGAAACAGGGACCTTCCTCGAGAGCCCACGGGGAAAGCAGGCCTGCTCCAGACTGGCACCCTGAAGCTGGACTTCTACCTAAACAAACACGTCTGCCTCAAGGGCAACCAGGCTGCTCCTTAGAAGCAAGGAGAGTGAAGCTCCAGCTCACAGATTTCGGGTGTGTGGTCAGGAGGGGCCCCTCAAAAAAGACACCACGCTGGGAAAGGTGGAGGGTCAGAGAGAGGGAGGCCCTCCACGAGGTGGACGCCGTGAGGTGGACACAGTACCTGCACCGCAGGGCAGGGCTCGGATCTGTTCATAGCATCGCTGTGAGTCAACCTCCAGGCACAGAACAAGACAGTGTGGACGTAACTGCCCCAGCACTTTGTTTATATCAGGTGTTTGTCCACCGTAAGAGTACATTTCTGCCAAGTCCGTGCGTCACCTGTCACAGCTGCAGGAGAGAGATGACGCTGGGAATCCCGATCCCGCTGGAACTCCAGGCCGCGCTTCACCTCTCACAGCTGCAGGAGAGAGATGACGCTGGGAATCCCGATCCCGCTGGAACTCCAGGCCGCGCTTCACCTCTCACAGCTGCAGGAGAGAGATGACGCTGGGAATCCCGATCCCGCTGGAACTCCAGGCCGCGCTTCACCTCTCACAGCTGCAGGAGAGAGATGACGCTAGGAATCCCGATCCCGCTGGAACTCCGGGCCGGGAGCCAGCGGCAGCCGTTGAGATTTTGAAAATCTGGCGCCTAAATCCCGCGCGCGGAGTGGGGGCTGCGGGGTCGGGCAGGGGTGGGGGGCGGGGTTAGGGACGGGGCGTCCGGAGCAGGAGACAGGGCGGGGGAGGGAGAAAAGCGGGGTTCAGGGCTAGAGGGTGCACGGGAGGAGGGGGCAGGGGCCCGGGTGGGGTGAGAGTTAGGGGGACGCGGGGAGACCCAGGGCTGGGGAGCACAGGAGTGGGATCCGGGACTAAAGGGGGTTTGGGTGGTCGAGTTAGGGGCGGGGAGGGGCGCAGGGCTGGACTGCGACGGGACCGGACTTGGGGGTCGTGGGGAGGTCCGGGGCGGGAGGATGGTGGGGAGCCGGGTGCTCTCTGCTTTCCCTGTCCCAGCCCTGCACCTCCGCCCCGAATGCAGACAGACAGCAGCTGGCAGCTAACTCTGCTGCCCTCTGAAATTAGAGAGTCTTGTGTTCGAGTCCCACCCCTCCACGTCTTGCTGGCGGGGGGTCCCCCCATGATTGTTCCCCTGTGCTCCCCGGGTCTCAGTTTCCCATCCTGCAAATCGACTGGGCGCTCCTGTCAGGTGCTGCCACGAGTTGGGGGGCAGGGAGGGGACCGGTCAGCCTAGAAGGACGTCCTCGGCCTGGGAGTAGCCCTGGGGACGCGGTGGGGGACAGTGCCCAGCTGTCGCTACCCCGCCCACTCAGCGCCAAAATTTGAAAGTTGCAGGCGCCTCCCCAACTGTGCGCACGGGGAGGGGCGCCCGGGCCCCACCCACGGCCGCGCGAGGCTCCCTGGGACTTGGAGTCCAGCGGCCGGACCCCCGCGCCCCCGCCCTCTGCGACCCGGTGTACAGACAGGAAGACTGAGGCCCGCTTGGCGCGGAGGGACGCGACCGAAGCTGGGGAGCTGGACGATCCACGTGGGGAGACAAGAAACAGTGCCGAGGGAGGGCCAGAGAGGTCACCTGGGTTCAGCCAGAGCCCAGATGGGCTGGGAGTGGGACTTGCATATGAATGTGGGATGCAAGGCAGGAAAAATGACCCCGTGCCAATCCTGAACCTCATTTTTCACCCTTGTGTTTATTTCATATTTTACTTTAAAAATCTCCTCGCGCGTTCACAACTGGATTCTCTGTATTACGTGGCTGTTGTTGTTATGTGCCGTCTTGTGACCCATAGCAACCCTGTGGACAACAGCTCCGAAGCCTGCCCTGCCTGAGCCAGTCTCACTGACCACTCCACACCTGCCCCCTTTACTCAGTTACTGTGTCAGTCCATCTCATCTGGGGTCTTCCTCTGCTGTGCTGTTCCACCACCCTTCCGAGCAGGATGTCCTTCTCCAAGGACAGGTCCCTCTTGGCCACGCCCAAAGTATAATCAGATGGAGCGTCAAAATCCTTGCCTCCAAGGAGAAACTTGGTTTCCCCCTCTCTTGTTTGTTCTTGTGGTGGTTCAAGGTATGTTTAAGACTCTTTTCCAGCAAAGGCATCAATTCTTCTTTAGTTATCCTTATTCGTTGTCCACCTCTCTGATGTAAAGCAAGTAACTGTAAACACTGTAGCCTGGATCAGGCACACCTTAGTCCCTAAACTGACATCATAGCTCTTTAACACTTTGGAGAGGTCCCTGACAGCAGACTTCTCCAGTGCAATTCATCTTTTTATTTCCTGACTGCTGATGCCAAGCGTGTTGATTGTGGAGCCAAGCAAGCTTAAACTGTTAACAACCTTAATCTCTTCTCCTTTTATCATGGTGCTTCCAGCTGGACCAGTGGTGAGAATACTGGTCTTCTTGATGTTGATTCATATTGAGGACCAAAGTCCTTAATTTTCTACATCACGTGCCTCAGGTCCTTCTCCGTTTCACCAAGCAAGTTTGTGTCATCATGTCATCTGCATATCACAGGTTGTGGATGAGTCTTCTTCCAATCCTAATGCCACATTCCTCCTCATAAAGCCCAGCCCCCCCATAATGATCTGTTCTGCATATTGATTGAAAAGGTGTGGAGACAGGACGCAACCCTGACGCATAACTTTCCTGATTTTGAACCAGCAGTGTTTCCTTGCTCTGTTCTGAGAACTGCTACCTGCGCCGAGTATAGGTTTCACAAGAGCACAATCCAGTGTTCTGGGATTCCCATACTTCTCAAGTTTAGCCACAATTTGTGATCCATGAAGTCAAATGCCTTTGCATAGTCAATGACACACAGATTGACATTCCTCTGGTACTTCTGCTTTCAGCCAAGATCTATCTGACATTGACCATGGTGTCCCTAGTGCCATGGCCTCTTCTACACCTCGCTTGTATTTCTGATCAAGAAAATTATATGGGACCCTTCAAACACACAGGGGCGCCAGAAGTCCTAGTAGATACATGTTTGGGTTTAAAAATGGTGATGATGATGAGTGAGATGGACAAGGCGGCTTCAGCCATGTGCTGAGTGTTTCGGAGATGGTGAGGATGGCACAGGATAGGGCAGGGATCAGGATGGCTGTCCGTAGGGTCACCAGGAGTCGGACTCGAGTTGACAGCACCTAACAACATTAGGTGGTCATAGGAAGCTCTGGTGGCCTGGTGGTAAGAAGCTGCACTGCAACCCCAAAGACACTAGATTGGAGTCTATTAGCTGCTCCCCAGAAGAAGGATGGACAATCTCCTACTGTGTGAATCACTGGGCCCGAAAACTCACTAGAGAGTTAGCTATGGATAGGTTCCTACTCGAAGGCACACAATAACAACAGCTATAGGTGAAATAAAACTGGATCTGACAATTATGCTGAGGACATTATGCTGAGTGAAATATCTCAGTCCCAAAAGGACAAATACTGCATAGGGCCACTGTTGTATAAACGGAACTGACATGAGGGTTCAGGGAAGACAGAAAAGGAGGGGAGGGGCAAAAAAAAGGAGGGGAGGGGAGGAATGATGTATATTGCATTGAAACAGATGAGGGAGAGAACTATTTAAAAGGGACATATGACTTGGGTATTCTTGTCATTACAGGTGTCCAGAGTGAAGGCTGCATAATGGAGTGGACTTTGTGGGGAGGGATTGCATAACAATGAAAGAGTTTTTCTTTTTCTTTTCAGGGAGAAGAGTGAATTGGGAGGGTGGGGGTGGGCAGGGAGAAAAGTGCAACAATGAATGACTGGAAACCCTAAGTCTCTGTAAACTTTCATTAAAATTAATTGTTTAAAAAAGGGGAAAAACCCAAACTGGAAGACCGCACTGGCCAGTTCTGTTCTGACTCAGTGACCCGCACAGCTTCATGCCTGCGCAGTGGGGTGAAACGCTTCCTGCCTCATCCCCACAATCTCCTGGGTCTCCATGGGCCTCTCTGGGGCTGATTTTCTTCCTCGTCTGTCTTGGACTGGAAACTCCACGGAAGCCTGTTGGGCGTCACACCACCACACAGGCCTCCGTGTCCAGCACTTGTGACTGTGCGCGTCTGGTCGCTGTGTGAAAGGTAAGAATTCTCCCCGAGTCACTTCCCTTGCCATCAAACAGTGTGACTAGCCTAACCGAGCGCCCAGTGCCACATGCTGGTTAAATGGACCAGACGCTGCACTGTCCTAGGAAGTGGGACAGAACCTCACCAAACTCACGGTCACCAGGCCTGGCTCGGGTGAGGGTGCAGACACCCTGGACTTGGGGGACTGCTGAAACCTCATCAGCACCACAGTCTCCGCTGACACATGGCTGGGGGCAGGACATGCACTGGCCAGGACAGGAACCCGGGTCTCCTGCACAGAGAACACTGGCCCAGCTATGGTCTGAAGTATTCTGGTCGTTGTTGCTCTTTGCCATTGAGTTGAACTGACCCACAGCGGACCCTCTGCAGGTTTTCTGAGCAGTAAATTGCATGGAAGGAGGTGGCCCATCCTTCTCCCACGGAGCATTTGGTGCCTTTGAACTGTGAGCCTTTGGGATTGCAGCACTGCCTCTTACCACTAGGCCACCAGAGCTCCCTGAGGGGTTCTGCTAAGAGGGGGTGTTGGAGGGCGGTGGTAGGTGTTGAGGACAGAACAGCATCAATGGAGACTTTCCTTTGGTGTGACAGTCTCAGCCTGTGGTTTGTGGGGTCCCTGAGAAAGCTGAACCAGCTCAGCAAAAGGAACACCTGGTGAGTTCCGGGCCTCGCCTTGGGCAATGGCGCTCTCTGGGGACATTTGTGGTGGTCACAACTGCAGTAGCTGCCACTCAACACTGAGCTAGAGAGCAGGGGTACTGGTTAGCACCCCACAGCACAGAGGACAGCCCCAGCCAGGAAGGATCCTGCCCCAGGTACCGTTAGTGTCACAATCAAGCCTGCGGCCGCTTCTACACCTGTCACAACAAAGGAATCCAATTTGACACCTTTGATCTGTGACTTCTTTAACTGAACATAATGTGTTCTTTTTTTTTTTTTTTTGGTTGAAAAAGTATGTTTTTGTAATTTTTTTAAATGAAAGTTTACAGAGACTTTGGATTTCCATTCATTCATAGTTGCACACTTTCCTCCCTCCCTCCCCCTCCCCACAATTAGCTTTTCTCTTTGAAAAGTAAAAAAAAAATCATTGTTACACAATTCCTCCCCCCACCCCCAGTCCACTCCACTATGTAGCTTTCATTCTGGACTCTTGTCATAACAATAATACCTAACCATATATTCTTCCTAAACAGTTTTCTCCACCATTTGTTTAAATGCAGTATACATTATTTATCCCCTCTTATTTTCCCCCCAACTCTGATGTCTGCCCCGCTTTACAACAGTGGCACTATGCAGTATTTCTCCTTTTGTTATTGAGACATTTCACTCAGCATAATGTCCTCCAGAGTCACTCATTTTGTATAATATTTCATGAGTTTCTTGTTTTTCAATGCAGCATAGTTTTTCATTGTGTGAATATATATATATATATATTTAGCAAAATGTTTTGAAGTGAATGTGTTTCATTAAAGGTTCACCACCTTTAACGTGCTCTTGGTTTTTATATATTTGTCGTAAATATAAAGGTAGGGAGCTCTGGTGGCCTAGTGGGTAAGAATTGTGTTGCCAACCCAAAAGACAGGTGGTTCAAATCCACCAGCAGCTTTTGGGAGAAAGATGGGTAAGCTCTCCTTGTGTGTGATGTCCAGCCTCTGAAAATCCACTGGAGGGGCGGCTATGAGTCACTTCTGACTCAAAGGCAGTGAAAAAAACCCTTTCCCTAAAGGCAACAAGCACAAGCCATGTCTACAGTCTTCCCATGTGCAGCTCGGTAGAAACGATGTTTAACATGCTGTTTAACCGCCACCCATTTCTGAACTTTTAATCAGCCACTTTCTTTTTTTTTTTAAATGATTTTATTTTCTTATTTTTGTGTGTGTACCGTCAAATTGGATCTCACTGGTACAGGAGGAGATTGTCCCTCCTTCTCCAGCAGAGCATCCGGTGGATTCGAACTGCGCACCTCTGTGATTACAGTGCAACTTCTTACCACTAGGCTGCCAGAGGTCCCCAGTCACTTTCTTTTAAAAAGTTATTTTATTTTACTTTTAAAATGTTTTTTATTTTAATGAAAATTTACAGAGACTTAGGCTTTCCAGTCATTCATTGTTGCACTTTTCTCCCTGCCCACCGTCTCTCCTCCAAATCACTCTTTTCCCTGAAAAGAAAAGAGAAAAACTCTTTCATTGTTGTGCAATCTCTCCCCCCAAGTCCACTCCACTATGCAGTTTTTCCTCTGGAATTCTGTCATGACAAGAATACCCACTCATATGTCCCTTTTAAACAGTTCTCTCCCTCAGCTGTTTCAATGCAGTATACATCATTCCTCCCCTCATTTTCTGTCTTCCCTCAACCTTGATGTCAGTCCCATTTTACAACACTGACCTTATTCAATATTTGTCCTTTTGTGACTGAGATACTTCACTCAGCATAATGTCTTTCAGGGTCACCCATTTTGCATAATATTTCCTTGTTTTTCAGTGCAGCATAGTATTCCATCGTGTGAATATACCAGAGCTTCTCTATCCATTCGTTTGTTGATGGGTAAAAATGATTTTCTTTTCATTGTTAAACATATACACAGCTGAACATGCACCACTTCTTTCACACGTGCAATTCAAGGACCCTGGTCACGTTATTCACGCTTGCCGCTGCCCTCCCCTTTCTGACCTGTGCATCACTATTTACACAAACTCTCTACCCCCTTAACTACCTACCTGGCTAACCTTTTTCATTGCTGTTGCCAATCAGACCCCATATGAAACAGCAGGATCTTTAGAAGAGCACAGTCCTCAAGGAATATGTATTTCCCTCGACCCCACTGGGTCAGATCTGACTCATAGCTGACCCTCCAGCGGGTCTCCAGGAGGCTGTAAACCACGGGGTGGGGGTGGGGGGATATTGCCCGTCTTTCCCCCATGAAGCTTCTGGGGGATTTGAACTCCCAGAGAGGCACCTATTTTGGGTCAGCAGCTCAGCTCCCTCTGGACGACACCACCAGAGCTCTCTACGTGTATTTGCATATGTATTTATACGCTGTTGTTATTGTTTACTGTCCAGTTGGAATGGACCCATCGCTGGTCTTCTGGTGGGTTTTCAGAGGCAGCATGGGAAGAAATTGCCCAGCCTTCTCCCGTGAAGAAGCTGGTTGCCTCGAACCACATGCTTTCGGGATTGCAGCCAGCACGGCTTCTTGCCTAGGCCACCAAGGCTCTCTATGTAATTATACAGGTATCTAATTGGGTTTTTTCCTCCCCTTATGAATAAGTAAACTACTGTTTGGTTTAAAGAATTTCAGGGGATATTTTTGGTTTGAAGCTGAAGTTTTAAAGATGATCCCAGAGCCGTAATTTCAGAGCCTCGATGACTCCATGAGAATTGTAAATTCTGTTGCACTTTCCCCCTCTTTGTGATAAAAGTTCTTCTGCAGACTCTTTGAACGAAATGTTCAGTAATAGTAGCTATTGAACCCTGTTTCATCCTGTGCTGTCTTCACAATTTGTGACACATTGAGCTCCTTTGCAGTCACTAAGTGACCCATCTAACCACAGGGTCTTCCTCGCCCAAAAGATGAATTGATGCCTTTGAGCTTTGGTGTGGAGAAGAGTGCTGAATAAATACCCCATGAACTGTCGAAAGAATAGACAGATACATCTTTGAGAAGGTGCAAACCAGAGTGCTGCTTGGAGGAAAGATAATAAAGCTGTGTCTCCAATCCCAGAGAAGCGCAGTTCGAATCCACCAGATGCTCTGCTGGAGAAGGAGGGACAAACACCTCCTGTACCAGTCAGATCCGATTTGACAGTACAAAAAAACTGTGTCTCACATACCTCGGGCATGTTGCTAGGAGAAGCTATTCCTTGGAGAGGGACATCACAAAAAAATAATAAAAGGTGGGCAGCATCAGTTTCTGGACTTATAGCATAGGAGGGCAATAACCACCGGCCAATCATCTTTTCATTTTGCTATTTTTATCATGGAGAAGTTAAAATTCTTTATTTTATTTATTTATTTTTTTATTTATTTTGTGTGCGTGTACCGTCAAATCAGATCTGACTGGTACGGGAGGAGATTGTTCCTCCTTCTCCAGCAGAGAATCTGGTGGATTTGAACCGTGCACCTCTGGGATTGCAGTAAAATTCTTTATTTTAAAAGAGCCCCCTTTTCAGTTACATGCTTTTTAAATATATCTGCCCATTTAAAGAAAATGATCTACTTTGCCATCACTTTTAATTTCAAGACTGTAATGAAGCAGGTGGATTCCACCTGCAGCGAGTCTGGGTCACACGGCTGTGATGGACGCGGGTGGGTTGACCCCGCCTTTCCAGCGCGCCCCCAGGAAACTACAAGTCCAGCCAAGCCCCGCGCCCGCCGGGCCGGCGGCCGGACTACAACTCCCAGGCTGCCCCGCGGCGCGGCGCGGCGCGCGGACGGGCGGCGAGCGGCGCCATCTTGGCCTCGGCGGCGCCGGATTGAATGAGCCCGCGGAGTGTCGGGCCGCTGTCGTGACCACTCCCGGAGCCCGCGCCGCCGCCATGGCCACGCCGCTGTCCACCCGCGCGGGCGGCGGGCCCGCCACGCCGCTGTCGCCCACGCGCCTGTCGCGGCTGCAGGAGAAGGAGGAGCTGAGGGAGCTCAATGACCGCCTGGCGCACTACATCGACCGCGTCCGCGCGCTTGAGCTCGAGAACGACCGGCTGCTGCTCAAGATTTCAGAGAAGGAGGAGGTGACCACGCGCGAGGTAGGAGGGGCCGGGGCCGGAGCGCGCTGCTTGCGAGGGTCTCCGCACGGCGAGGGTCCCCAGCACCGCGAGGGTCCCCAGCACCGCGAGGGTCCCCAGCACCTCGAGGGTCCCCAGCACCTCGAGGGTCTCCGCACGGCGAGGGTCCCCAGCACCGCGAAGGTCCCCAGCACCGCGAGGGTCCCCTGCACCGCGAGGGTCCCCAGCACCGCGAGGGTTCCCTGCACCGCGAGGGTCCCCAGCACCGCGAGGGTCCCCAGCACCTCGAGGGTCCCCAGCACCTCGAGGGTCCCCAGCACCGCGAGGGTCCCCTGCACCGCGAGGGTCCCCGGGAGCGTGGGGGGGGTCCCTGGGGAGCGTCCAGACAGCAGGTTCCGCGGGCTCGGGGAGGGGCAGCCGCGAGTGAGGGGTGTAGATTGAGGTCCCCGGTTCTTGGTGAAAGAGACATGCAGAGATTCTCGGGACTCGGGGGAGCCCCTGAGCGAGGGGTGCAGACAGAGACAGGCCCCGCGCTCCGAGGGACCCCCGGGAGTGTCGGGGGACTGCTGGTGAAGGTTACACATGGAGGTCCCCGGGAAATCTCGGGGGTCCCCTGAGCGTGGGGTGCATACTGGGGTAGGCCCTGCCCTCTTAGGCGCCCCAGGGGATTTCGGGGTACATGTAGCAGAGGTGCCATCTCAGAAGGCGTGGTCTAGAGAGGGGTGCCTGTAGCCCCCAAGGGAATGGGGCGTTCTCAGGCATCAGTGTGGGTGTGTTCGGTGACCTCGGGACGGAATTTGGGGAATATCTGGTCTGTGAGGAGCGGGAGGGAATCCCAGAGGAGAGGTGGGGGGTGTCGCAGGCCCTGGCCTGAGTTCTCTGTGGAAGTTTGGAGGGGCCTGTGTTGAATCCTGGGGACTTGGGTGGCTGGGTACATACAGGCTGGCCAGTAATTGTGTCCTGGGGGACCTAGGGTGATCAGTCCTCCGTGGTCGTATCTGGTGCCTCAGGGGGCTCCTCTGAGATTTAGAGGGACTTTGGGGAGCATAAGTGACTGAGCAGGAGCCCCTCCGCAGGGAGGCAAGGGGAGGGAAAGTTTAGAGGAGTCAGGGATCCAGCAAGGAGGGGGTTCACTGCTGGCTGGGGGGCTGTTAGAGCCCCACGTTCAAAGAGGTTTGGGAGTGGTGGTGCGTGGTTGTCTGCTTGTCTCTGTGTCTCTGATGGGTTGGTGACCAGAGACCTGAACACCCTCCCTGTCCTGCTGACCATGCCCCACCCAGGACAGTCCATCCAGCGAGGGGGGCTGGGAAAGAACCCACCACCACCCTCACCCCACACGTGGCTTTTTGAGGGGTTTGCCCAGTCACTGACTCCAGAAATTCTGGGTTCCTGAGAACTGAAAATTCTTTTATTGAGAATATACATCTCATTGCCAGGTGGGACCCGGGACTTAACCATCTGAGCCTCTGCTTACCAATCTGTAGAATGGGCCGGGCTTGCAGTGTTGAGGGGAACTGTGTGCCTTCCGTGTGACCCTGGAAGGCCTTTGACTGTGGTCCCTGCCTGCTTTGTTCGTGGTGCTGGTGTGAGTGCAGGTATGCACGTGGAGCCCTGGTGGGCAGTGGGGGATGTCCTGCCACTAACCGAAGGGTCAGCTGTTGGAGTCCACCAGCAGCTCCTCAGAAGAAATGTCTGCCTTTGGGAACATTCCGGCTTGGGACATGAAGGACAGCTCTGCTCTGTCCCCCAGGGTCGCCGTGAGTTAGTGCCGGCTCACCGAAAGTGGGTTGGGGGGTGGGGTGTG
>NW_006399967.1:1793261-1802152 GCF_000299155.1 Elephantulus edwardii
AGTGTCGGTTCACCTATATTGGTTTGGGGGTTTGGGTGTGTGTGTGTGTGTGTGTGTGTGTGTGTGTGTGTGTGTGTGTGTGTGTTTGCTTTCCCCTCTTTTTTATTGTTATGTACCTTCGAATCTGATCCAATTGGCACAGGAGGAGAAAGGGAGCTCTGGTGGCCTAGTGGCAAGATGCTGCACTGCAATCCCAGAGGTATGCGATTCAAATCCACCAGATGCTCTGCTGGAGAAGGAGGGGCAGTCTCCTCCTGTACCAGTCAGATCTGATTTGACGGTACACGTAAAAATTAAAAAAAAAAAAAAAGTAATATAGACCCGCTGCTCTGTCCTTGATGTGTCGGGGTGCCAGCTGGGGTCCCTCTGCCCAGCGTGTGCATGCAGTGAGGGGAAAGATTGCAGTCAGTCCCACACCCCCACTTTCCAAGTCCCTTGGCTGTGGGCAGCTCCCTCGATTGCTGGGCTGTGAGGGTGCGGTCACCGGGCCTCTTTGACCCTGGTCCGTGTGGCCTGGTGATGGGTGCTGGAATCCCCAGCCAGTGCAGGACCCCAAGAGTGGACTGGCCAACCGCCCTGGTCCTGGTCCTGCTTGTCCTTGGTGATGGGTGCTGGAATCTCCATTCCCAGCCAGTGCAGGACCCCAGTGTGGACTGGCCAGCCGCCCTCGCCCTGCTCATTCCTGCGCCCCAGGCCAGCTCACGTTGCTGGAATGCAGACTAACCCCCAGCTTAGCGGAGGCAAGGGAACCTGAGCCCAGTGCTACACGCGCTGGTTGTCACCTGTGGGGCGACACCTTCCCTGTTGTCACCTGTGAGCCCAGCTCTGTCATTGTGGGTGCTTAGAGGACTGTGTGAGTGTGCTGTTGGCAGGAAGCCAGGGCACTGGAGCCAGGGTGACTGTGCCCAGGACCTCTGGGGGTGTCGAGGCTGTGGGCTCACCTGTGGCTGAGGGGGTGCTCACCACAGGCTGAATCAAGGACATAGCCCCCTGTGATCTTGGTGGACATCTAGAGGTGGTCATGGTGGGCTGGCATGTCGTGGAAGAGGGCCCTGCAAGGTGGCTGCAGGTGGGAGGGCCACAGGTGTATCCCCAGGGAAATGACCTTACCTGTGGAGAGGCAGCACTTCTCACCTGGGTGATTGTGTCCCTGGGGGACACTGGGCACATGAGGTTGTCAAGACGTGGGGGTGCTGCCCAACACCTGCAGGACACACCTCTCCTCCCCAGGGAAGCGTCTAGCAGGGTGAGCAGTAAGCCAAGGGAACAGCGTCGAGCTGGAATGCTTTGAAAATGGCAGTTAAAATTTTATAAGCATAACACTCTTAATTAAAGCTCATTTCGGAACAGAGGGCTGTGTTACAGGGTCCTGGCCCTGCCTACACGTGAGATATCAGGCTTGTGTCCACGTCTCCGGTGCGTTGACAAGCCTCCCCTCCCTGTGTCCACCAGAGCTGTGTGGAGGTTTCCAGCTGGCCTGGGCTGCTCGTGTGGACAGTGCTGTTGGCAGGTGCCCCCGAGGGACAGCTGGGACAGTGAGATACGCGTCTCGGGGCACAAGGTGCTTGGTGCGTGAGTGCAGTGCCAGCTTTGGTGCTGTGTCCCCCAGCCCACGCTCTGCGGGAGGAACTGTCCAGCTCGGGTGTCCCCCGTTCCCTGGCTGGTGACCGCATCTTCACGTGGCCAGCCTTCCTCTTCTTTGGAGCCTCACTTGTGTAAGGACACCGGTTGACTTGGTTTCCTGGTGATGCTGGAGATGCCGCAGGTGGATGTCTTTAACACACATTGTCACAGCTCAGAACAGCAGCCCAAATTCAGGGGACCAGTGCTGGGGCTGGGCCTCCTCCCCATGGGCCAGTGTTGTCCTCTGTGACACCGAGACTCCTCCACCCCCTTCTTATCTGCAGTCCTTCAGGCCACGGCCTGGGGACACCACTCCCTGTACCCAGACCAGGGTCTCGGTCAGTCACTGGTGGCCCCCTTTTAATCCTTTACAGCTGTTTGCTTTATCAGATTGTGGCAGATCATTACATATTCTGGGGGACACACAGTTCAGTTCCTAACACCAGTCACAGGACTAGGCCCCCCGAGTGTCCTCATAGGAACTGGGCTAATAAACTTGCAGAGACCCTTTCCAAGCCGTGTCCTCAGATCCTGCTGTAGGACCCCAGCATACCTTTCCCGGGGACCCAGTTTACCCCTCAGCACAAAAGATCTGTGGGTACTGAGTTGGGGTGGATGGGCGTGGGACTGGAGGAGGAGGAGGAGGTCTTTGGGGAGTCTACCCCTCCTGGGGGTTTTAAGTTCCAAGGAGAGAAGTTGTGTCTGTCCCATCCCACAGAAGAGCCTGCTGCCAGTTGCTGCCTTCTGGGCAGGAATTGCTGCCCCTGGGTGCTGGCTGGGAGCCCACTGGCCCTCCTGCTGCCCCTCAGGGCTGGGTGGGCTGAAGTAACACCAGAGACAGTGGTGGGTGGGGGTCAGGTGAGCCCCCAGAGTCGGTTCTCCCCAAGACATCTCCAGGCCATTATGTGAGTGCAGCACCCGGGGGAAAGGCCAAGCCTGCTACAGATCCGCGAGGCAGCCCCTTGGGGGCAGGAGACACCCCCCTTGGGGGCAGGAACCACTGTCGTCCTCACCCTTCCCCACGTCTGCCTGGTCCTGCCCGGGGAGCAGCTGCTTTCAGCAGCACCTGCTTCATCCGCTGAGAGAGTCTTTGTGAGAGGGTCTGTTCAGTGTCCTGCCAGGACCTTGGCCGCGACTCGAGGGAGGGCTGCTGTCCTGCTGGGGGGAAAGTGTGTGCCCGTGTTTCATTATTAACACTTTATGTTTTGTTGTTGTTGAGAACAGCACATATGCAGCAAAATACACCACGTCAGCGGCTTCTCTGCGAAGAGCTCCCCTCCCCGTGGACACAAACCCCAGCTCTGTCTGAGCCCTGGTGGTGTCGTGTCAGGGTCTGATCCCATGGCGTGGCTCTTAAAGACAGTTTTCAGGGCAGACTTTAACTATGGAAAACCTAAACTGTTGTCTGGTTTTAAGAATTTAAGGGATGTTTTAGGATAAGGGTAAGGATTATCCTAGGGCAGTGGTTTTGGGGGTTTATCTAGCTTTGATGGAGACTGCGAGAATTTGAGGTTCTTTGTTCCCCCGTTTTGATCTGGATTCTTGTAGAATCTTTGATAAGCATGTTCAGTAATGGGGTGAGTCTTGCTGCAGCCTTTTGGGTAGCAGGTCCCCAGGTCTGTCTGATGCAGTACCCCGGCAGGGTCGAACCACCCCAGGCAGGTGGGCCCTCCTTGTGACCACCTTGATGGTTTGTCTGGGATGTGAATGGGCTGCACTCTGTCCGTCTGTCTGCTGATGTACACTGGGGTCATTTCCTCTGGATGTCAGGGTTATGCTGGTGGGCAGGTGTGATGGACACTGGGCTCATCTCCTGATGTTGGGGTGAAACTGTTGAACAGGTGTAGCGGACACTGAGGTCACCTCCACCTGATGTCGGGATGGCACTGGTGGACAGGTGTGGTGGACACTGGAGTTGGGTCCACCTGATGTCAAGGTGACACTGGTGGACAGATGTCATCAAAAGTGGAGTCACCTCCACCTGATGGCGGGATGACATTGGTGGACAAGTGTGACAGACGCTGGGGTCATCTCCCTGTGACAGGGTGACACTGGTGGACTGATGTGTTAGACACTGGGGTTGTGTCCTCCTGATGTTGGGGGTGACACTGGTGGACAGATAGGGTGGACACGGGTTGTGCCTGCCTGATGTCGGGGGGGGGGTGATGCTGGTGGACTGGTGTGGTGGACACTGGGGTTGCCTTTGCCTCAGGTTGGGGTGATGCTGGTGGACAGGTGTGATGGTACCGGGGTTGTGTCCACCTGATGTTGGGGCGATGCTGGTGGACAGCTCTGTGTGTGTTTGTTTACATCCTCTGGAGGGTCACCCATCCAGAACTGTCTGGTTTTGAGATGACTCCATGACCAGTTTCTGCAGCAACTTCCAGATTTTCCTGAAGTGGCCACTGGGGCCGAGGGCTGTGGATACCTCTGGGGGTGTTGTGGGCACAGCCTACTAAGGGAGGGGGTCTGGAGGAGCTGTGAGATAAGCTCCCGATAGGCAGGAGGCAGTGACCGGGAGCGGGGTGTGACAGATCAGTTGAGGACTGGGCGCCCAGGGGTGTCTGAGAAGTTGGGGCCCTGTCCAGCTTGAGTCTAGCTGGGTTCGAGGAGGGCCAGCCTGGGGTTGCTTTGAGACCTTCGTCTGGGGAAGTGCCCTGTGAGGGGGCCCCGCCCGCCCTGAGTGACATGCTGACCCAGGACACCTCCCAGTCCTCATGGTCCTGAGCCAGCATGTGTACCAGCTGCCTGGACAAGGGTGTTCCTGGGTGCCTGACCCGAGCTGCCCCGCTATCTCAGCTGTGAGGTCGGGACAGCTGTTGTGACGGGGAGCTGGAGGGCTTGAGCCTGACCCCGAGGCAGGAAGAGGCCACGGGGACACAGCTGTCAGCTGGCTGACACCCAGGCACCTGTCTGCTGACCACAGCTGGAACCCAGGCGCTGCCCCTGCCTGTGGGGTGGCTGAGGGGGAGGGAAAGGTGAAACCCAAGGCGGCCCTGCAGGAGGTGACTGCCTGCCCCCCATCCCGCCAACCCCATGAGCACGCGGGTTGGGGAGGTTGATGAGGCCCCGTAAATCAAGGGTCCTGGCACCACCTGTGATCGTAGGAGGCAGGAAGTGTAGGATGGCTGCTGGCCTCGGGTGGGGGAGCCCTGGGGGCCACCTGAGCCAGAGTCGTCTCCATGCCTGGCACTGCCTGCATCAGAACGGGACAGGCTACCGGGAAAGGCTCACAGCAGAGGAACGGGGGGCTGTCACTGGGGCCATCAGGGCGACAGTCCTCCACATCCCACCAGGGACCCTGAAGATCAGAAGAAGGGGTCTAGAAGTCCCTGTGACTGTTGTGGCGGGTCCCACAGAGCGGGGACAGACCACACACACTCATTCTCCCTTGGCTCTGGAGGCCACGGACTGAGTTCATGGTGAGGGCCGGACGTTGGACCCTGAAAGCCAGGGGAGCGGCCCCTGTGTCTCCCAGGTTGGGGTCACCTACACGCATCTCCCCATCATCGCCTCTTCTTTGCAGAGGACCCACCCTGTTCCAGCGTGACCTCTGACATCTGCCGAGACTGCCCATGGGGTCAGGGTCACAAGTCCAGTGTGTCTCTGGCTCTGTTGCAGCCTCTGTCCAGGGGAGGCTGTGTGCAAATGGACATGGCGCCCAGAGGCTCGGCTCCAGGGGGCACCGTTCCCACTTCACGCCCCCACCCTGTTCCCCAGGTGACCGGGATCAAGGCGCTGTACGAGTCGGAGCTGGCAGACGCCCGCCGGGTCCTGGACGAGACCGCCCGGGAGCGCGCGAGACTGCAGATCGAGATCGGGAAGCTGCAGGCCGACCTGGAGGAGGCCAACAAGAGGTGAGACCGGGGCCGCCGCCAGGGACACTGCAGCGTCCACACCGCCACCCCAGCTAGGCTGGTGGGCACACCCCGTCCTGCCTGCCGGGGCAGCCCGGTGTCTGTCACTGGTCACTGTGCTGGCCCCGCTTGATGGTAAGGAAAGTAGAATGGTCACTGTCCACACGGGAAACATGGCTCATTCCTGGCCAGCACCCCTCGTGGACGGCGTCCTGACCAGCCTCCATGGACGGATGGGAAGGGCTGTGTGGAGGTGCAGGCGTGGTGTACCCCGAAGATCCCCTCCGCCCCACGTCTGCTGTGTTGATGGGGTACTGTGGTCCTGTCCTGAGTCCCTGGTTTGATTCCTGGCTCGAGCACAGCCGGAGGAAAGGCCAGGCTGTCTGATCCTGACAGCCAGCCACGAGGGTCACTTCTCAGCCAGTCACGGAGAGGGTGCAGCATTGGGCCGGCTTTCCCTCTCCTGTGTTTTGTTGCTGCAAGTTGGGCCGATTCAGTGACAGCTGACCACGGGCTTGTCCACGATGGCGGCCGTGAAGGGGGGGCAGGGCTGCAGAGACCGATCCTCAGTGGACCCTTGTGTAAGGTCATGCGCAGTCAGGTTCTCTGCACACTTTCCTGGGGTCTCTGAGGTTGCAAACGAGCTCAGCTGCCCACCAAAAACTGCAAGTTCGGGTCCACCCAGCGAAGCCTCGAAGGAAAGGCCTAGCAGTCTGCTTCTCAGTTGCTGAGACCTGTGGAGCCCAGGCCTGCTCTGCCTCAGGGCTCACCCGGGGTGGAGTGTGTACCTGACGGTGGCCAGCACTCTCCTGTGGACACTGACGCTGACCACAGCATGTGCCAGGTGCTGTCAGTCCATCCAGTGCCTGGAGAAGGTGGCAGGGGTCCCTGGCTCGGTGCTGTCCACTCCCTCGGCGTCAGGGCCATCGGAGGAGAGTGGAGACAGCTGTCCTGGGGGTTACCTGTGGTAGAGGGCTAAGAGGTCCCTGCTGTGGCCAGAGGAACCACCGGGAACCCATCTCTAGCTGTCTGCCCCAGGTGAATGGGGGGGTGAGCACCCCCATTGGCTCGGGCCCCCTGCGGGCTTCATTTCCAGATCTGATTTCCTTGAACTGAGAGCTTGCTGCAGGTGGGCCTGGTCATTGAGGGACCGCAGAGCACTGGAGGCGGGCTACTGCCCAGCGCTTCCCCCCCCTCCCCCCCCCCGCATGAGACCCAGTCCATGGGCACGCGTGGCCACAGGCGCACCCGAGGCTGTGGTCACAGACAGGACAGGGATCTGCCAGACCCCTTCTCGGTGACACCAGGACCAGCCCCACTGCCTGTGCATCAGTCCACTCACAGCAACCTGCAGGGCGAGGCAGAACCTCCCAGAGGGTGTCCAGGGCGCCACTGTCCACAGAAGCAGCTGGTGGGGACACACGGCTCATCTCCCAGCTGGCAGCCTGACCTCTCTGCACTGTGTCACCAGCACACCCTCTCCCGGGACGTTAGATCCCTGGTGGGGACGCAGTGGGCTCTTCCTGAGAGGTGAGAGCAGGCCAGAGGGCTGGGGTTTTCATCGCGTGCCACATGTCACAGGGCTTGGGCAGCACCACCCCCTGCCCGGGCACACCGACCTCCCGTGTTCACCACGCTGCCCGGCCCCCCTCCACGGTCCCGGTAACCTGCTGAGTGGCCCCTGGGCTGTCCCAGACCCCGTGTGCCCAGTGTGCATGACTGACTGCCAGGGCTTGCATATTTGCTAGCTGACATATTTTCAGGGGGACTTTGATCTCTTAGAACTTGTACGCTTCGGGGATGTTTTCATTTTGTCATTGTTGGGAAATCAAAGTTGGCCGTTTTATCAATCCTTAAAGGGTTCAGTCTGATGCTGTGTTCACCGTGTTGTGATTGTCACCACAGCACTTCCCTGACCCGGGCTCACCCTGCACAGAGGCTCAGGGTCTCTTAGCCCTCACTCCTCGGCCCCCTGTCCTCACCTGGTGACCACGGGTCCCCTCTCTGACTCCGAAGGCGCCTGTTCTGGACTTCTCAAGGGGGTGAGACGCTGCCTGGCGTCTTCCTGGCCTCCTCCCCTCTCACAGCGACGTGCCCTCTTGGTTCTTCCCTGGAGGAAGGGGGGCTGGAGTGTCATTCCTTCTAGTGGAAGTTGGACGGTGCACAAGGCAGGTCAGAGAAGAGCTGGTGCTCTGGAAGTGTGCAGGTAGGTGTTGAGTGCCCACGGCCTGCCACAGACAGTGAAGCACATCTGTTTGGAGAGATGTGAGGCCGGGGAGCCACCCCACGGAAAAGGTGACACGGTGTCCTGCGCCCCTGGGGCGTGACGTCAGGAGGGGCCAGGCCCTGAGAAAGATACGGTTTCTGATGACGGAGGTCAGTAAGATGCAGAAGGACGTTGCTTCTGGTGACAGAGGTCAGTAAGAGGTAGAGGACGTCGCTTCTGGTGACAGAGGTCAGTAAGAGGCGGGGCGTCGCTTCTGATGACGGAGGTCAGTAAGAGGCAGAAGGCCCTCCGTGGATGGTGTGGTGACGCAGTGACTTCAGCGAAGGTGGCTCAGGATCGTGCGGGTTGGGTTCTGTCCATGTGCTCGGTGGGTCAGGGCCTGTGGGTGGACCCAGGCCTTTTGCCCTGTCGGCCGCGGGCAGAGCCGCCGTGACGGTGGTGAACGTGTGTCTGTGCGGCATTGCTCTGATTGGCTCGCATGCGCCCCAGGAGCAGAGCTGCAGGTTAGCTCTGTGGGGGGACCAACCCTGGCTCCCCCGCAGCCACATCTTCCGTCCCTCAGAGCGCTGGGGGAGGTACATTCACTGTTAGGAAGCAGCTTTTCTTCTGACGCCCAAGGCCAGTGAGTCCTGGGCCTGCGGTGCTCTTCCGGGGGAACGCAGGACGAAGCCAAGTTTGCCTGATGCGTCCACGTAGGGCCCTTGGCCTCCCTGTCGCCTCGACGGCTCGTGCCCTGTGCCCTGTGTGCCACTTACCGGTCTTCTTGTCTTCTAGCACCAAGAAGCGGGAGGGTGAGCTCACGGTGGCCCAGGGCCGGGTCAAGGACCTGGAGTCCCTGTTCCACCGCAGCGAGGCAGAGCTGGCCGCGGCCCTGAGCGACAAGCGCAGCCTCGAGAGCGACGTGGCCGAGCTGCGTGCCCAGCTGGCCAAGGTGGGTCAGGCCGAGCGTGGCTCGTGGAGGAGGGTGGCCGAGGGCCGTCCTCTGGGCTGGGCAGGGGCCGCAGACATGTCCCTTAGGGTGGCCCCTGCTGTCTCCTAGGCCGAGGATGGCCATGCGGTGGCCAAGAAGCAGCTCGAAAAGGAAACCCTGATGCGTGTGGACCTGGAGAATCGTTGCCAGAGCCTGCAGGAGGAGCTTGACTTCCGCAAGAACGTCTTCGAGGAGGTGGGTGTCTGTACTGCAG
>NW_006399967.1:1802756-1823271 GCF_000299155.1 Elephantulus edwardii
TTAGGGGTGTGTATGTTTGAGGGTGTGTGTGAGATAAAGGGGCTGGGGATGGTGTGAGGGGGACTGGGTGTGGGCGTGTGAGAGCGAGGCTGGGTGTGTGTGAGAGATGCTGGGTGTGTGTGTTTATGTGTTTGTGGGGGTTCTGAGTGTGAGAGAGAGAGGCTGGGGGAGTGTGTGAGAGAGAAAAAGGGGCGGGGGGTGTCAGGCTACTGGGGGATGGTGTATGTGAGAGAGAGGAGGTGCTGAGGGTGGATGTGTCAGAGACTGTGGAGGGGACTGGAGGTGTGTGTCAGGGACTGGGTGGCTGAGTGTATCAAGGGCAGGGGGTTGTATGGGCTTGGCAGGTATGTGTCAGGGGCTAGGGGTGTGTGTGTGTGTGTGTGTGTGTGTGTGTGTGTGTACTCAGTTCGCTGTAGTACGGGCTATTCTGTGTGTGCGCGCGCGCGTTTAGGCTGCCGCGGCAGTGTCACAGTTGTGGGGCCTCAAGCAGCAGAGACTCTTGCATTTCAGCCGATTTCAGCCTCCACATGAGGACGAGGGTCGTGCCCTCACGGCTTTAAGGGAGAATCTCTGCTTCTGTGGCCCTCGGTGCTGTGTGGCTTGTGGCTGCATCGCCGCAGACTCTCCCTCCACTGTCAGGGTCTCTGTCTTTCCCTTCTGTGTCCAGTAAGGACACTAGTGTTAGGACCTAGAGCCTCCCCTGTAACCCAGGCTGAGCTCCTCATTCCGAGATCCTTTACCTAATCCCGTCTGCCATGGCGCTTCTTCAAATAAAGTTACGTTTAGCTTCTATGGGAAGTTCCCAAACAGTGCCAACTGACATATTTCAACAAACAGACGCTCCTCTGGACGTGCTCACCAGGTTATGCCAAGAAATCTGGAGGAAAACTAACTGCCTGGCCTGTTGGCTGGAAGAGATCTATATTTATTCCTGTTCTAAAAAAAAATGACCTGACAGAGAGGGAATGGTTGAACAATATCACTATTAACACATGCAAGCAAAATCCTGCGGAAGATTATCCAAACAGGACCGAAACAGTACATCAGCAGAGAACTACCAGTAATACAAGCTGGATTTAGAAGTCATGGCACTAGAGAGATGACTGATGATGTCAGATGGATCTTGGCAGAAAGCAAAGAATACCAGAGGAATGTCAGTCTGTGTTTCGCTATGCAAAGACATTTGACTGTGTGCATCACAATAAATTATGGCTAGCCTTAAGAAGAATGGGGACCCCAGCATACCTAATTGTGTTCATGTGAAACCTATATTTGGGCCAGGAAGCAGTCCTCAGAACAGAGCAAGGAAACATTACATGTTTCAAAATCGGGAAAGGAGTGTGTCAGGGATGTGTCCTGTGTCCATTTCTCTGCAGTCTGTGCAGAAAAGAGCATTTGGAATGGTGGGCTTTATGAGGAGGAATGTGGCATCAGCTTTGGAGGAAGACTTCTCAACAGTCTGTGTTACGCAGATAACACAACCCTGCTTGCTGAAACGGAGGAGGGCCTGAAGCGCTTGCTGCAGAAGGTCAAGGACTATAGGTAGTCTTCAGTAAGAATTGAAGCTCAACATCAAGAAGACAAAAGATTCTCAACCACTGAGCCAATTGGAAGCACCACTATGGGTGGAGAAGAGATTGAGGTTGTTAACATTTATAGCTTGTTCGGCTCCACAATCACCATCTTGGCACCAGCAGTCAGGAAATCAGAAGAACTGAACTGGGAAAAGCTGCTGTCGGGGACCTCTGCAGAGTACTGAGAAGCAACGTTGTCAGTCTAGAGACTGAGGTGTGCCTGATTAAGACCATAGTTTTTATAATTCCTTGCTATGCATCAGAGAGCTGGACAGTGACTAAGGATGACAGAAGAATTGATGCTTTTGAGTTGTGGTGCTAGAGAAGAGTATTGAACCTACCATGGACCTCCAAGAAGACAAACAGATTTGCCTTGGAGGCTAAGATTTTGAAGCTCCATTTCACATACTTTGGGCACATAGCCAGGAGGGACTGGTCCTTAGAGAAGGACATCAGGCTTGGAAGGAGAGGAAGACCCCAGATGAGATGGACTGACACAGTAACTGGGGGAGGTGGGATTGGTGTGTTGGAGTCAGATTGCTGATATCAGATTGATCCTGGCTGGAAGCAGAGATGTTAACGTGTGTTTTCTTGATTATGCAGAGGCATTTGACTGTGTGGATCCTAACACATTGTGCTAACATTTGAGAAGCGCGTTCAGCATCCCAGAACACTTAGCTCATATGAAACCTGTGTCTAGACCAAGAGGCTGTTGTGTGAACAGAGCAAGAGAACACTGCGTGGTTGAAGGCTGTGCAGAAGAGCGCTGATGCACTTTTTTCTGAAGACTAAGGTGTACCTGATAGAAATCACAGTCCTTCCAGTTACTGGCTGAGCAGCTCGGAACTGGACCGTGATGAAGGACGAGAGAATGGACGCCTTTGCGGAGTGGTGATGGAGAGGAGGGCTGAGTAGTGTGGACTCCAGAGGAACACATAAAGGTCTTGGAGAAGGTGTGGCCAGGTGCTCCTTGGAAGCAGGGATAGTGAAGCTTTGTCTCACGTTCTTTTTGGGGGGTGTGTACTGTCAAATGGAATCTGACCGCTATAGGAGGAGGTTGCCTGCCTCACATACTTTGGGCATGTTGTTAGTCTAGTCCTTGCGATAGGACATTGTGCTTGACAGGTAGAAGGTAGCCAAGGAGTGGGAGACCCTCAGTGAGACAGACACAGTGACTGTAACTTGAGCTCGAGTGTCAGAGGTGATCAGGCGGGGACAGGTCGTTATCACAAGGTCTACAGGAATTGAGGTCTACTTGACAGCCCTGACAACAGCCTCTGGGAGTTAAGACGTGGATTCATCTTGTGGGGGCACCATGCTGCAGGCGTCTCCCTATCACAGGAGCCCCGCTTCCTGAACCTTGGTTCACTTCCTTCCAGGCACCTTTTCCCACCCTGTGACCTCCTGCTCTCAAGGGGCGTGTTTGAACATGGCCACGTGGGACTAGGAGGCCCTGACAGATGACACTAGTGTTTCTGTGTGTGGTGCTGGTTTCCTCCTTCCTGGGAGCCCAGCCCTGGACTACCTGCTGGACCCTCCCCAGAGGCTATTGTGTTGTCATAGCCCAGAACAGAAGCTCTGGGGTGGGGCAGGCCCTCTGGGGAGTCACTGCCCAGGAGAGCTGCTAGTCAGAGATCCAGCGCAGCTGAGGGCAGACCCTCCAGGAGCTGCCAGGGAGGAGCACGGGGCACAGCGGCGTGGGCACCCAAGAGGGCGCCCTCAAAGGACCGTATGAGGCAGCGTGGAATGATTTTTGACGGGGAACCCACGAAGGACTCTGTGAAAAAACCCCTACAACCTGTCAAGGACCATTAAGGGAAAACTCTTAAAGAGACATTTGAAGGAATTTATGAAGGACCTTGTGGGGGGAACCTGTAAAGGACCCCAGGGGAGACCCATGAAGAGACCTGAGGGGGAACCCTTGAGGAACCTCAGGGGGAGACCCATGGAGAGACCTAAGGGGGATCCCTTGAAGAACCTCAAGGAGAGACATGTGAAGAGACCTAAGGGGGAACCCTTGAAGAGCCTCAGGGGGAGACCCGTGAAGAGATATTTGAGGAAACCTGTGAAAAATTCTGAGGGTGAACTTGTGAAGAACCCTGAGGGAGAATCCATGGTGGATACTGAAATGGTTCCTGTGGAAGACGCAGAAAGAGAATCCAGGACGGACCCGCATGGAGAACCCATGGTGGACCCGCAGGGGGAACCTGTGATGGACCCTCAGGGGGAACCTGTGATGGACCATGAGGGGGAACCCGTGAAGAACCATGAGGAACCTTTGATGGACCCTCAGGGGGAACCTGTGAAGAACCATGAGGGGGAACCCGTGATGGACCATGATGGGGAACCTGTGATGGACCATGAGGGGGAACCTTTGATAGACCCTCAGGGGGGTCCCGTGAAGGACCCTCAGGGGGAACCTGTGATGGACCATGAGGGGGAACCCGTGAAGAACCATGAGGGGGAACCTGTGATGGACCATGAGGGGGAACCCGTGATGGACCATGATGGGGAACCTGTGATGGACCCTCAGGGGGAACCTGTGAACGGTTTTGAGGGAAGGAGACTGCTGAGGGCGCCCTTGAGGAAACCCAAGAGGGACCCCGTGAGAGGACCTGGGCAGGAACCTTCCGTAGATCTCGAGGCGAGCCCCGTGGAGAACCCTGAGGGGCAGCCTGTGAAGCGTGCCAGGACACCCGTGAGGAGACCCTTGAGAGGAAGCATGTCGGATCCTGAGGAGAGAGCTCAGAAGCCTAGGAAGGAGTACATGAAGAGTGCTGAGGGGAAACTCCGGCCCGAGTGTGCGGGAGACGCTGAGGGGGCCCTCAGGAAGGAGCCCCGTGGGGTACCTGGGGAGGATGTCAAGGGGGAACCTTCGAGGAGATTCCTGAGGCGCTCTGCGAGGCACCTTAAAAGGAGCTCCATGCAGAGGCCTTGGAAGGAGCCTGTGAGGAAACCCAAGAAGCAACCCCGGAGGAGCCCCTTGAATGGACCCGTGAAGGACAGGGCAGGGGGAGCCTCGAGGGAGCCCCGTAAGGCATCCAGAAGTGGACCCCCGAAGAAACTTGTGAGGAGACCCTCGAGTGAACCGGAGAAGAAAACCGTGAGGAGATCCTCCAGTGACCCCGTGAAGAGGCCCAGGGACAGACCCCGAAAGGGACCTGCGGTCCTGGAGAGGCCACCCCGGAAGGACTTCCTCAAGGGGCCCTGGAGAGGAATGGCAAAGGGCTCCCGGAGAGTGCGGGGCGCAGGCAGGGCGTGGGGAGCCCTCCGGGATGCCATCAAGGTGGGTGTGAGGGGCTTGAGGCTCCTAAGTTGTGTGTAAAGGCGACGGTTTTCTTTAGGAAGGGTGTCCTGCTCTCGCAAAGCCCACCTCATACACCGTGTGGCTTATTTACAGGGTCGAGGCGACGTCTCAGGCCGCCCTCGTGTATGGTTCAGTCTTAGCCTGTCATGTGTTCAGCCACCACGGTCTACTTCCAGAACATTCCATCACCGAGCCCTTAGCCATCGTCCCTGTCATCTTTTTCCTCCCCCCTCTCCTGGGAGCTCTGAGGGTCTAGTGGTAAGAAACTGCGCTGCCGTCCTAAAGGCATGCAGTTCAAGGTCAGCAGCCATGCTGCAGCCCGAAAGCATGCGGTTCGTTTTTTGGTTTTTTTTTTAATTATTTTGTGTGCGTGTACCGTCAAATCAGATCTGACTGTTACAGGAGGATATTGCGCCTCCTTCTCCGGCAGAGCATCTGGTGGATTCGAACCGTGTTCCTCTGGGATTGCAGTGCAGCTTCTTGCCACTAGGCTACCAGAGCTCCCGAAAGCATGCGGTTCGAATCCGCCAGATCCCCACGGAGAAGGATGGGGTCTCCCCCCAGAGATTAAACCGTCTCAGAACCCGCTGGAGGGTCACTCTCCTCGGTTCCCACTCGGTTCCGTTAACTGCTGACCCCCTCTGTCTCCATGATTTCCTTTCTCCTAAACAGCATCTGACGGCTGTCACGGCACATTTTCGGGGTTTACCTGTTGTGTCTGACGGCTGTCATGACACATTTTCGGGGTTCACCTGTGTCGTGTCTGACGGCTGTTATGGCACATTTTCGGGGTTTCATCTGTTGTGTCTGACGGCTGTCACGGCAAATTTTCGAGATTCACCTGTGTCGTGTCTGACGGCTGTCACAGGGCACATTTTCGAGGTTCACCTGTTGTGTCTGAGGGCTGTCACAGGGCACATTTTCAGGGTTCACCTGTGTCATGTCTGACGGCTGTCACGGCACATTTTCGGGGTTCACCTGTGTGTCTGACGGCTGTCACGGCACATTTTCGGGGTTCACCTTTGACGGCTGTCACGGCACATTTTCGGGGTTCACCTTTGTGTCTGACGGCTGTCACGGCACATTTTCGGGGTTCACCTGTTGTGCCTGATGGCTGTCATGACACATTTTCGGGGTTCACCTGTGTCGTGTTTGACGGCTGTTATGGCACATTTTCGGGGTTTCATCTGTTGTGTCTGACGGCTGTCACGGCAAATTTTCGAGGTTCACCTGTGTCGTGTCCGACGGCTGTCACAGGGCACATTTTCGAGGTTCACCTGTTGTGTCTGAGGGCTGTCACGGAACATTTTCGGGGTTCACCTGTGTCGTGTCTGACGGCTGTCATGGCAAATTTTCGAGGTTCACCTGTGTCGTGTCTGACGGCTGTCACAGGGCACATTTTCGAGGTTCACCTGTTGTGTCTGAGGGCTGTCACGGAACATTTTCGGGGTTCACCTGTTGTGTCTGACGGCTGTCACAGGGCACATTTTCAGGGTTCACCTGTGTCATGCCTGACGGCTGACACGGCATGGTTACAGGGTTCACCCGTTTTTGTGGGGGATGACTGTCCCTGGTGCGGCGGATGGCCTTGGTCGTCTGCGGGTGGAGGCTGGGGTCAGCCTGGGCGGGGAGCAGTGCTGCTGAGTGTGTGATGGTGGGAGGGACAGGGTGACCCACGAGTGGGCATTCCGTGCTTGGAACAAGGTCTTGGGGGGGAGATTGGGTGGTCGTGCCCAGTTCGCCTGCCCTGCCCGGGGCTCAGGGCGCCTCATGGCCTTGGCCTGTCCCCCCAGGAGGTGCGGGAGACGAGGCGGCGGCATGAGCACCAGCTGGTGGAGGTGGACAGCAGCCGGCAGCAGGAGTACGACTTCAAGATGGCGCAGGCCCTGGAGGAGCTGCGCAGCCAGCATGACGAGCAAGTGCGGCTGTACCGGCTGGAGCTGGAGCAGACCTACCAGGCCAAGGTGGGCGCGGCGGGGTCAGGGGTCAGGGCCAAGGTGGGCCCGGCGGGGTCAGGGGTCAGGGCCAAGGTGGGCGCGGCGGGGGTCAGGGGTCAGGGCCAAGGTGGGCCCAGTGGGTGGAGTATCAGGGGTCAGGCCAAGGAGAGGATAGCGGGTGGGCGTCAGAGGTCACATCTGTACCGGCTGGAGCTGGAGCAGACCTACCAGGCCAAGGTGGGCAGGGGGTGTCAGGTCAGGACAGAGACAAGCCAGCAGGTACGTAGTTGCTGGTGCTGGAGCAAACCCGCAGGCCCACGTGGGCCCACGTGATGGGGGCCTCACGTCCTCACCCATACGACGCCCCCCTGACCACATCTTGCCCCCACAGCTGGAGAATGCCAAGCTGAGCTCTGATCAGAATGACAAGGCGGCCAGCGCGGCCCGAGAGGAGCTGAAGGAGGCCCGAGTGCGGGTTGAGTCCCTCAGCTACCAGCTGTCCGGCCTCCAGAAGCAGGTGAGTGAGCCCCCTCCCCGTCAGGGCATCAGGGGCAGTGGGAAGCGCCAGGCAGGTGGCCTGCCCTCTGGGCCTTGTCTGGTTTCCTGGACGGTCCTGCTGGCTGACTGCTGACCGTCCCTCCCAGGCCAGCGCAGCCGAGGACCGGATCCGGGAGCTGGAAGAGACGATGGCTGGGGAACGGGACAGGTTCCGGAAGATGCTGGATGCCAAGGAGCGGGAGATGACAGAGATGCGCGACGTGATGCAGCAACAGCTAGCCGAGTACCAGGAGCTGCTGGACGTGAAGCTGGCCCTGGACATGGAGATCAACGCCTACCGCAAGCTGCTGGAGGGGGAGGAGGAGAGGTGAGGGGCGGGGCCGCGGCGAGGGGCGGGGCCGCGGCGAGGGGCGGGGCCTGCAGCACCCTTCATTTAGGCCGGTTGGGACAGAATATAGAAAATTGGGAAGGTATAAATAATGTTAAGTCAAGCATGTGCTGCATGGTTTTTCTACAGAACTTGCGTTAGTGATATAAAACTCAGATTTTTCAGTTTACATGTTAAGGAAGTCCCATTTTTTGCAAAATTGGAAACTAGAGTTATCAGCGTCCTTTAAAATGATCTCAGTAGGCGAGCTCTGGTGGCCCAGCAGCAAGAAGCTGCACTGCAGTCTCAAAGGTGAGAGGTTCGAATCCACCAGATGCTCTGCTGGAGAGGGAGGGACAATCTCCTCCTGTACCAGTCAGATCACATTTGATGGTACACACACAAAAAATAAAAAAAATTTAAAAAAACCCACTCATGTTTATTGCTGTGCTGTGTGCAACAGCAAAGAGATTAAAGCAACATGTGCCCATCAAAAGTATTTTCAAATCCTTTATTAGGACTTTATTTATGTGTTTATGAAATAAATATATTTGGATGAAATTTAAAAAAATTTTAAAAACGCACAAACCCCCCCCTTTTTTTTTTTTAACAAAACCCTTTTATTAAAAAAAGATACTAGATACCTACGTGTGTGCATAACTCTAGAATGACGTAGACTGTGTTTACATTCATTTCTTATTGAACCGGAAGGTGCATTCTGAGATGACAGGCTATTTGGTTCCTTCAGGTGTTGCTCTGGCCGTGGAATGCGGACGGGGTAGGGCCAGGTGGGAAGACCGTGAGCAGAGATGCTGGAAGAACTGATGTCACCTTCTCCCCTTAGGCTGAAGCTGTCCCCCAGCCCATCCTCACGTGTGACCATCTCCCGGGCCACCTCCAGCAGCGGTGGGCAACGGCTTCCACCTCTGGACAGGCAGAGAGCAGCCCGACCGTCCCAGGTTCCGCTGAGGCCCGGGCCACCTCCAGCAGCGGTGGGCAACGGCTTCCACCTCTGGACAGGCAGAGAGCAGCCCGACCGTCCCAGGTTCCGCTGAGGCCCGGGCCACCTCCAGCAGCAGCGGCAGCGGCAGCGGCGTGCCCACCGCGGGGCGCCCAGGCCGCAGCAAGCGGAAGCGGCTGGAGGTGGAGGAGGCGTTGGGCTCAGGCTCTGGGAGCATTGGCATCGGCTCGGGCTCCAGCAGTGCCAGCAGCTTCCAGCTGTCCCAGCAGGCATCTGCCTCAGGCAGCATCAGCATTGAGGAGATCGACTTGGAGGGCAAGTTCGTGCGGCTCAAGAACAGCTCCAGCAAGGTCAGGCTGGGCAGACGTGGACTCTCCAGGGGCCCAGGGAGGAGGTGGCTGCCTGGGGGCCGGGCTGAAGGGTAGACATGGACCCCCAAGAAGCAGATTTCCAGAGAGGAGGTGGCTGCCTGGGGGCCGGGGCTTTGGAGAGGGGCCGGCCGCCTGGGAGTCAGGCCTTTAGGGAGGGGCCAGCCGCCTGGGAGTCAGGCTCCAGGGTGGACTTAGACCCCCACGTGTCAGGTTTCCAGAGAGGAGGTGGCTGCTGGGGGTGGGGTGGGTCAGGACGTAGGGTGGACGTGGACTCCCAAGGGGAGGGGCCGGCCGCCAGGGGGCCAGGCTTCCGGGGAGGGGGCGGCCACCTGGGGCTAGGCGTCCAGCACTGGATTCCTGGAAGCCCCTCTTACTGGTGCCTTCTTCCTCAGGACCAGTCTCTGGGTAACTGGAGGATCAAGAGGCAGATGGCAGACGGAGAAGAAATTGCTTATAAGTTTACACCCAAGTATGTCCTGCGGGCTGGACAGACAGTCACGGTAGGTGACGGCCTGATTGGAGGGGAACTGTGGGAGCTGGAATGCTAGCTGGGCAGGGGCGAGTGACACTGGTGCCAGCTGCACAGGTGACGGGGAGAGTGGTGGGCGGGTCGGCAGTGAGATGGAAACTCAGCTGTGAGCTGTCGTGGAGCCACTTGTGAACCCCAACTGCTGCATTGGCCGCTCCGAGTGTCTCCTGTCCTAAAGAGGAAAGTGAGGCGTGGTGATGTGCCAAAGCACTGGTGGGCTGCGTGGGGCTGGCAGTCACAGTGTGGGCACCGGAGCCCTTCTCCACTATGAACCTGTCGGTGTCTTCAAGGTGCCACAGGTCCCTCCGGTGTGGAAGGGCTTTGTGGCTGGGGCCACTGACACTTTCCTATGTCCTCAGGTGTGGGCGGCAGGGGCAGGTGTGGCCCACAGCCCACCCTCCACACTCGTGTGGAAGAGCCAGAGCAGCTGGGGCTCGGGCGAGCGCTTCCGGACCGCCCTGGTCAATGCCGATGGAGAGGTGGGTTCTCTGGGTGTGGTGCCGGCTGGGCACTGGGGCTGGCCGGGTCCTACCCTGCCCCAGAACTCCTCCTGCTTGGGCAGTGCTAGGAGGGAGGGTGTCTGTCAGCACCCGTGTCTCCTCAGGAGGTGGCCATGCGAGCCGTGACACAGTCATCAGTCGTCCGGGAGACCGAGAACGGGGAGGAGGAGGAGGAAGAGGAGGAGGAGGCTGAGTTTGGCGAGGAGGACTTGTTCCACCAGCAGGTAGTTGCGACACCCTCCCCACCAGCCAGAGGGGCACACGGGATGGGGGGCCCACGAGATAGGAGGGCCCACGATAGAAGGGCATGCAGGCCATGTGCGCGGCACAGGGGGGCCTGTGAGCTAGAGGGACCTGTGGGATAGAGAGAGGGGCGTGAGATGGAGAGGCATGCCAGATAGAGGAGCGCACTGGGTAGAGGTGTGTGAGATGGAGAGTCCGTGATAGAAGGCGCATGAGGGGGATGTGTGCATGGAGATGGGTACAGGGATGCACGGGGTAGAAGGGCCTGCAAGGTGGAGGGAGGAGAGAGGGGCGTGCAGCACGTCGGGGGGTACAATAGAAGGGCATACACACCATGTATGTGCACACACCACCCGGCACATGTCACATACTCTGGACAGAGGGCCCCTGGACATTGAGGCGTGCGTGGTGAAAGGCTGTGCATGCCTCGTGCCCAGGATAGAGGGCTTTGTGGCACAGATGGGTGCGTGACAGAAGGGCGCGTGCACTGTGCGCACCACACACCTGCGACAGCTGGAGTACATGGCCACGTGCGTCCAGGGCGGCCGTGTACCCATCTGCACGGGTGTGCGCACACAGAAGCCCACGCTTGGCCTCCTGCACAGTCATTTGCACAAATGCACACACCCCCTGTAGACACGTACTGCTCACCTCCACCCTGGACTGCACACTCTGCCCTGGCCCTTCAGCCCGGCTCGCCTGTGCTGGGACTGGGTCAGTGGGAGTTGTCGCCTGACCCTGGGTTGGGGACCTGAACAGCTGTGGCACCAATACAGCCGTGAGGGGACTCTTTGAGTCACCTGTCACCTCATCTACCTTAAGAGATGGGGTTTTAGATATCGCACTGAAACCGTCATGGCTTTGTTAAGGGAATCGTGGTAAGACTCTTGTTTCTACTGGCGTAGAAAGTGAGTTCAAGGAGCAGACACAGAAGGTTCTGGAAAGCTTTTGCACTGTGGTTCCCCACAGCCCTGGAGGCTCCCTCTAACCATGTCACTGCTTTTCCAGGGGGACCCGAGGACCACCTCGCGCGGCTGCCGTGTGATGTGAACGAAGTACCAGCCTCCCGGCCGCTTTCCCAGCGCTTCCGAGGCTGTTTTTATACCGTCGGCTTTCTTTAGTGCTCGACACGTTTCTATAGAATTTTTAAGCAACTGCCAGGACACTGGGGGTGGGTCTTCCCTGTAAATCTGGAGTCTGTGGGGTCCTAGGACCCTTCCCCTCAAAACATTTGTCTGAGACACACTGTTGACCCCATTCACCATCTGGCTGAATTTTTAAGGCCCAGGACTGGGGACCTGCCGGCTAAAGGGATTTGGGCTTGGAGCCAGGAGGGTCTGGCTGGGGACCCAGGAGGAGATGGGGACAGACATGACCCATGTCTTGAGGTGGAATTCACTAGTTTTCTTGTTTTGTTTTTAAGCTTTTACCAGAAAACCAAATTCAGGACTCTGCTCTGGTGTGGCCAGACAGACAGGTTGCCGGTCTGTGGGTGTGGGCTGCTGTGAGTCAGATGCAGAAGCAGCCTAGATTGGCGAGGTTCACCGGATGGGTGCTTCCCACCTAGCCGGACCTTCAGGGCTGGGGGAGAGGGCCGTGCCTGGCACGTTGAGGCCCTGGCATATCAAGGTGCCATCAGGGCAGAGGGCTGCCCCTCGTGTGACCCACAGGCGTCACAGAAGTGGTAGGTGTCAGACCGTCTAAGTCTTGGGTCACCCGAGAGTGCAGGCTGGACAGGCCATCCTGATGACCCCAAGGTGTAGAACAAGTGGCCACAAGCATGCAGCCAGCTCTGATAACATGTGCAGAACGTACGTGGGGCTGGCGCACACCCAGACGTTCCTCTCCTGCCCACTGTCCACATAGTGAGATGATTCTGATAGATGTGCTCGCATCATGGCCTCTAGTTTGAGGTCTGCAGACACTCCACACCAGCTGCCCGGCTCCCCTTCGCTTTTCATTGTCTTCCCTCCCACTCAGATACACAGAAGTTATTTTTTTAATGGATATTTATTTTTTTACATTGGTCAGTTCACATATCCCTGGGATCCCACATCAAGGACAAGCTGATGGCCCTCCAATGGGGCATTGTCATGGGGGCTCTTGTCTTGTGGGCCCCAAATAGTGGACAACCTTTAGAAAGTGCAGCTAATTTTAGATGCTACACTGAGCCATGCTGTCGGAGGCATGCGCCCTCAGGGGTGATGGGGGTGCTTGCAAACCACTGCTTGCCCTTGGTGTCCAGGTGCACCTCTCCCCCTGCTTCTGCAGTGCACCCCCTAGCACTGCCTGCCTTGAGGATTGCAGGTGGTAGGGAGGGACCCCAGGCTGGCTATTGGGGAAGGTGTCATCAGGCCCTTGACCTGGAAGAATAGGTATGGGTCTCCCTCCACTTCTGGGTAAAGGCCATAGGGGACCGGAGCTGCCCTGATTTTCTTGTCACCCTGGCCTGGTGGAGGTTCTGGACAGGGGGCTCCTGGTGGTTCAACGACGTGTGTGTCCTGGGCTGCATGCAGCTGGTTGCTGAAAACTGGGATCTGGGGTTTGCTCCCAGCATGTCCAGATGCCATGTGCTGTCCCCACCCCCAGGCTTGAGGCTGTACTGTCCTTAAGCTGGCTCTGATGTTCACAAGCTGAGGTGGTCCGGGTGCTGAGGGTGGCCAGCCAGTGGTGACCAGCAGTCATTGGAAGACATCTGTATGTGAACTCACAGCTGAATCAGGCTTGTCATGTTGGCTGTGGCTTGAGGAGCAGTCTTGTTCTCAAATTCACTTCACTTGAAGGCACTTGTAACCCCTCACGACTGTGAGTGCGGCCCCCTGAAATGCTGAGACCAAGAGGCAGTTGGGGGGACCCCTCGGAGGAGCAGGATGGCTGGCTTGATCGGCTTCAGGATGACTTGTCTCGCGTTTGCTACCCCACTCCTCACTGGCAGCTGTTTGCGTCTGTTACATAACCGAGCGGGGAGCCGGGCCCCCGGCTCGGATTTGAAGGTGAAGCATGCCAAATGTGTGGTCCTTTGTTCTGCTCTTACCGCCTCCCACCGATTTGTACTATACATTTTATGACTGGAAATTTTTGTACAACACTCCAATAAACATTTTGATTTTAAGTTCTGATTCAGAGTGTATTTGAGCGCAGGGCTGCTGGAGTTGGAGCCCCCTGACTAGGTGGCACCTAAGAACCAGCCCCCCAATTTTCTCCCAGAGGAGGACAGACAGATGGCTTAATCCCGCGCTGCCTGGCTGTTCCCACCGCCCGCTTTCTGAGCACAAAACTTTTGCCTGTTGACAGGCGCCTCGGAGCTGTGCTGCCTGCTTTGTGTCACGTGCAGCCCGACATTGGCTTAGTAACAGCCACACTGCGCAGGCGCAGCGAAGGGACGGGGAGAGGTCGTGTGGGGTACGTTCTTGGGCGGGGGTGAGGTGGACGCGCACGGCCCTGTGGGTGTTGTAGTCCTGCCTGATCTCGGTACTTTGTGACTCCATTTCCCGTGGTGCCGTGCGGGACCGGTTTCCGGGGCAAGTACGGGTCGGCGCACGCGGCCGCGGTCCGGTTGACTTTGCGGAGCCATGGACGGCAGCTTCGGCTCAGATTTTGGGAATTCGGGGGGCGGGAAGCTGGACCCAGGGCTCATCATGGAGCAGGTGAAGGTGCAGATTGCCGTGGCCAACGCCCAGGAGCTGCTGCAGGTAGGTGACAGGGCCAAGGGACCGGTGAGGGGTGAGGGTCCCCCAGTGGTGGGTTGCGCCTGAGCGCAGAGTGTCTCCGCAGAGAATGACGGACAAATGCTTCCGGAAGTGCATCGGGAAGCCCGGGGGCTCCCTGGACAATTCAGAACAGGTGAGGGTTGAGGGGTGGACCGAGGGGCCCTGGGACCCAGGGGAGGGAGCCTGCCGCGGGGGACGGGCAGGGCGGTGGGCATGCGCTCTCGGCACCCCGTGGCCACCGGGGTCGGGAGGCGCGTCCCACCGCAGGCCCCTTCCCCTTCCAGAAATGTATCGCCATGTGTATGGATCGCTACATGGACGCCTGGAACACCGTGTCCCGCGCCTACAACTCACGGCTGCAGCGGGAGCGAGCCAACATGTGATCGGCAGCAGCTCCAAACCCCGCGTCCTGTTCAGTGACTTGCAGGGAGGCCGGGGGCGCCGCGCCACTGCCGCGAGTGCAGCCGCTGTTTTGGGGACCCCTGTGTCTTCTCAATCGCTGGCAGCCCAGGGGAGGTCTGTGGCCTCTCCTGGGTGTGGCCCCTCGACCTTGTTTGGACCTTGGGGCAGGGGCCAGACAGGTCTTACCTAAGCCCACCAGAGTCAGGACTTCTTGATGCTGTGAAATAAATTTGCTGAGCGAGGACTCCTTCTTTTTCTCCTTGGGTCTCTTGGGGGACTGTGCTGGTCTACCTGGGCCCTGGGGTGACCTAAAGACTTGGTCAACAGGAGGCTGGGGCCACTGCGCCGCCTCTCAATACGAGTGAATTAATTTTATTCCAGCTTAGAGGATGTAGTGTTAAGTCATGTATCCCCCATTTATCCCCTTTGCCATCTTTGCTCCAAGGAGCACTTTGCACTTTTTTCCAAGATATATCTGCTCTTTTGGCAGTCCATGGGGTATTCAGTACTCTTCTCCAACATCACAGTTCTGTCATCCTTATTCATTGTCCACCTCTCACATGCACAGCAAGTGACTGGGAAGACCATAGCTTGAACCAGGTGCACCTTACTCTTTAAGCTGACATCATTGCTCTCCTGACTTTGGAACGCTCCCTTGCCCTTCCTGTCTCCTCACCATCCTCCCACCTCCGTCCTAAATGGGAGTTGACGCAAGTGTCCAACCAGCAAATTGGGGTCAGCAGGCTGTTTATTGCCACAAAATTTACACAGCCATGCCCTCTGCCCAGCACGCCCTCCCCAGCAGACCAGGTGACATCCCCTGCGTCCCCCTCAGGTCTCTTCTCCAAGAGTGCAGTCAGTCCTGAATGTTCTGGGTGATCCAGCCTCTCACAGCCGACACCCGAGTGTAGACACCCGGGAAGTGTGGTCGCCCACAGCCATAGCCCCAGCTGGTGACCCCTGTTAGCACCCACCGGCCCGAGGACTCCCTGCAAGCCAGGGGACCCCCAGCGTCGCCCTAGGGAGAGAGGAAAGAGGGCTCAGGGCCAGCTCCCCCCCCCCCAGCCTCTACCGCCCCAGTCCTCATCGGCCCTGGTGAATGCCTACTCCAATCTGCCTCACTCTTACTATCTGGGAAATGGTTCCTTCAGTGGACACGCAAAGCTGTGCGCGGTGGAAAGGTGTCCTGCGTGCCTGCTGGGGGCGGGGGGCAGTGGCGCCTAGCGCGCTCTTCCCGGCGGGCACCTGGCCCTCGTGCCCCGTGTCCCGAGCGGAGCGGCACGTACCGAGCAGCTGTCCACGCCTCCCTGCGGGAAGCCGGCGCAGAGCATGCGGCTGCTGATCTGTACCGGGTAGAAGCGGCGGCAGGTCTGCTCGCTCAGGAGCCGCACGGCCGCCTTCTGCAGCTGCCGCGCCATCGCGCCTGCCGGTGGGCGACAAGCCGGGTGGGCCGCGGGGCTCCCTGGGGGTGGGGGGCACCTGGCCGCAGGAAGGTCTAGGCTGCGGACCCTGCGCCCCCTCCCGTCCCTCCCTCCCTCGGGGTGAGGGTCACCTGGCCGGCCCCGGCCCCGCCTACCTCCCTCGCGCACGGAGCCCCAGCCTGTGATGACACAGCGCGCGCTGGCGGGCGGCCGGGGCGCGGAATCGGGCAGGCAGATGGGCCGCACCAGGCGGCTGCGGCGCACGGGCACCGCCAGCTCCAGCAGCGCCACGTCGTAGTCGAGCGTGTAGAGGTTGTAGAAGGGGTGTTTGTAGATGCGCGCCACGCGCTCCAGCTGCCCGTCTGCGCCGCTCAGGAACGGGGTGCCCAGGAAGGCTGCCCACTGCTTGGGGTCCCCGTAGCTGCGGGGGCGGGCGGAGGCTTTGCACCCTGGGGGCGCGCTGGACCCAGCTTCCAACCCCCTTCCCTCGGACCCTAAGACACTGGGAACTGCGACTGAGAGTGGCCTGCATCTCCATGGGTGGGCACCCTGAGCCCGGCCTCCCTCCTCCCAGGTCCCTGGTCAGACCCACCCCCACTGAGCGCCCAGCCAGTAAGGGGCCCTGGGTGGGGGCTGAGCCATGACTCCCCACTTGGGACCCTGGGGGCTGGAGGACATACTGAGCCATCCTACAGCCCCAGGTGTCACCCCTGCGCCTGGTCCGAGCTGGGAGGGGGTGCGACCCTGTGTTTCGTGGGGGCTGTGAAACTGGACTCCGCCCCCCCAGCCCAGCGTGGTGCCTGCAAGAAGCGGTCTGGAGAGGGGGAGCTGGTGACCGGAGGGCGACACTCACACGTCGAAGCAGTGCGCCGCCGACAGCAGCCACCTCTCCGCCACCAGGACGGCGCCACAGCGGTGCTCCCGGCGCCGCAGCCACAGGCTCACCTGCCACGGCCACTCCCCGCGGCCCGCCGCGCTGCCGCCCACGATCCTGGTCAGCGCTGCCGCCGGCGCCAGGCCACAGTCTGCAGGGAGCCGCTTGGTCGGCCGGCGCAGCCCCCTCTGGGCAGCACCCACCCCCTCCCACGCACTGCGCCCCCCGCGCGGGAGTGGGGTCCCGAGCGCTGCCTCTCTATCCTTGCTGCCTCCTCCACGCAGCCCCGTCCCCCGCCCCCAATTTGTACGTCCTCCCTCCACGCAGCCCCCTAATCGGTTCAGGCTCTTCCCTGCGCAGTCCCCCACTATGTAGCCCCCTCCCACAATCTCCCTCTGCGAACTCCACCCGGACCCTGCACAACCCTCTCGTGCAGTGCCCTCCCTCCCCCTCCCAGCGTAACTCCTCCCAGCCTTCCACCACAGGTAGCCCCACACCACCCCAGTTGGGGTGTGGGCGGGAGATGGAATCGGGTCTGGGAACAAGGTCTGGCTGCCTTAATGCCTCTTTGTCCCCAGAACTCTGGGAGGCAGCGGGGATGCTGTCCCCTGCCCCCCCCCCCCCCCCCCCCTCCTAGGTACCTGCCTTCCCGCTGGGCCCTCCTGACCTGCCCTGTAGCTGCCTTCTGTCCTGGTAGCTCTTTGGGGAAGCGGTATTCCTCCGGTGACCCCTCCCCAAATGTGGTGCCCTCAGAGCCCAACAACGGAAGGCAGTTCAGAAAGGGCTGCAGGGACCACTGTTAATTCAGGGGGTGACCAGAGAGCCATCTGATGACCCCCCCCCTCGCTATTCCTGTACAGTCAGCAAGGACAGAGGCTGGCACCCGACAAAGATGAATCATGTACCCCCACAATGATGATGTTATGTGCAGACAAGTCACCTGTGACTCACAGAGACCCTGTGTACCACAGCCCTAAACTCTGCTTCATCCTGTGCCAATCACACTGTCTCCGACACACCTACCCCCTTACCCCAGTCACTGAATCACTCCATCTCATCTAGAATCTTCCCCTCCTGTGCTGTTCCTCCACCCTCCCAAGCATGACACCCCTCTCCAAGGACTGGTCCCTCCTTACAACATGTCCAAAGTATTTCAGATGAAGCCTCAGAATCCTTGTCTCCAAGGAGCAGCCTGGTTTAACCTGCTCCAGGACAAACCTGTGTTGTAAATCCCCACCAAATAGCTCTGCAGAAGGATGAGGCAGCCTCCTATTGATATTTACTTGGTCAGAAACCCAGTGGAGGGTCACTATGCCTCTGACTGGGCCAGGCTGTGGTGAGTAGTACTCAACTGCTGACAGGTTGGTGCTTTGAACCCACCCTGGGACCTCTCTGAACAAAAGACCTGGTGAACCACTTAGGAGGCCTTCCAGCCCCTCTGTCACCTGAGGTCCTGTAAGCTGCAGATGACCGCCAGGACACCCAGCAACCACACACAGTGTCTTCACAGATTCCCTTTGTTGTGCTAATGTGTGTGCTTGGTGCTGCAGTTCAGCTGGGAGCTGGAACTGACCATAGCTGGGCCTCTGGCAGAGGGAGTAAATCACGCAGAAGGAGACTGCCTATCCTTCTCCATGGGGCAGCTGGTGGATTCAAACTGTGTGCCTCTGCGATGACAGTGCAGCTCCATACCGCTAGGCCACCAGAGCTTCCTGCCCGAGGGGCGTTCTCTGATCCCTCTGAGCTGTCAGGAGCAGCATGGATGTGGAGATCGAGAAGCAGGAACAGGGTGAGGGACCACAGGTGGCATGTGGAGACTTCCAGGGAACACGGGGGGATGCAGACTTTCCCTGGGGCCCCACAGTGCGCCCTCCCTTGGGCCACACACACACACACACACACACACACACACACACACACACGATCTGGATGCCAGGTTGTGGGAGCATGTATGTTTGTTAGGGCCGCCCTCTCGTGGTGTTTCTGATATGACAGTTCTAGGGGACTAAGCAAGGAGGTTCAGGGGCCTCAGAGGCCTGGCCTCAGGAGAGACGGAAGGGGTACCTCCAGGTCTTCCCCAGCCCAGGACCCTACCTGGCCCTCATGTTCCTAGGATGCAGTAGACATGAACTTCCTGACTGCCATCTTGCCCGTCCGAAGACCAAGTGACTAGAGAACCGGTGAGAATCTGATAGAAACTAGAATCTGTCTCCCTGGAATATTCTACTCCACCTAGAACCCATCCTCTCTTCATAGGGGTTTTGGACCCCAGGTTAAGAATTCCCCAGCTGAATCTTGATCAAAAGGGGGTGACATAAGGAAAAGAATTGAGATATTTCCTGGCGTCCAGATTTTCAGGAGTCATGGAGGTGGACTGAGCTCCTGAAACTATTGCTTTGAGCTACCCTTTAAATCTTAAATCACAAATATCCCCTGAAGTCTTTTCTTACTTGAACAATTTAGATTAACTAATAAAGCATGTAACTTTAAATGTGTAACATTGTGCTTCTTGTTAGAATTATCTCTGGGGTCAGATTGACAATAGCATTTCCAAGGATTAGATGGGAAATTTAGGGGCCATGGGTTTAAGTTCTCAAGGAGGAACAACTTGGAAAATGAGAAGTGGTGGTCACACAAAAGGAAGGCGTCAGACCTGTCACTGAATTATAGCAGAACCTGCTGTCAGTGAGTGATCTGCTGTGTGTATTCTCAAAAACAACAGTCATGGATACATTTCTAAGAAGAAAGAACACCCATGGGGTAGCTACAGAAAATATTAACAATCAAACTAGAAGGAGAAAGCAAGGGGTGTAAGCCATGGAAACTGAGGGCTCCACAGTCCACAGGATACAGTATCCTTCCCACAGACTTCTTATGGCTACAAAGTATCAAAACAACTACCTCCTCTGGGGAGGATTGTTTCAAACTCCCTGAAAGGCTCCCTCACTAGATCCCACAGACCTGCAGTGGGAGGCTAGCAGTTTGAATGAATGAACTTCTCCCTTGTGGAGGGTGGGAGGTATATGGGTGTGTGTGTGAGTGAGGGAGTTCTAGAAAGCGCAGACCTTTAACAACCAAAAAGCTGATGGGTCTAGTTTACCTAGATGCATGTCACAAGAAAGGTCTGACCATCTGCCCCAATGATCACACCTGTGACTACCTCTTGGGCCTGGTTCGGCCACTGCGACACACACAGGTCTTCGTGTGGTCTGGGTTTCTTTTCCTAGTGGAGTTGGACCACAAAACCCACCTCATGCCAAGTGCAGCCTTCAGATCCAGAAAGGAGTTTCTGGACCCCCCCCAGGCCACAGCAATCCTGACCACTGCCACATCCTTTTCTCTTAGCTGGGCTTTGCTTCAGCATTTGAAACCTGGTTTAATTGAAACTCCTTCTGCTACTGTTACCATTACTGTTGTTCAGAGCCCCTGAATTGACCCCCAATGCATGCCAAGCTCCTGTCCATGTAGGACAGAGCTAACATGGGCCCTGCAGGCCTTTCTTTCTCGTCTCTGTCTGGAAGCTCAGTTGAAGCTGTTCTGCGTCCCAGCGACACAGCAGCTCCCATCGACAGGCAGGTGGGTGATGCCTGCACAAGGGGTTCCCTGGCCAGGAACCAAGCCCTGTGTGAGTTTGATCACACAGGTGTCCCTCCCAAGCCCACAACAGGAGCCTGTGTGTCACTGTCCCACAGACGACCATGATCATCGACACATCCTGAAGGAAGTGCGGAGGGGCGGGGGGAGCCTTACAGGCAAGAATGGTGAGAACTTGGGGCACGTCTCTGGGCCTGTTAGGAGGGCCCAGTGTGGGAAGCCAAATA
>NW_006399967.1:1824231-1846614 GCF_000299155.1 Elephantulus edwardii
AACAACAACAACACTCGTGATTTTCCTTTGTTTGCCTTCCTGCAGTTCTGCCAGCTGTTAGCCCCCTGCCTTCACACTTTCTGGCCTGACCCCCCATTCCTGTGTGTCCCTGTCTCTGTCTTTTCCTTCAGTCGACAACAGCCCAGTCCCTGGCGAGGGACGTCACGCTGGGTGAAGCAGAGGGTCAGTGGAGGTGAGCGGGATCTCATGCTGTTGTGCACAGGGCTGCCGTGAGCTGGGGGCATCAGGACCCCTGACCCCTGACTCCCCCTACTCTGCTCCGTTTGTCTTTTCACCCCTCATGGCACAAGCAAACCACCCAGAATCTCCAGAGTTGATTCCCACTCAGGTGGCCCCTCCCAGTGGGTCAGGGGAACCGTGCCCCAGGGGTCCAGTGGCCGAGGCTCCAGAGTGGCCGCCAGGTCTTTATTCTGAGGCACCTCTGACTGAAAGTGACCCTCCAGCGTGTTGGGGAGCAGCTGGTCTGTGTCCAGTGTTCGCACCCCGGGACCCCGAGCTCTGAGCTCTCTGCCACTATATTGTCTCTTTGTTCAAGGATGTTTTTCCTGCTGCACCCCTGGGGTTGGGAGCAAGGCCTGGCACACCACAGGCCACCCCCTCCCCCAAAGCACCTGCTGTCTGGAGTCATTCCAGCAGGGAGACCCCTCCCATCATAGGCTGTCCCCCACCCGCCATGGATGAGAGAAGGTGTTTGCTGTCTCTAGGGCCGCAGGATCCCCCACCCCACGTGCCCCCGTATCCGCGGTACCTGGGGGCTGGGAATGTGTGCTAGAAGCAGGGCTGTTTGGAAGCGATGTCTGTCCCCGCGTGGTGGCACTGGGGATGGCGGCAGTGGTGATGACCGGCTGGCTGGTGGCCCTGCTGGAAGACTGCAGAGTGGTCCTTCTGGTCGTGACTCCAGGGGCTGTGCGGCTGGCAGTGGTTCTCGGGGGCTGGCTAGGGGTGGTGGGCGTCCTCTCAGTTGCGGGGGGCACCGTGGGGAGGGGACCGGAGGACATAGTGTCCAGGATCCAGCCCTTCAGCTGGGTGATGCGGGCATACACACCCGGCTTCCTGGCCTGGGCACAGCCGATGCCCCAGCTGACGATGCCCGCCAAGTAGAACACACCAGGGGTTTCCTCACAGGCCAGAGGACCCCCGGAGTCGCCCTGAAGGGAGAGGGGAGGGTTGTCTGGCCATCCTGAGCTTTGGAGGTCAAAAGAAAATGCAGAAAACTCTGAAGAAGTTGTCTTTTGTTGTTAGGTGCCGTCGAGTTGCCACTGACCCTCATGACCCCTTGAGGAATAGAGGGGATCCCTGCCTGGTCCTGCACTGTCCACACAAGGCCCCCAACATTCTCATGTCCCCCATCCTCATGCATCCCCTTATCATCCTCATGGACCTCCTCCACTCTCAGGGTCCTCTTCAGCATCTTCACAACACCCCACTGTCTTCATAGACCCCCCACCATCCTGGCAGCTCCCCCCACAGTCCTCACACCCCACCATGTGCTCACAGACGCCCCCCAACTGTCCTCACAGCCTCCTTCAACTTCACGGACACCTCCACTGTCCTCACAGTCCCCGACTGTCCTCACAGGGCCCATCATCCTCATCCCCTCGCATCATGGCCCCCTTCACTTTCCTTCATGGCCTCCCTCACCTTCCTCATGGCATTCCCGTTCTTACAGCCCATCATCCTCCCCATCATCACCCCATCACCATCCTCACCCCATCATCATCCTCACCATCATCACCATCCTCACCCCATCATCATCCTCACCCCATCATCCTCCCCCATCCTCCTCCCATCATCATCCTCCTCCCATCATCCTCCCCCATCCTCCTCACCCTCCACCATCCTCACGGCCCCCACTATGTCACTGTAGCCAGTGTGTCAATCTGTCTTGTTCAGGGTCTTCTTGCTCCTACCCCCCCTTCTCAGCACAGTGTTCTTCCCCAGGGACTGACCCCCGACCCACGCTGAAGGACAGGCCAGGTCTCACCGCCATTGCAGCTGCACTGTTTCCAAAACAAACAAGAACTAAAAACCCACCAATAATATTCCCATAGTCATGGATTAACCAGGGAGCGCTGCTGGCTTCGCGCTAAGTCATACACTGCCAACCCAAAGGCTGTTGGTTCAAATCCACCAGCTGCTCCGTGGGAGAAAGCTGGGCAGTCTCCTCCTGGCAGTTACCTGCCTCTGAAACCCTGCTGGAGGGTCAGCTAAGAGTCAGTTTGAATTCAACGATACACATCAACAATAGCAGACTTATCTGCTGGCTACCGCTCACAGAGGGAGGAAGAGGAAGACCCACGAGACGGATTGACACGGTAACTGTAAGGAAGGCTTGGATGGCACGGGAGAGGGGGGTCTCAGACGTCTCTTTCAGAGGTCACTGTGGGTCCCTGTCCACCTGGTGACACCTAGCAACATCGCCACCAGGGGGCAGTGGCAAGCAGCGGTGGGTTCACCCATCACTTCTCTCCTGGGCCCAGCACCCTCTGTCCTGGAGGCTCGGGGTTCCCAGGAAGCTAAACAGGGTTCAGCAGAGCTGCCAGGCCAGGAGGAGACACTGGGCTGTCCACCTGCAAGCCCTGTGGCCCCACAGGGCACTTGTCCCGGGTCTCGGGCGGTGGGGAGCCGGCCCTGGCACCCACCTGGCAGGAGTCCACCTTGCCTTCCAGGAAGCCCGCGCAGATCATACGGTCCGTGAGCGAGAAGTTGTAGAGGACGCTGCAGGCCTTCTGGTCCATGATGCCCACTGAAGCCCTCTGCAGGGTGTCTGGCTTGGTGGCTGCGAGCAAGGGGAGAGCTGGGGTGTGGCTTACACGCTGGGGACCACGGCCACTCAGCCCAGCGCTGCTGATGACCTGGGAGGGGCTGATGCCTGCCCTGCGAGTGGAGAGGAGGGCTGCAGGAATTGGGGTGCAGTCACAGGGAGACATAGGAGGTGACAAACTCTCAGGCAGCCTGAGGCCCAGCCCTTCTGGGCTCTGGGGGCTCCCAGCTCCTTGTCAGTCCTGAGTCCCGGTACCCTGAAGTGTCAGAGCAGAGCAGCACCCCATGGGGGGGGTCCAGAGGCTGACCACTTCTGGAAGCAGATTGCCAGGCCCTTCTTCTGAGGCACCCCAGATGGACTTGAACCTTGAGTTTTATGATGAGCAGCCAGCACCCCCATCCGAGGGCCTGCACCCCGAGGACAAGCAGGAATGCCAGCTCTCGGGGTGACCGGGCGAGGGCAGCACACGCCCTTGCTGTGCTCTGACTGTGCCGCGTGAGGTAAGGCCCTGCCCTCTGAGCCGACAATGTCAGGCACGTCCTGGCCGTCCACGCCCAGGCGGGCAGCCGAGTCCCCAGCTCAGAAAGGGCACCAGCCCAGATGCAGGCGCACGTGCCCTGCTGTGTAACCCCAAGAGGCTGATTTCAGCCCCTTGGCACCCGCCTGCTCCCCAGACCCAGAGGAGCCCCACCTGCCACCTGCTCCCCTCAGCCCTGCCATTAAATGGCCCCAAGAGTCCTCCCCAAACTACTGAGGTGCACCCGACCCAGGCCGGGGTCCTTCCAGCCACTTGCTCTGCATCTGAGAGCCGGACCGTGCATAAGGAGGACAGAAGGACGGGGGCCTTGGAGCGGTGGTGTTGGGGCAGAGGGCCGAATGGACAGCCAAACAGACAGATTACTCCTCGGAGAAGGTGCCGCAGAACGCTCCTCTGAGCGAAGATGCCAAGGCTTCCCCTCCCTCTTTGGGCCTGTTGTCAGAAGGGTTACTTCTTGGAGAGGGACGTTATGCTCGGAGAGGTGGTGGGTGGGCAGAGGAGAGGACCCCGTGAGCTGGACTGACAGTGATTGTGGCAGGGCCTCGAGTGTGTCAGAGCGGACGACACAGGACAGGGCGGGGCCCAGTCTGCTCACAGGGTCACTAGGAGTCCTGCTCGACTCAGTGGCACATTCCATGGACAACAGGCCTGCTGGGAACCCTGGCGCAGCTAGGCTGCTGTTTGCTCAGCGGTTCGAATCCTCCCAGCTGATCAGCGGAAGGAAGACCTGGAGCCCCACTGAGAGGACACCGACCTCGGCAACTCTGCGGCTCTGCTCCGCTCTCAACCAGGGCTGCTGTGAGCAGTGGGTGAAGAGCTGAGCTGTGAACCGACAAGTGAGCGCTTTGATCCCACCCCAGGAGAAAGGCAGTCTGCTTCCAGAAAGTCACAGCCCTGGAGAGTTCAGGGGGAGCAAGCTGGCCTGTAGGGCCATGGGGTGTCAGGCCCGGGTCATGGGGCATCAGAATTGGTGCCAGGGCCACGGGGCATCAGGGCCAGCACCAGGGCCATGGGCTTGGCTCTGGGTTGGGGCCAATGTATAGCACCTCACAACAGGCGCTGCTGCCCTCAGACCCACAGACCTCTAACCCGAGATGACAGAGCACCCCCTCCTGCCTCCAGGGTCCCCTTGCTTCCTCTCTTGGCCGCTGGAGCAACCCTGGCCTGGGAGGCCCCACAGACAGCTGTCACTGGTCATAGCTGTCACCGATGGGAGGCCCCACAGACAGCTGTCACTGGTCATAGCTGTCACCGATGGGAGGCCTCACAGACAGCTGTCACTGGTCATAGCTGTCACCGATGGGAGGCCCCACAGACAGCTATCACCGACTCATGGCTGTCACCGATGGGAGGCCCCACAGACAGCTGTCACCGATACGTGGCTGGTGCCTGTGGGCCTCTTTTGTCCTCTCATTGCAGCCACCACAGACAATACAGACGTGCACGGCTGTGGCTGCCTGTCTATAAAGCTTTATTTATAAACCAGCTGAGGGCCATGGTTTGCAACCCCAGTGGTGGGGATGGAGGGTGGGAGGCAGGCAGGGGGGAGTGGTGGTGTAGGGCCCACCGGGACGTGTTCCTCCTCCTGTGGCCCTGGAGGGAGCTCCCCACCCCACTTCCCACCCCCCGCCCCCCAAGATCTGGGAGCAGACCTCACCATTTCCCTCCTGCGTGTTGCCCCATCCGGAGATCATGCACTTGCGCCCCACGGGGAACTTGTGGATGGCCAGGGGCAGGCAGACGGGCTGGACGAACTTGTTGAAGCGCAGGGGCCTGGCCAGCTCAAGGACGGCCACGTCGAAGTCCAGGGTCCCGGCGTGGTACAGTGGGTGCAGCACCGCCCGCCTGAGGCCCACCTTGACCGGGCTCCCGCCCACACCCACGAGGGATGCCGTGCCCAGGTGGGCCCGCACCTGCTCCACCTTTGTGCTGGAAAGAGAAGGCTTCAGCTTCCCCACTTCCACCTGCGACCATCCCACCCCACAGACCCTGGGCTCCAGGAATGGGGGCACTCAGAGCATCTAACCCAGTGACGGGTCGGGGGGAGCGGGGGACAGCTCACAGAGCATCTAACCCGGTGACCTCATAGACTGGGGAGTGCAGGGAGCAGCTCATAAGAAGCACTCTAACCCAGTGACTGCGGCAGGTCAGGGACCCCCTCTGCCTCATTTCTTCCCCCGCGGGGGGAGCTGAACCTACAATATCTAACACCCTAACCCCAAACCCAAACTCGTGGCATCAACCGGGCTCTGGCTGAGGCTGCGAACCCCCCGCGGGAGCAGACAGCCTGGTTTTGCCCTCAGAACAGTGGGTGGATTTGAGCTGGGACTCTGTCAGCTAGCACTTTACACAGTGTACCACCAGGACTCTCCTTGGTCCCCTGGTGGTCAAGCCAGAGTCTCTCTGTGGCACAGATGGTGACTGCACCTGGCTACTCTCCAGAAGGTCAGATGTTCAAGTCCACTCAGGGTGCCTTGGAATAAAGCCCTGATGATCAGCCTCTAAAAGCTCGGCCAGTGAGAAGCCCCAGACAGGCCCCTGGCTGCACAAGGGGTCACTTTGCTGGGTGGGAGTCGGCCAGTGAGAAGTGCTGGGCAGGGCCCTCACAACTCACGGGTCACTTTCCTGGGTGGGAGTCACCCAGTGAGAAGCCTGAGTGGGGCCCTCCGCTCATGGGGTCACCTTGCTGGGAGTTGAGGCCTCAGCCTGTAGGTCGGGGCTGCTTACAAGGCAAAGAGGCTCTTCTTTGTTCATACTGTTGTCAGTGGCAGCTTGACCCCCAGCTTGCAGGAACCCCACACTCACAGAACACAGTGCCTGTTCCTACAACCCCACGGTCACTGCCTGTCTCCCCTGGATGACTGTGTTTGGCTCTGAGCCTCCCCGGGACAGTACTGCTGCTCTGACCCAGCGGCCTGCGCTGCGGGAGCCGTTTTTCCATCACGGGGTGTGTTAGTCCACACACAAGGGGGTATCTTGCTGATAACCTGAATTATAGCCTTTTAATTTCCCCAATAAACCCCATAAATGTGAGTGTGGTCCTCTGTGGTGTGTGGTGAGTGCGATGGGTTTCAGACCCTGTTAGCAGGTCTAGGATGTGGGGACCTGTGTGACCTCATGGGAACTTGCTTTGTGTTGTAAGTGCTGTTATCAGGGCAGTTCCCCTTGTAGCGTTAACAGAGGGTAGACTTGACGGGCCTCATGCTGCCCTTGCTCTTTTGACAGCTGTTCACTGGACCTTTGGGATCATCAGGATTTTCATGGGCTAGACTTCAGAAGTTGGTTGCCAGGCCTTTCTTCCTGGGCTTTCTCATACAAAAGTTCTTTTTAAACCTGTTCAGCTTCCCAGCAACATGGCTGCACGTGAGAAGCACTGAGTGGGGTTCAAACCTGGGTTTCTAGCACAAAGGGACATTCCATCCTCTGCCACCACTGCCCCTGATTGCTTCTCCTTAGTGGGACTCTGGGAAACTAGACCATGAGCCCAGAAGGGGACAGAAGAGTGTGCCTGCTGGCCTCAATCCTGAGCTCAGCGGTTTGATTCCCCTGACCTCCAGCGGGGATGTGGGGTGTCCAGTGTCCAGGGTGGGGGTCTTACTGGTTGAAGCAGTGCGCTGCGGACAGCAGCCAGCGGTCACCCACCACGGTGGCTCCACAGAAGTGCCGGGAACCTTCCTTGAGGCTGGCCTGCCAGGGCACCTCCCCGGAGGCAGCTGCGAACCCGCCCACGATCCGGGTAGGCTTCTCCAGGGCGGGCCTGGCCCCACACTCTGCTGGGGGAGGGCAGAGAAGCTGCTCGAACTGAGGGTCCTGGAGCTGCCAAGCGCGGGGCACCCCGTGAATCAGGGAAGCCCTGGTGGTGCAGTGGCTGAGCTGTAGGTTGGTGAATGAAAGGTTGGTGGTTCGATGGCAAGCCGAGCCCACTCAGTGGCTGCAGGAGAGACTCCCACCTTCTCCCGTAAAGACTCAGACAGGTGGTGTCAGGGGGTTCTGACCCCCAGCAGCCCTGTGTGACAGCCAGATGCCCCACACTGTGTCCCGGGGGTCCCATGAAGCCACTGACTGGGTTCAAACTGCCAACCTTTTGATTCATAGCCAAGCATTTAACCACTACAGCCAGCCACAGCCACGGGGCAACTTGGCTCTGGCCCAGGGTCCCTGTTGGTCAGAATCAGCTGGACTGTGCCCAACAGCAGCCTGGTCAGGCCAAGGCCACCTGGGCCCGGCACCCTGAGGGCTGAGGGCAGGCCTGGAACTCGCGTGGTGCTGCCCATGTTGGGTCATGGTGGCGCATGGGGACCACCAGCAAGAGGGGCGGGGTTACCAGGGGAGAAAAGCAGAGGTCACTGAAACAAGCAGCCAGCAGCCCCTCTCTGACACCACCAGCCCTTCACAGGCTGTGAACGGGATCGAATGGTGTCAGATGGTGCAGCGGTTAAAGAACTGCTAAGCAGAAGGTATGTGGTTCAAACCCACCACCTCTGCCAGAGAAAGACAGGGCAGACTGCTCCTGTGAGGTACGCAGTCTCGGAAACACCCAAGGGGGAATCCTCCACCCTACAGGGTCACCATGAGTTGTAATGGACTTGACCCAGGAAAAGATGCTCAGTGTAAGCAGATTGCCAGGACTTTCTCTGATTCCCTTTTGGTTGGGACCCAAGCACTTAACCCCTGAACCATCATGACCCTCAAAGTATATTCTATTGGGGGGGGGAAGCCATCCATCCCCATTCATCCACTCCTGTGCTTATGACAGACATCACTAATCAACTGCCAATCTCCTTCCCACAAAGAGCCTCAGACAGGCAGCACCAATTGATCTGACCTGGTCAGGTGGTGACACCTATGTCTTCCCATCTCCCCAGAAAATACCTTGTGGCTTGGAGGCTGTGGCTGAGTCCAACGGTGTCATGCTGGGGGTCAGCATGCTCTGGGTAGGGGTGTTGACTGTGGGACTCTTGGTGGGCCCAGCACTGCTGGGGGTGGCCTGGGCAGGAGCCACAGTGGGGGCTGGTGGTGTGCTGGCTGCAGCGATGGCCTCCAGGATCCAGTCCCGGAGCTTGGTTACACGGGCATAGACACCTGGCCGCCGGGCTTCTGCACAACCAATCCCCCAGCTCACGATGCCCGCCAGGAAGAACCTTCCGGAAGGCTCCTCACAGACCAGGGGGCCCCCTGAGTCGCCCTAGGAGACAAAGGCACATGTTCATCAGGGTGGGGTTCCCAGGGGACTGAAGGGCTTGGGCTTGAGTAAGGATGGGGGGGCCCTGAGATCACGGCCCAGAGTTACTCCTCAAACCTTGAATCCAGACTGCCCTGGTGTCACCTTTGAAAGATAATAGTCTAGAAGTGCAGCAATAAATGAATGGAAATCCAAAATCTCTGTAAATGCTCATTAAAATTATTTAAAAAAAATAAAGCTTAAGAAGAAAAAAAATGAGTTAGACATGATAGCTTAAAAAAAAAAAGAAAGATAATAGTCTAGCTCAAAAGGTAAAGGATTTAGTTCTTTGTAAAAAATGATACATGTACAGCCGACCTGAGAGAGATGTCCAAGTGGATGTGTCCTCCAGAGGGACCAGTCCCTGCAGAGGGTCAGCATGTTCAGTGAGGCAGCCTCAGAGCCTCAGTGAAGAGGACGGACACTGGTTGTAGCTGTGGGTGTCCGCACAGTGGACGCAGTGAGGATAGGGCGGGACGGGGGCCCTCGCTCCTGTTGTACACGGAGGCACTACAAGTGGACACCATTAAGGAGGCTTCTAACCGCACACCTGTGTATATACAAGCTGTGTCGACACTCTGGGAAGTGTGCCATGGCGTGATCAAAATGTCTGAGCTATTGTGAGACTGAGCAAAACGGAGCACAGGATGCAAAGCGAGCCCAGCCAGCCACTGGCCAGAGGGCACCATGGATGGCACTGTCTCCATTTGTGAAAAGTGCCAGGTCTGTGAAGTGTGTCAAAGCAAAGTGCCGTGCCTCAAGGTGCATGTGTAAGACCACAGCCGTGAAAGCCCCTCCAGACTCCCAAGAGGTCAGGGGTGGGGGTCATGAGGGCAAAGCAAGCAACACAGGAGCAACCAGAATGCTGATGTCACATGAACAGTGTGACCACCTCGTGAACAGTGTAACCAGCCTCATGAATGGTGTGACCAGCCTCGTGAATGGTGTGACCAGCCTCGTGAACGGTGTGACCAGCCTCGTGAACAGTGTGATCTCCTCGTGAATGGTGTGACCGCCTCGTGAATGGTGTGACCGCCTCGTGAACAGTGTGACCACCTTGTGAACAGTGTGACTGCCTCATAAACAGTGTAACCAGCCTTGTGAATGGTGTGACCAGCCTCATGAATGGTGTAACCAGCCTCATAAACGGTGTAACCAGCCTTTTGAACAGCATGACCACCCAGTGAACAGTGTGACCACCTCATGAACAGTGTAACCAGCCTCATGAACAGTGTGACCGCCTCGTGAACAGTGTAACCAGCCTCGTGAATGGTGTGACCAGCCTCGTGAACGGTGTGATCGCCTCGTGAATGGTGTGACCAGCCTCCTGAACAATGTAGCCAGCCTGATAAACAATGTAACCAACCTCATAGATGATGTAACCCTCTCGTGAGCCAAGCCACGTAACCAACCTCATGCATAATGTGAACCACTTCGTGGAGAATGCCACCAACCTAGTGAACAATGTCACCAACCTTGCTAATCAAGGTGTCAAGAAGGGGGGAGGAGACCAGTTTTGTCTGGTACCTTTGTACCAACAGCACTAATTACAACAATTATAAAAGTGATCATTAGATCATAGGATTTAAAAAAAAATTTATTATTTTTGTTGGTGTGTGTGTACGATCAAATCAGATCTGACTGGTACAGGAGGAGATTGTTCCTCCTTCTCTAACAGAGAATCTGGTGGATTTGAACTGCTCACCTCTGGGATTTCAGCACAACTTTTTGCCACTAGGCCCCCAGAGCTCACCCTAGATCATGGGATCTTTAAACTCAGTGCTAACACTGCCAGTCTGAAATCCTGTCCTGATCCTGATCCCTACTCTAACCACCCCTGTCCCCACGTGGTTGTTAGGTGCCATTGAGCCAATTCTAACCTGTGACAACAGCACGTGTCAGAGTAGACCTTCTCTATGGGATTTTCCAGGATGTGGCCTTTTGGAAGTGGTTTGCAGGCCTTTCTCCCAGGTCCCTGTGAAGAGGTTTGAACCACTAACCTTTCAGTTAGTAGCTGAGTGCTTAATCATCTGCAGCAATGGGGACTCTCCTGTCCTCACAAAGGCGTCCTTTTTGGGTGAGGGAAGTCAGGTGGACTTGCATGTGGTGTAGTGGGTTTAGTTCTGAACAGATATGCAAGAGATTGGCTGTTCAAAACCACCAGCCACTCTGTCGGAGAAACATAAAGTCATCGGCTGCTGTTAAGATGTGTAACCTTTGCACCCCCATGTTTATTGTGGCTTTGTTCATAGTAGCAAAGAGTTGGAAACAACCTAAGTGCCCATCAACAAACGAATGGATAGAGAAGCTGTGGTATATTTACACAGTGGAATACTACACTGCATTGAAAAACAAGGAACTCATGAAATATTATTCAAAATGGGTGACCCTGGAGGACATTATGCTGAGTGAAATATCTGTCACAAAAGGACAAATACTGCATAGTGCCACTGTTGTAAAATGGACTGACACTGGGGTTGGGGGAAGAGGTGGGATAAATTATGTATATGGCATTGAAACAGATGAGGGAGAGAACTGTTTAAAGGGATATGTGATTAGGTATTTTTGTTATGACAGGAGTCCAGAACGAAGGCTGCATAGTGGAGTGGACTTGGGGGGAGGGATTGTATAACAATGAAAGAATTTCATTTATTTATTTATTTATTTAACTTTTCAAAGAGAAGAGCGAATTGGAGGGGGGAGGCACGGAGAAAAGTGCAACAATGAATGAATGGAAATCCAAAGTCTCTGTAAATTTTCATTAAAATTAATAATAAAAAAACAAAACAAAGATATGCACCCTTGAAAACCCAACGCTGGGCTTCCAGGCATCAGAACTGACTCAACAGTGGTAAGTTAAGGTGGGCACTCAGATTCATCCCAACCATCAAGATAATAGACTTCTAAAGAGCACGGATATCAATTTAAAGACTAAGGTGTGCCTGACCCAAGCTGTAGTATTTTCAGTTGCTTACTCTGCATCTGAAAGTTGGGCAATGACTAAGGAAGACTAAAGAAGAATCAATGCCTTTGGACTGTGGTGTTGAAGAAGAGGATGATTATCCTGCGGTCAGGGTCAGCCGAAAGAACAAACAAGTCTGTCTTGGAGGAAATGCAGCTAGTGGGCACCTTCGAGGCAAAGCTGGTGAAAGTCCATCTCACTGACTTAGCACAGGTAGCCAGGGAGGGCCACACTGGGAACAGACAGCATGCTGGGAAAGATAGAGGGTCCGCCAAGTACACTACCCTCAGAGAGGCAGTCTGACATCGCGACTGCCACAGTGCATGTGAGCAGGGTGGAGATGGCGACAGCTCAGGACAGGGCAGAGGTCACAGGGTCACTACGAGTCACACTCGACACCTACTGGACAGCCGGCAGGAATGCACGATTATTTTAAAAATTAAGACAAATGGACTGCAGCCTTCAATATGGATTGAGGCTCAATGTCAAGAAGACAAAGATTCTCACCACTGGACCAATTGGCAACATCAGGATGGATGGTGAAGAGATTGAGATTGTACACAGCTTTAGTTTGCTTGACTCCATAGTCAACAGTCTTGGCACCAGCAGCCAGGAAATTAAAAGGCGCATTGCCATGGGAAAGTCTGCTGTTAGGGACCTCTCCAAAGTACTGAAGAGCAATGGTGTCTCTGGAGACTAAGGTGCGTCTGATACAGGCCATGGTCTTTGCTATCACTTTCTATGCATCACAGAGCTGGACAATGACTAAGGAGGATAGAAGGAGAATTGATGCCTTTGAGCTGTGGTGCTGGAGAAGAGTATTGACTGTACCATGGACTGCCAAGAAAACAAACAGATTCAGCCTAGAGAGGGTTAAACCAGGCTACTCCTTGGAGGAAAGGATTCTGTGGCTTCGTCTGATATATTTTGGACATGTTGTAAGGAGGGACCGGTCCTTGGAGAGGGACGTCATGCTTGGGAGGGTGGAGGGACAGCGCAGGAGGGGAAGACCCTCTATGAGGTGGATTGATTCAGTGACGGGGGTAATTGGGCTGGGTGTGTCAGAGGCAGTGACAGAGCAGAGTTTAGGGCTATTGTACACTATGGTCGCTATGAGTCGCCAGCAACTCGACGGCACATAACAACAAGAGAATTGCAAGCTTTTGTTTGTGAAATCATTCTCCCACCGCATCCCACCCATGGGCGTGTGGTACTGTGGTGTCTTGGGTGATATTGTGCCCTGGAGATGTCTCACACCTGTGGGGTCCCCGATGGTGTGCAGGCTTCAGCAGAGCTTCCGGACAGACTAGGAAGGAAGGGCTGGCAATCAACTCATGATAATTAGCCAGTGAAAGTCCTACAGAGCCTGTGCCCTGTGGAGCTGAACGCTGAGCCCCTGGGCGGGAAAACTCTTGAAATACACAGTGGCTGCGTCCAGCGACCGGAGCTGACCTGTGGTGGGGACGATGGCCTGAGACTGGACAGTGCTTCGTTCTGTTGTGCGTCGGTCACTGATGACCACCCCATCCTCACAGCGTCATCATGATAGAGGAGCAGCTAAGCTGCCCCCTGGCCCAGGCTGGCCCCGCACTGCCCTGATTCCTGTAGGGTTCGTCCCAAACAGGGACCATGAGCCCATCTGTGCATTCTTCTCGGGGGACGGAGGCCAGAATGTCCACTTGAGGACAACAACGAAGCAGAGGTGGGAGGTTGTTACTAAACCCTCTCCTGGTCTAGAACATTCTAGGCCATCTCCCCTCCTCCAGCCTCCATTCTAGAACATTCTGAAGCCAAACCGCAGCCACACGTTGGCTCTTGGGGTCCCCAAGCCCTGGACGCTGGGCTCACCTGGCAGGAGTCCACCTTGCCGTCCAGGTAACCCGCGCACATCATCCTGTCCGTGAGGGAGGGCCCGTAGAGGCTGGTGCACAGCGCCTGGTCCAGCAGCTCCACGCTGGCCTTCTGCAGCACCTCCGGTTTGACCACTGCCCGGGGTGGGGGAGAGCAGGTGGTGAGGCTCTGGGGGCCCAGGCAGCTCCCAAAGCTGGGAGCCGGAGGGCCTCACCCCTGAACCTCGGTTTACCCAACTGCAAACAGGAACACTGAGTTCAGAGAGTAGCAAAGGGTAAAAAAGAAAAATGCAACCACAAGAACAGGTGTGAATACCAGGGAGGCTCGCCTCAGCACAGACCTGCCCTGGGAGCAGATCCACCCTGGGAGTGGAAACTTTGTTGCTGTTCTTCTCCTTGGCCAAATGTGCTGGACCTCAGTGTCTTTGTACAAGCTGTTCTCTCCTCCTGGAATGCTTATCCCTGCAGTGTGCATGTGTGGCTGCCTCCTTCATCTCCGTCCTTAACCAGGCCTCTCTGATCCATATTTAACAACTTCAGTCTCCATCTCCCTTCTCGCCTTATTTTACTCCATATCATCTCCTCTCTCTAACAATATTTTACAGCATTTTGTTTTTGCTTTTAAAAATTTTATTATATTTCAAACCAGCACGTTGGTTCATTTCAGCTCCTTCACTGCCCAACCTGGGGGCAGGGATGGCTTCAGCTTCTTGGCCGTCTCTTTGTCTGTGAGGACCAGGGTATAAAGGTACCTGCTGCATCAAACCTTAAATTTAAACTTTACATCATCCTTATTTTTCGTGATCATGGCAGACTTGGCGTCCTTTCACCTTTGGCCGTGAGCAGAAAGTCTTTAATTTCTTCAATTTTGCCAGGCATGGTGGCGAGCCTGGGGGGCTGCGGGCACATGCTGGTACGGCTGGCAGCCAAAAGCAAGGACAGGAGAGCTTTATTGCACTTTCGATGAAGGATTGCAAAACAATTTAGGTTTGCATCCAACAATTTCCACACACGTTGTGCAGTGACATGGGCTCCTTGCCTCACAAGCGGTGGACCTGCTCATTGCTTCCATTCTGGTGGTTCTGTTTTTGCGACTCTAGTTGCCCTGCTTCCTTCCGTGCTTGTTGACCGTTTGATCTCAGAGGCGATTGTTACCGGAGCACAGTCCTTCCCAGTGACACATGTTCTTTTGGAGTGAGTTGGTCACTGTTCTTCATGGTGACTTAAAGGGTTCGCTGGGCTCCAGATTTGACAAGGCTGATGGGCAGTGTTCTGGAATCCTCTGTGTCACCCAGACCTTTCTCTCTCTCATCACCATTGGGAGCCTCCACTAGGCGTCTGAGGGTGTACATCGCACGGGAGGAGACGGCTCACCTTCCTCAGTGACTGGAAATCCAGAGAGCTATGGCTCTGGACTAGGGGTGCACGCCCTCTGGATGGGGCCACCAGAACTCCCCAGACCAGCAGGTCCAGACTATTTCTTCTCTAAGGAACTTGAGGTGGCATCCCCATTCCTCTCACCTCCTCTCGGCCCATCTGCAGTGGCTCTGGTTAGAATGTCATCCACTGGCACGGCCAGCAGCGGGCACACACGCTTCTTCTATCCCTCTCTTTCTTAAATTATTTTTATTTCATTATTTTTGTGTGAGTGTACCATCAAATCAGATCTGACTGGTACAGGAGGAGATTGTCCCTCCTTCCCCGGCAGAGCATCTGGTGGATTCGGACCGTGTGCCTCTAGGATTGTAGTTGCAGCTCCTTACCACTAGGCCACTAGAGCTCCCCTGTCTTATTTTTAAAACCTTTTATTTGAGTGAAATTTTACAGAACATATTGGTTCTCCGTTCAACTATTTGTTGGCGTTTTACTGTAGGATGTTAATCATGGTGGTGTAACTGCACTCTCCCGCTTCCTCCCTGTGCTTCTCACTTCCATTCGTCTCCGCAGCCCTTTCCTGCCTCCTGAGCTTTCTCTGCAGATGCTGCTTTTCTGAGTGGTCGTGGACGTGTGGCTGACAGGAGCGGATGCCTCCCTGGTATTGATCACCTGGGGCCTTTCTGCTGTTTGGCTGTGAATTGAACCACAAGGGGGAGTTTCTCCTGACAGCTGCCCCGGCCACTTCACAGCCAGCCACTGACTCGATGTGGCCGCTCACTGGTGAGTTCAGAGGAAAGAAAAGAGGGAACTCACTCCGCTGGGCACGGGCCACGTCTCCTGTCCTAAGCAGCTATGTGGAGCAGGGAGCTTTGGCACAGGACAAGGTAGGGTAGAACATTCTAGAGCCACAAGCCACGTGTGGGTTTGAAAGTGCCAATTGAAAAGGAAGTAGAACCTGTGCTGTGTTTCTCAGGCCCTGGCCTCGTTTCACACGCTCGGCTCTCCCTGGGGTGGTGGCAGTGGGCCAGGTCTAGGACATCCCTGTCTTTGCAGGAAGTGTCTCTGGCCCTCGCTGGCCTGGATGCTGAGGTCCGCAGGGACAAGGCTCTCTGTTTCGTCTACTGCCCAGTCCACTGGAGGAGCTGGAATGTTTGTTGGTTGAGCTTTATAATAATAATAGCAATAATAATAATAATATCAATCAGTGTAATCTCTTTCCGTGACTGTGTCTGAAGCAGTCCCCTCCTGCTCAGATCTCCGTGGAGCCTGCGCGGCACAGACCTCCCATGTCTGGCTGCCCACTGAATCCACCGGCTGCTCGTGGGGAGAGAGATGGCCAGTGTCCCCGTGGAGCTCTGCAGCCTTGGGCAGCCTGACCGCAGGGGGTGGGGCAGGCCACACCAGAGGTCAGTGGGAGTGAGCATGAATACAAAGGTGCCCCTAGGTGGCGCTAACGGCTGAGCGCGGGGCTGAAAACCCAAGGGCCAGCAGCTGGACCTCACCAGGAGGGAACTCAGAGGACGTGTTCCAGGTGTTGAAACCCTCCCAGAATGCAGCTGTGCATGTATGTTTGGGGGCACCATAAGTGGGGACCCCTTGACAGCAGAGGGCTCAGTTTTGGGGTTCTGGAGCATACCTTTCTTTGTAAGAAGGTGTCAGAGTCTTCTAGGATGGTTCTACTGTCCCCAGGGAAGAGGGTCAGAGTTATGGTGCCCTGCACCTGGGGGCTCCCCAGGGCCCACACAGGGACCCCAGCCCTGTGCAGCATAACAGGCAGAGCCGACAAGGACATGTCACCACTGTCTCGCCTGAAGCTTGTGGCTGTCCAGTGGCCTTCACCCCCCAGAGACCCCAGAGCTGTGCTGCTGAGGGCTGTCAAGGCTGTGGCCTGGCGGTAGGTGGTCTGTGTGAGAACGTTCAGCTTTCTGTTCTGTTCACACACCCCGGGCCGTCTCAGAGCTCAGATTGAAGCCCAAGCCTCGCCCACCGCTGTCTTGCATTGACTCTGACACACAGCGGCTCTGGGGACAGGCCTGGAGGTTTCCACGTGTGATCTCTGCAAGCTGACGGCTCACATTGCTCCCCCAGACACGGCTCCCGCCCCCCCCCCCCCCCCCCCCCCCCCCCCCGAATGGCCGTTGGGGGCAGACTCACCACTGGGCGACCAGTGAGCAGCCGGTGGGCACACGCTTACGGCAGGGCACCGTAACCCACAGAGTGTTTGCTTATTTTGAGATTGTGTCCGCCTACTGGCTGCCTGTCTGCAGTCTAACAGTTTCATATAAAAGGTAATGACTAACAATCACGGCTTATCAGTAGATCAGAGCCAGCAGCTATTTCCAACCACAGAGGAGAAGCTGGGAGGCAGGGAGTTTAAGGGGCTCGTTGAACGAGAGTAACAAGGAAGCTGACACAGGGTGGACGTCGCCACAAGCGATCCATGCTCCGGAGAGGCGACAGGGCTCCGCCACACGTGTGTCCACCCCCAGTTAATTACAAAAGAGAACGCGGCTCCCCTCGTTCACCGGCTTCGCTGCTTGGCATTCGGCAGGTGCTACATTTTCTTCAAATTGAAGGCTTGAGACAAGCCCGCCTCGTTTTGCCAACAGCTTGTGCTCATTGTGAAGCGGAGCGCGTGTGCTCGTGATTGTGCAAATGTTCGGGCAAGTGTGTGCACAGTGAGTGGCCCACAGTGCACGGCAAGCAACCAGGGAGCAGAGGGTCCACACAACTCCTAGTCTAATGCGCCTTCTGGGTGATTCTGCTTCTCCCCCAACGTGGCCTGGACGGTAACCCGCACTCTCCACCCTGGCTGGGCTTCGGGCCCTGTTCACCACGATGGTCAGCGCCTGCCCTTCCCCCCCACACCTCCGGGGTCCCTACAGGCGTGGGCAGACAGGCGTGCTTACGGAAGTCCTCCTTGAGGTAGCCCCAGCCCGAGATGAGGCACTTCCTGCCGGGTGGGAAGACGTGCGAGGCCGCGGGGAGGCAGGCGGGCTGGATGTGGCGGCCGAAGGGCAGCGGGCTGGCCAGCCTCAGCACGGCCACGTCGAAGTCGGCAGTGTCCGCGTTGTACAGCGGGTGCTTGAGGATGCGGGAGACGCGGATCCGCACGGTGCTGGCTTCCCGGCCGCTCAGGAAGGTGGTGCCTGCGTAGGCCACCCACTCGGCTGGGTCCTGGAACCTGCGGGAGGACACAGCTCTGAGGGCCAGGGCCCGTGGGGCACAGCGCGGGCACCCAGCTGGGCACATTTGTCCTGGCAGGCGAGTCAGAGAGTGGCCAGAACAGAGCCTCCCGCAGGATTCCTGGGGCTGAGGCCTGTGTAAGAGCAGACCCCCCCCTGTCTCTTTCCTGGGGATTCCAGCCACTGAACTTGAGGCTAGAGGCCTGGCTCTTAACACACTGCACCACCAGGTCTCCATGGGAGGCTCCAAACCAGCAAACCCAAGCTCACTGCCCGAGAGCTGGTTCTGACTCACAGCACTGGTGTCAGGACAGGGCCCCATACCTGCAGATCCACCTTGGAGGCCGAGGGGCTGAAGAGCACAGGGCTCCCCACACCCAAAGACCTTGGAGGACAAGGGGCTGAAGACCATAGGCCCCACCAAACCTGCAGGTCCACCTTGGAGGACGAGGGGCTGAAGACCACAGGGCCCCCCACACCTACAGACCTCGGAGGATGAGGGGCTGAAGGGACAGAGGTGCACCCCCAGGGTGGGGCATACGCAGCTCTAAAGTCCATCAAGAATTCAGGAAATACTGTCCAACATGACGGGATGAGGCCAAGGGATACTGCTGAGTGACTCAAGTCAGTCACAAATAGGCAATTACAGCACAAGACCACTAATATTAGAAACTGTTCACATACAGGAAAACCCAATCATGGGGGGTTAACAGGATTGAGAAGGGAGGGTGAGGAAAAAAAATAAAACTTTTTGCAAAATACGTAAAAAAGAACTATTTTTAAAAAGAGAGAACAAGAGTTCATCTCCAGTGTCTTTTGTTTATTGTTGAGCTATCAAATGAGGGATGAATATTCAGCGGAAACTGCCTTCCTTCCTCATCTTTCCCCCAAAGAGCAGCTGGTGACTTTGAACTGTTAACCTTTCAGTTAGCAGGCAAGCACCTAGCAGTATGCAGTCAGCACTCCTACTGTTAAAGCCCGGCCCCCCTCCAGCCAGCTGGGCCTCTGCGGTGCCACCCCGGGTTTCCGAGGCTGTAACTGTGTATGGGGGAGACGTCTCATCTGTCCTCGGCGTGACTGGTTTATTTGAACACATAACACACACTACCCCACCAGCATACCTTCAGGAGGATTTATGGGGACAGAAGAATATTGAGAGGAATAATATTGTAAGACAATAGAGTAGGAAATCCACACGAAGCAGAAATATCCATGACGAATGAAATATTTCAGAATAAGGAAGATTCTGGCAGGGCTTGGATTAGGGTGAGGGGCCCGGGGGGAAAAGTTTAGGTGGTGGAGAAAAATTCAGTCAGCAAGGTGACCGATATCGTGACGCAGCAAAGTATGTAAAAGGATTGACTTCATGCAATTAAAAAACCCCCAAAAAACAAGAACAGCAAAACCCAAAAATCTCCACAAGAAACCGACACCAGATCTTAAAAGGAGACCCAGACCCCACAGGGCTGAGAGGGACGAGGAGTTAGAAGCTGGAACTGTGGCCACAGGCAGACCGGTGACGTGATGTTGAGAGAAGAGAGGACACGGGGGACCTCGTGAGCACCACACCCGCATCCTGGACCAGGCCAGGCTCCCATGGGCCGCATCCTGGGGTCACCCCTAAACAAGGCTGGGAGCCTGTGGGCTGCATCCTGGGGTCACCCCCTAAACAAGGCCAGGCCCCCGCGGGCCACATCCTGGGCTCACCCCCTAAACAAGGCCAGGCCCCCGCAAGCCACATCATGGGGTCTGGAGGAAAAATATGGCAGTTGTCGCCCACCACCCCCAAGCTCGATCACTTCCTGAGAAACTTGGTAACATCTAAGCTGGTCACATCAAAGACCAGACCAGACAATGGATCCTGATAAGGGGCTGAGCCTGATCAAAATAGCTAAAACCTAACTTAATTAACACACCAAATTCTGAGAAATACCATCTTAGTCCTCCCCAGGACCCCTATAAGAAGGACACCCCCAGACTACCTGCGCCATTTCGATCCTGTCCACGTGCTGTGCGACCGGGTCACCTGGCCTCCCTCTCAGACCGTGCAATAAAGGCCTGTTCGTTTCTTGGGACCAGTTTCTTTCTTTCTTTCTCTCCCTCGCCCTCCCACTCTTTTTTTTCTAACATCGTCTTTCCCTAAACAAGGCCAGGCCCCACAGGCACATCATGGGGTCACCCGCTAAACAAGGCCAGGCTCCCACAGGCCGCATCCTGGGGTCACCCCCTAAACAAGGCCAGGGCCCCACAGATCACACTATGTCCTAGGCCAGGCCACATCATGGGCTTACACCCTACACAAGGCCAGGCCCCCACAGATGCAGGAGTGAGGGAGTGAGACCCTCATTCGGGGACAAAATGTCAAAATGTCAGAGAGAACAAGGTAACAGCTGTCCAAAGAAATGACCCCGCAGCGCGACGAGAGGAAGGACTGACAGGAGTGTGAGGGTGTCCACGGTGAGGGGCTGAGACAACCCTGTGTGTGTGTTGGAGTGATTTTCCTGGGCTGCTGTTTACAGCTGATTGCCAGGCCTTTCTTCCTTGTCTTAGTTGAGAAGCTCAGCTGAAATGTGTGCAGGATACAGCAGCACACAAACCCGCGTGGGCAGGCGGGAAGTCCTGCCATGAGGTGCACTGGCCAGGAGTCCAACCTGGGTCTTCCTGCCCCCCTGAGCCCCCCACCTCGGGATTCGTCCTCTCCGAGGCTCAGCTGGAGCCTCCACCAGGGGCCTGTCACATCAGCTGAGGGACCAGCCCTGGGGGTCAGCGACGCAAGCAGGCTTACTCGTTGAAGCAGTGGGCAGCAGACACCAGCCAGCGCGCGCTCAGCACCGTGGCCCCGCAGAAATGCTCCTGGTTCTCCCGGAGGCTGACCTGCCACGGGAACTCGCCCGGGGATGCCTCCATGCCGCCCACAATGCGCCCAGCAGTCCTCCAGGCCGGCTGCAGGCCACAGTCTGCAAGAGAGGAGGTCACGGCCAGGACCCTAAGAACCAGATGGACCTATGGCCTAAGCAGCACATCTCATCTGTCCCCAGGCTCCTTCTCCCTGCCCAGCCCTTCACGTCTTCCAGCTGCCCTTCTGCCCACTGAGCCCTAGGCCACCTCAGAGCCAGTCCAGAGGAGATGACACCTCTGCCCCAGGCTGGTCTCCGCAGACACTTCCTGGCTGATGATATGCCCAAGGCTGACCTTTGCTGTTCAGGCTTGTAGCTGCCTGCAGACCCTCCTCCCCTTCCCCGTGCGGACCCTTCTCCGGCTGCAGCAAGGTGAGGGGTCAGCTCACAGGCCGCAGGGGCCACAGACCGAACTAGCACTTGACGACCCCACAGGTAAGGTGTGTTTGTGGGCCTGGGCCTGGGTCACCCCAGGACGCCTATGTCAGCCGTGGGACCCAGGGTATGGCTCTGAGAAGGGAAAGTGGCCCGGAGTCCAGGCCAGACTGACCACAGTGGGCCTCGTCGGAGCCGTCGCTACAGTCTACTTTGTTGTCGCACTCCGGGTTCACCTTGCTCACACACTGGCCGTTCTTGCAGGAAAAGGCGTTCCCGGGACAGCGCCCTGTGGACAGAGGAGAACCCCGTCCCACCCCATTCTTTCTCCAGCCTTGGGGAGGCACCCCGACCCCGGGACCCCAGCTGGGACAGCCCCTCCCGTCTGTGGAGCCTGGAACAAGTTGGAAGGGCTGTTCTTAGAGTCAGTCTAACAGAGTTGTTGGTCAGTGCCCTCAGGTCATCTATGACTCACAGCAGCCCTGTGACCAGCAGGTCTGAACCTGGCCTGTCCTGTGCCATCCACACCCTCTCTGAACGCTCCAGCCCTCTGTGACAGTCACTGTGTAACCAGCTTGTCGAGGGTCTTCCTCTGTTCTTTCACCCCCCACCTTTCCCAGCAGGATGTCTTTATTCCCGGGACTGGCCCCTCCTGACAGAGTATGTGGGGCAAAGTGTCACCATCTTTGTCTCTAAGGAGCACCCCGGCTGCACTTCCCCCAAGACAGACTTACTTGTTATTTTGGCAGTCCATGGGGTTTCCCCGTTTTCTTCTCCAACAACACAATTCAAAGACACTGATTGTTCTTCTGTCTTCTTTACTCATTGCCCAACTCAGATGCATCGGAACCAATTAAAAAGAACAAGGCTTGGATCAAGTGCACCTTAGTCTTTAAGATGGCATCCTTGCTCTTTCACATTTTAAAGAGATCCTTGGCAACGTATTTACCCAATGCACCACATCTTTTGATTTCTTGACCACTGCTACCATGGGGCGAAGAAGCAGGGGAATTTCAGCTCATACAGGAGTATGCAGTGAGCATTGTGGGAAGTACAAATATTAGCAATAACTCAGTCTCAGAGGACCAGCACACTCTTCCCTTCCTCCCCTCGCCCTCAGTCTCTCTTCTTCTGAAGTGACAGTCTTCTACCACTCTTTTGAAAGAGCCCTGGTGGCTTAGCGGTAAGGAGCT
>NW_006399967.1:1847143-1856954 GCF_000299155.1 Elephantulus edwardii
TTTTAATCACACTCCACTCAAAGTAACTCATCTTACTTACACAGTAAGACCGCCAATATAAAAAGCCAAGGAAAATTTATACACAGAAAAAGATTTTGAGGATTAACAGAAATGAGAAGGAAGAGAGAGTGCCATAAAATGTAATAAATAGGTAACTTGGGTGAGGGGAAAGATAGCACATAATGAGAGTTTGACTCAACATTGTAATAAATCAATGATATGATTAAATAATAATGTTATAAAACAAATGTTTGAATGACAAACCAGTATGATTTGTAAACTTCCACTAAAATTTAAAAACAATGAAATGTACAGCCAACTGAATATAAAAATAATATAAAGGTTTGCTAAGATAGTTAAATAAAAAACACAACACAACGCAGAGACTTGTCTTTCCTTCTTTGCTCACCCAGGACTGTGACTCTCTCACCTCACCCCTGTCAGAGGAGGGGTGCAAGGCTACAGGGTGTCGGGGTGTCAAAGGTTGTGTGATAGATGTCATGACAACAGTCACTACCACAAAGTGGACAGCAGGACTGCTGTGCGCAGCTTAACACCTCCCACCTCCGGGTGGGGGCCTTGGCTTGGAGGCTCAGGGTCACAGCTGCGTGGGACAGCCCGGTTAATGGGCCTCAGAGCATGTACAGTACCTCTTTCTTACCTCCTAGTACGCGGCAGAAGATCAAAGACTACCGCCTTCACCATGGATTACGTCTCCAGGGAGGCACATTTCAATTGCATGGGCTTTGTTATTTGCTGGTTGTGTGGATACAGCTCATAGCTCGTAGATATTTGAAGATTATTTTTCTTAGTGAAATAATAACAGTGGTTTAATGCACCCATTTCTGCTGTATCTCACCACCATCCTGTCCATCAGAGGCAAAACATTAATAATAAGTAGCCAATGTGAACTTTAAAAACCTGCTGCCCTGGTGCTGAAGTATCTGTCAAGTTTCTGAGACTATAAACTTTTTTATTGTTTTATTTTGTGTGTGTGTCCTGTCAAATTGGATCTGACTGGTACAGGAGGGAGACGAGAGGCTTTCATACTAGAGAAGACCGCCCGTGATCTTCCTCCCACAGAACAGCTGGAATTTTCAAACCACAGACCTCTGGTTAGGAGTTTGATGCGATACCTACTTAGTTATCTAGTGTGGCTGTACCAGACATAGTATAAGTGGATCCCTCTCATAAGCAGAAATTGTTTCTTTTACTGCTTAAGAAATTTGAAATAAATTTTTAAGTATTTTTTTGAATGTCAATTGTAAAAAAAAAAGTATAGATTACATCTCCACATCAGAAAACAGCCTCACCACTGCATCATGGAGAAAAGATTGAAGTTGTCAATGAGTTCATCTTATTTGGATCCACAATCAATACCCACAGTCAGGAAAAATAGAAATAGAAATATAATTATATATACTGCATTGGGAAGAATTTGATGTCAAAGACCTCTTCAAGGTGCTAAGGAGCAATGATGCCAGTTTAAAGACTAAGGTGCAGTTGATCTAAGCCATGACCTTTCCCATTACTGGTTATGCATCTGAAAGCTGGACAACCAATAAGGATGATGCTTTGAGCTGTGGTGTTGGAGAAGAGTACTAATATCATATGCATTGTCCAAAGAAAAAACAGGTATTGTTCTGGAGGAAGCGTAACCTGGGTGGTCTTTGGAGGCAAGGGGAGTGAAACTTCATCTCATACACTTTGGCCATGGTGTTAGAAGTCAATTCCTAGAAAAACACCCCTTGCTTAGAAATATGGGAGGGGGGTGTCAACAAAAAAGAGGATGATTCTCGGTCAAGATGGATTGACACTGGTTATAATGAGAAGATCAAGTCTATCAGAGGAGCTAGGATGGCACAGGGTAGGACAGGGTTCAGACTCTGTCCTCAGGGTTGCTAGGAGTGCAACTGATTTACGACAAAAGTTTGAAGTTTGAAGTTGTCGATGAGTTCATCTTACTTGGTTCACAGCACCTGGAAGAGTCCTGCAAGCGTGCAAAGACCTCCGTGCGAGGCACAACAATTTGCTTCTGTTCACCTGAAACAGCAGAGCTCTGGGGCACAGTCTTCAGGGAGCCGTACAGGTAAACCAAAGGTATTACCTCTACTGGTGGTTCCAAGTCATCTGTTCCTCCATGGCTGAAAGCCAGACAACCTCCTCTGTGATTTACAATCTCCAAGAACCCACTGGAGGGTCAGCTATGGGTCAGTTCCAACTTGACAGCAATGAATTTTTTTTTTTTAGTTTGGAATTTCAAAAAAAGGAGGAGTAAAAAATAAGGCAGAAATACAATGTGTGGCCAACTGTCTCCATGAACATGTGCCTCCTTTGCAATGAGATCAGAAAAACTGGGTGGTGCCCGGCTAACTTTACAAAACAGCTTGTTTAAAGATTCTATAGAAGAATCCTTATCAAAAGGGGGGAAATTTAGAGCAGAATTTTAAATTAACCAGAGGCAAAATGAACCTCTGAAACTATTGTGCTGAAAAACCATGAATTTAAACCTAAAACATCTCCTGAAGATTTCTTCAGACCAAACAATAATTGCACTGCCATTGAATTGATTACATTGAGGGTCACTTCATAGTGACCCTGTGGGACATGTTAAAACTGCCCAGACAGTTTCCAGTCTTTATTCTAAACAAACAAACAAATTATTTTTACGTATTCCAGCAAGGAGCTGGAGTCGGAAAATCAAAAGAACTGAACTCGCTCAGTATTTCTTAAATGGAAGGAATTAAAGAACAAATTCAAGCCTTGAGTTACAATACTTAAAGATGTTATGGGCAGAATACTGAATGATCCAGGAAGCATTAAAAGAAGATGGAAGGTGTATACAGAGCCACTGTACCAAAAAGAATTGGATGACAAAGAAGAATTTAAAGAAAAAAACATATGATCAAGAAGAAATGGTGATGGAGAAAGTTCAGGCTGCTCTGAAGGACTTGGCAAAAATCAAGGCCCCAGGAATTGATGGAATACCAATTGACATATTTCAACAAACAGATGCTGCCGTGGATGTGCTGACCAGATTATGCCAAGAAATCTGGAGGACAAACACCTGCCCAACTGACTGAAAGAGATCCTTATTTATTCCCCTGCCAATAAAGGTGATGTGACAGAGTACAGAAATTATTGAACAATATCACTAATATCACACACAAGCAAAGTCCTGCTAAGATTTTCCAAAGATTATTGGAACAGTACATTGTAGGAGAACTACCAGAAATATAAGTTGGGTTTAGAAGAGGTAAGGCACTAGAAAAATTATTGCCAATATAAAATGGATGTTGGCAGAAAGCAGAGCATACCAGAGGAATGTCTATCTGTGTTTCCTTGACTATGCAAAGGCATTTCACTGTGTGGATCACAACAAATTGTGGCTAACCCTGAGGAGAATGGGAATACTCAGACCAGGAAGCAGTCCTCAGAACAGAGCAAGGAAGCACCTGCATGGTTCAAAATCAGAGAAGGAAGTGCGTCAGGGATGCGTCCTGTCTCCATGCCTTTTCAATCCATATGCAGAACAGATCATTAGGGAGGCTGCCCTTTACGAGGAGTAATGTGACATCAAGATTGGAGAAAGACTCATTAACAACCTGCATTATACAGATGATACAACCTGGCTTGCTGAAACTGAGGAGGACATGAAGCATTTGCTGCAAAAGTCAAGGCTTGCAGTCTTCAATATGAATTGAAGCTCAACATCAAGAAGACAAAGATTCTCACCACTGAGTTAACTAGCAGCACCACAATAGATGGAGAGGAGATTGAGGTTGTTAACAATTACAACTTGCTTGGCTCCACAATCAACACTCTTGGCACCAGCAGTCAGGAAATCAAAAGGTCAGGGACCTCTCCAAAATGTCAAAGAGCAATGACGTCAGTCTAGAGACTAGGGTGTGCCTGATGCAGGCCATAGTCTTCTCAATTACTTTCTATGCATCAGAGAGCTGGTTAATAACTAAGGATGATAGAAGAAGAATTGATGCCTGTGAGTTGTGGTGCTGGAGAAGAGTCTTGAACATACCATGGAATGCCAAGAAAACAAACACATCTGTCCTAGAGAGGGTGAAACCAAGTTTCTCCTTGGAGACTAGGATTTTGAAGCTCCATCTAACATACTTTGGACACGTGGCCAGGAAGGGCTGGTCCTTGGAGAAGGACATCATGCTTGGAAGGGTGGAGGGACAGTGCAGGAGAGGAAGCCCCCGGATGAGATAGATTGATGCAGTGACTGGGGCAATAGGGGTTGGTATGACAGAGTCAGTGACACTGGCTTGGCACAGCTGCTGTACGTACGGTCGCTATGGGTTGCAGGCCACTTGATGACACATAACAACAACAATAATCTTACAAGGGGCCCTTTCCACTGTGCTCAGTGAACAAGAATCTGTGAGTTAAATTTATAGCCTGATCTTTGAAATTATTTTTTTTAAAAACAGTATTTATTAAGTGGCATAAACAATTTTTGTCCAACAGTTACCCATGGTGGGCAGTGTTTGGTGGAGCTCCCAGGTGAAGCCATGTTTGGAAGCAGGAGTGGCATCCACTTCCTGAACCACATGCCTCTGGAAACTGTGAATTCTGAGAAACTACATAATTACTGAAAGGCTTCAGGTCTTTTGTTCATAGGATCGCTGTGAGTTGTGCTGGATTTGACGGCAATCAACAACAAATATAATTTTTGTTCAACTATTAGGAAATCAAGGTGCCCTCATGGCAGCGTGAGTTAAGGGTCAGGCTGATAATCCAAGAGTCTACAGTTCAAACACACCAGTCGCTCAGTGGGAGAAGAACGATGCTGTCTGTCTGTTCAGATTTACAGCCTCCGAAACTAGATGGAGGGTCATTACGTCCAGATTAGCTCAACCCCAGTGGCTTTTTCTGTTCACTAAATCTGTTTTGATGATAAAAGAGGAACTGATGTCTGTCCCATGGACTGTCAAAAGAATAAAGAAATAGGTCTTGGAGAAGATGCAGCCAGAGTTTGCTCCTTGGAGGCAAAGAGCACAAAGCTTCATCTCACATGCTTTGGGTGTGATGCTAGGAGAGGCTGTTCCTTGGAGAGACATCGTGCTTGGGAAGGTGGAGGGTCAGTGAGGGAGAGGAAGATCTTCAACCAGGTGAACTGACACAGGGACTGTGGCAATGGGCTCGAGCAAGTCAGAGATGATGAGGACGGACAGGAGAGGACAAGAGGACAAGGCTCAGATCTCTTGTTGACGCTATGAGTCGTACCCGACTCGACAGCACCTAACAAACACAATTCGGTCTTGGAGGCAGTACGTTATGGGCGCTTAGAGGCAAGGATGGTGAAACTCCGTCTCATACCTGTGCATGTTGTCAGGAAGCCTGAGTCCCTGGAGAAAAGACATCACGCTGGGAGGGATGGGGGGTCGGAGGAAGAAAGGAAGACCCTCAGGGAGACGGACTGACCTTAAATGTGGACTTGAGCGTTTCAGAGATTATCAGGCTGGTGCAGGATAGCACAAGGCCCAGATGGGTTGTTATAGGTCGCTACGCACCGTAGCGGACTTGAGGGAACCTAACAACAACCCAGGTGCTGGTGGGTCAAGTACACCCAGCGGTGCTGCAGAAGAAAGGCCTGGCAACCTCCTTCTGTAGACCAACCTACCTCAGTGTGCGGAGCACAGCTCTTCTCTGACACACAGAGTTGCCTGTGTGGGGCTCGGCTTGCTGGGAACGGGCTCGGTTTGGGGATTGCATTTGTTAAAAGTCCCGTTGGCCCCTGGAGGTGGAAACTGCACACCATGGGTGGGGGACCCCTGCAGAGAGAGGCACATACCTGATTTCAAGTCTCTTTCTGTGAGCAGGCCCGTCTGGCTTCCTGCAGGGAAAGGAGACAGGTGAGCTCCGGGGGTCAGTAGCAGGCTCCCCTGGAGAACGGGCGTGGCCACAGGGGCACAACAGGCCTGTGAGTCCCCCGGGACAGCCACGTCCACCTAAACGTATACGGTCAGAGTGAAACGGAAAGAGCCCTCCCACTCCGCCGTCTCCGGGCCCCGTGATGGGCATGGAGGAGCCCGGGTGCCCCAAAGTGTCCTGGGCGGATGCAGCGTGAACTCCAGCCCCGGCTGGAGCAAGGAGGGTTCTTGTCTGGAGAGGTGAATGAAGGAGAGGTGGACAGGATGCCGGACAGACTCTCAGTCGAGTGTCAGGGAAATTTATGCCACAAAACAGGACTGAATACACACACAGCTGTCCTCAGAAAGTTTCAGGACTTCTTCTAAACTGTGATGCAAGTGACACCTGTTTACCCCAGGACCATATGCGTGTTTCCCTGTGTCTGTCTACAAAAAGGAAGCTTCCGGTGGCCTATTCCACAGGGCTGTGAGCTGCGATCCCCAAAGGCTACGCCTCTCTGCTGGTTCAAATCCAACAGCTGCCCCAAGAGAGAAAAATGGGCCATCTCCCCCTTGTGCAAGTCACAGCCCCAGAGGGCCTTCTGGGCCCATTCACAGGGGTGGAGGGTCAGTCATGAGTCTGTTCACAGGGATAGAGGGTCAGTGTTGATGGGTGGAGGGTCAGCTGTGAGTCTGTTCACAGGAATAGGGGGCTGGCCGAGTCTGTTCACGGGGATAGAGCGTCAGTGTTGATGGGTGGAGGTCAGCTGTGAGTCTGTTCACGGGGATAGAGGGTCAGTGTTGATGGGTGGAGGTCAGCTGTGAGTCTGTTCACGGGGATAGAGGTTCAGTGTTGATGGGTGGAGGGTTAGCTGTGAGTCTGTCCACGGGGATAGAGGGTCAGTGTTGATGGGTGGAGGGTCAGCTGTGAGTCTGTTCACAGGGGTGGAGGGTCAGTGTTGATGGGTGGAGGTCAGCTGTGAGTCTGTTCACGGGGATAGGGAGCTGGCCGAGTCTGTTTACAGGGACAGAGGGTCAGTGTTGAGTCCATACGTGGCAATGGAGGGTCAGCGTGAGTCTCTTCTGGTTCTACAACGATGGGTTTGAGTTGAGTTTAGGTAAAAGTACTTAGCAAGGGTCACCTGACAGTCTTGAAATGGACTCAGGTCCCAGGGTCTGGCCTGCACGCGGAATCGTCCGCACCAGGGGACCCTGTTCAGCCCCCAGGGAGGGGAGGGGACAGGCTGCTTGGGTTTTAACCCCTCCTTCTCTCAGTGGTGCTGGCGAGCCCATGACCTGCAGCACAGACGGTCCTTTCCAGATCTAAGAATCCTCCTGAGACAGTGCTGGCCCCATGTCACTAAGACCTCAATGTGAGTGTCAGGGTCAGCAGAGAGGGAACTGTCGGTGCCCCCAAGAGTAAGGTCAAGGGGAAGAGAATTTAAAATGTCATTGTGGCCTGAATGAGCTGGACTCTAGTTTGCAAATCACAGCTTATTACCTCAACTGAACTGAATCATGAATTTATTTCTTTTTTTTAACATGTCCTGGTCTGGGTGGAAGTTCACAGGGTACATTCGCTTCCATTCCCTGATTTCTACCCATTTTGCGCTGGAGGCGTGGCCTCCCCCACCCCGGGGCTGCAGCACCAGTCCCGCTCCCTCCGTGTGACCCTCACTTCTACTGCTCTTTCCAGCTCCATCCTGACTTCTGAGCTTTGACTGGGACCGACGCTCCCATCTCGGTCTCGTGAGCAGCCTCTTCCTCATGGGTAGAGTTGTTCACTGTGGGGCGCCCTCGAGTGGACAATGACCCGACAGGACGACATGACGAAAGCCCACATGGGACACATGGACACCCTGCCTGAGCCGGGCCTCTTCACAGTCTCTGCTGGGCTCCAGTCCACTGGGGCCAAGGGGAGAGTCTATCTCATCGAGGGTCTTCTCGTTCACACCCACCCTCAATCTTGCCAGTCATGATCTCCTTCTCCAGGTCTCTGTCCATCCCAGCAACACATCAAAGTAAGTGCACCAAGTCTCACAGCCTTGCTTCTCAGGGGCTCCCTGTCTGCACCCCTTTATAGGTCTGCTTACTGCTTGGATCAGAGAATTTTTGAGCATATTGTTTATTCTTATTTTTATATCACGGTCTGCAAACTGTAGCTTCTGGGCCCAACATCCGGACCCCTGTTTGGGTTTGTAAATAAAGCTTTATTGGCACGTGGACAAGCCTGTTTGTTTATAGATGGCTCTTTTCCTGCTGGACAGCAGAGCCCAGGCTCCTCAGCCCAGCGCCTCCTGGGAGCCGGTCAGTCTGCCCCCTACTCACCCATGAGCTCTGCAGACACGATGGAGCCGTAGCTGCCCAGGGGGAGGCCGTGGTCCCCCAGGCCAGTGCGCAGCCCCTGCTGCAGCAGTGCCTCCTCCAGGCCCAGGCTCAGCGTCCCCAGGGTGTGCAGCAGGAAGTGTAGCCGGAACCGCACCAGGACGCTGGAGTTCCCGTCCCTGCAGAGGCGAGAGTGCCGGGAGAGGCTCCTCTCAGAACCTTCCGGAACGCTCCCAGCTCCGAGCTGCCCCACTCCGAGGAGGCACCAGCTCACCTGTATCTGAGCACAGAGCAGCTGACACAGCTTGCCTCCAGCTCTGTCTTCCGGAAGCTACTTAAAACCTGCAATGAGAGGACAGCACCACAGCTGACACCTGCACGGGATCCAGTCCCCAAGGGAGGAGAGGGCGCTCTGTCCTGATTTGGGGGAGCTGGAGGAGCAGAATTTGTTCTACAGGAAACTCATCTCCTTTCTAAAACCAAGCCAAACTCACTGCCATAGGGCTCGGTGCCGACATGTGTCATCCAGTTCTGAGGCTCTAAAGCTTTATGGGGAAGAAACCGCCATCTTTCTGTGGTGGATTTGAACTGCTAACCTTTCACCTAGGAGCGCAGCTTGTGATGCTCCATGCCATCAGAGTGCCTTCCTTTCTTTTTAGGGTGGTGAGCGACGTCACCTCCTGTTTGTCACATGGCCCTTCTTACATTGGACATGCAGACCTTGGGAATAATGAGGTTTCATTCCAGATCACCAAAATAAAGCAAGATTGCCATGACGTGTGTCACACAGTGTCGTTGTTTGTTTCCCACGCACGTAAAAATCAGGCTTACACTAGCCTTGAGAGTGTAGTAGCGCAAACACTGGGCTACTAACTAATAAGTTGATGGTTCAAACCCACCAGCTGCTCTGGAGGAAAAAGATGTAGCAGCCTCTTCCAGCTAAGATTTACAGCCTTGGGAACCTGATCAAGTGTCAGCTTGAAGTGCACAGACTGATGGCAGGGAGTTGGTGCTGATATTCCAAATACAGTAACCACAGAGCTTCAACTTGTGGAAAATGTGGTAATAATAATAAAAAAATCATCATTATCATGTTCATCATCTTAATCACCACCACCACCATCACCCTCATCATAACCACCATCATCTCCATCATCATAAACATCACCACCAGCCTCCTCCTCCTCCTCCTCACCCCCTCATCATAATCACCATCACCGTCACCACCACCACCACCATCACTGTCACCACCACCATCACCGTCACCACCACCATCACCGTCACCACCACCATCACCGTCACCACCACCATCACCCTCATCGTAACCACCATCATCTCCATCATCATAAACATCATCACCACCAGCCTCCTCCTCCTCATCACCCCCTCATCATAATCATCACCAGCATCACCACCCCCCTCATTATAATCACCCCATCATCACTATCACACCCCCTCATCATAATCACCATATCACCATCCTCATTGTAATAATCACCATCCTCCTCCTCACCATCGCCATCACCGTCACCACCTCCCTTATCACAGTCATCACCACCATCCCACCCCCTCCTCACCACCATCATCACCACCTTTACCATCATCATCATCAC
>NW_006399967.1:1859859-1862843 GCF_000299155.1 Elephantulus edwardii
CACCACCACCATCATCACTCCATCACCTAAGTTTTCTCTAATTTCCTTCTTCTATAACCTCAAGCCCTACACAGTGACACCTGTGAAAGCCAGGACTGAATGGACTGCCGTGATTTTCCAGGTCTCTAAAGTATTCCACCTTTGACAGGGTGCTGGTCTTTCTACTTTTCTGACTCATTAATGGAAAATGCTTTTCCCTTCTCAGACAGGTTTTGGCTTAATGGAGGTTCTGGTTTTCCTAGGCTCTTCTCAGTCTCCAAACTGATGAGATTTAGGACCCACTTACTACACCTACAAGCCTCATTAATACAACAAAGAACCCAGCTCCCAACGGATCATATCTACAGAGGCTGGAATTCCAACTCACATCTTGCTGCTGTCAACTGGCTCTAACTCAGTGATCCCAGGAACAACAGAATGTAACCCCACCTGGTCCTGCATCATCCTCAATCTTGGCTGTAACTAACTAAGCCCACTGTCTGGTCACTGTCCAGTCCATCTCACTGAGGATCTTTTCTTTGTCCATCCTCTGCATTTCCAGCATGCTGTCCTTCTCCAGGGACTAGCACTCCTGGTTACACGCCCCAACTATACGAGACACAATTCCATCAGTGGCTCTTTCCTTGCTCTCAAGAGACCCATCACTGGCCCAGAACTCGGGCCCCACTCACCAGGGCTTCGAGGACGGGCGTCAGCGTCCGGTAATAGTCTGAACTTTTCAGCTGGAGACTGCTGGCATAGCGGATCCCCCTCAGCTGGGCCATGTGCTCCACGTCTACTCCCTGTGTAGAGAGGAGGGCTGCGGACGAGCCCAGAGTCCTGTGAGAGAGCCTTGCTGTGGGGCTCTGGGCACCCCAAGCCCAGCACCAACTTTCAGCCCCACACCTACGACACTGGTCAAGCCAGGACAATCACGCTCTACGATGGGATGACCCAGTATCCTGGTCGACAGGACAGTTTCCACTTACACCTGTTGTCTTTTTTTTATGGTTTACATTTCATTTTTATTTATTCCGCGAAACTGCCCATATTGCAGGTTTTTCATGGCTGAAATAGGGGGCTGAACAGATTCCTTTTTTAAATTTTATTTTTTTTCCTACAAAATTATGGTATAAATTTGCTCAATTTTATATCTTATTACTAATAAACCTTACAGGCGTACAGTTTGTAAAGTAAACCCCTTAAGGACTGAATGTGTAGAGCATGCTGCAAGGTACAAGAAATAAGCTAAAAATGAGCATATAAACCTACATCTGGACCAACACAGAACGGACTGCTGGCAAACATTTATCACAACACAGGGGGGAAAAATTAATCAAAGGAGATGCAGTTCAGTCCTGAAAGGGTTAAAGAGAAACCCTAATATATTATTGTTTCTAACCGTCCACCCCACATTACAGTGCTTGAAAACAAAGTCAAAAGTCTGGCACAGAAAAATCACACACATTTGTTCAGTACTCATCAGAAACACAGCTGCTTTTGAAATAAAAAGTAAGTAACTTGGTTAATAATTGAATAGCATTTTCTTTCAAAAAGAAATCCCCTTGTGGATTATCTGGTTAAACATGAATAGCCGGTTAGTTTTGTTTCTCCGAAAACTACATTGGAAATTTTTTTGCGAGGGGGCACAGATGGTGCCAGTCTGCACAGAGTAAAAAACCAAACCAAATCAACCAGTTGTGATCTCTGGGGTCTGAGTGGCAGAAGAGTGCACTAATTAATATAGGTCTTGACTGTTCATAACATCCTCTTTCCAGCTCTTATCCTGGGCTGGATTGGTAATGAATCCTGTGGACGACCGCTCTCAGACCCTCCGGCCCAGCACAAGATGCTGCCTTAGTTACCCAGAGCTGCTGGGACACAGATGCCACAGACAAGCAAGCGGCTTTAGGAACAGAAATCTATCTTCTCAGAATTTCCCAAACCTGTCACAGCTGAGATCAGAGGAACTAAGTGGTGCCCAGTGGACATTACAGGTCACTCTAGAAGCGGACACTGTAGAAAGAATGTGGAATGTGGAACAGAGAAAGAAAAATGTGGAACAAAACTTAAAAACACAAAGAAGGCCAGGATTACTGCGTTTACTGGTCTAACAGAGAATGGTGGGATCCCCAAGACTATTGCCTTGGTCACTCTTCAAACCTGAAACAAAATAGCCCCGTGGCTCAGTCAAATGGCATATAAAGGGAACAGCAGCAATAGTGAGGTACTCACTCCTTAGAATAACCAGCCACATGAGACCAAAGAGGCAGATTTTGACCAGGGATTAAGCTCAGAAGACAGGAAGGGGTAAGATAGGATGAATGGAGATGAGATGTACAGGGAGGAAGTGGGAAGCATGCAGTCAGGTTGTGGAGACTGTAACTAACATCATAAAACAAAGAGTGTGCAAAGAGGTTAACAGTCCCTTTTAGGTCAATGTGTAGGTTCCACAGAAGCACAAGTATGTGTTCTAAGATTCTCATTCTTCTCATTGTCGCCATAATTTGTTACGATCTAGACAATCAATTTTTTTTAATTGTTGGTACCAGCAGTCAGGAGATTAGGAGACATATTGCACTGGGCAAGTCTGCTGCCAGGGACCTTTCCAAAATACTGAAGATCTTGGTGAGTTCCAGTGGTCTAGTGGCAAGAAACTACACTGCAATTCCAGAGGTGCATGGTTCAAATGCACCAGATGCTCTACTGAAGAAGGAGGGACAATCTCCTCCTGTACCAGTCAGATCCAATTTGATAGTACACACACACAAAATAATAATAATAAAGTATAATTTTTAAAAAACTCCTGAAGATCAATGACATCAGTTTGAAGACTAGAGTGCACCTGATTCCGGCCATGGTCTTTTCCATTACTTGCAATGCTTCTTTTTTAAAAAAAAATATTAAATTTTATTAGTTTTCATGAACATTTACAGAGATTTTGGGTTTTCATTCATTCATTGTTGCACTGTTTTCTCTACCCTCCTCCCCAGTTCGTTCTTCTT
>NW_006399967.1:1863138-1870853 GCF_000299155.1 Elephantulus edwardii
GCTTCTGAGAGCTGGAGGTTGAATAAGGATGGCAGAAGAATTGATGTCTCTGAGCTGGAGTTTTGGAGAAGGATGCTGGAAATCCCTGGGACTGCCCAAAGAACAGATGTCTTGGAGAAGGGGCAACCGGAGTGCTCCTTGGAAGCAAGAAAGGCGAAGCTTTGTCTCTCACACTTTGCACATGTTGCTAGACGAGGCTGTTTCTTGGAGCGGGACATCGTGCTTGGAAAGGTGGTTCGCAAATTAAAGGAAGACACCACCCCCCCCAGCAAGGTGGATTGACACAGTGACTGCAGCAATGGGCTCAAGTGTGTCAGAGAGGATGAGGACACAGGAAGGGGCAGGGGCAGCTCTGTAGTTCAGAGGGTCACTCTGAGTCGTCCGCACCAGCACCTGACAACAACACGGTCCAGTGCCTTTGCATAGTCAAGGAAATACATGTAAACATCTTGCTGGTACTTTCTACTTTCAGCAGTGATATTCCTCACCCCACAACTTCTTCTTACCCTGCTTTGAATTTCTAACAGTTCCCTGTGGATGTACTTGTTCCAGCCATTTAAAAAATAATCTTCAGCAAGATTTTTACTTGTATGCGGTATTAACGATAATGTGTGGTAATGGCCATGGCCTGTGGGATCATCCTTTTTTAGAATGGGAACGAACAGGAATCTTTTCCAGTCAGTTGACCAGGTAGCTCTTTCAAATTTCTTGAGGGAGCATGTCCAGGGTTGCATCTGTTTCCCGAAGTGCTTCACTTGGTATCCCCTCAATACCTGGGGTCTTATATTTTTTTATTTTTTGTTTTGTTTTTGAGCCTAATTTTTTGCCAATGTCTCCAATGCAGTTTGAACTTCTTCCTAAGTTACTGTCAGTTCTTGATCAGATGCTACTTCTTGGAATATTTCTGTGTCAGCCATCTCTTTTTGGTGTGGGAATTCTATGTATTCCTCCAATTCATTCGATGCTTCCTGCACTGGTCAAGGTTTCCCCCCGGAAATCCTCCAGTGGTGCATTTGGGACTTGAGTTTGGTCTTCAGTTCTTTCAGCTTCAAAACTGCTGAGTGTGCTCTTCCCTTTCTGTTTTCTGACTCCAGTTCTTTGCATATTTTGTCATGTTTTGCTTGGTTTTCTTGAGCTGCTTTTGGAAATCTTCTTACTGTCTCTCTGCTTCTCTTCCCTTTGTTTTAGCTTCTTTTCTTTTCCAGCCAGCGCAAGTTTCAGGCTCTCCTGACACCGATTTCTATTTTTTGTTTCTGCTCTGTGTTTGTATAGACCTTTTACTTTCTTCATGGATGAGGTCTTGATGTCTGGTCTTCTGTTGTTAGTGTTCAAAACATCAAATCTACTCTTAAGATGGTTTTTTACATTCAGTTGAGATAAACTCAAGGTCATATTTTGGTTCTCTCAGACTTTAAAAAAATTTTAAACCTTCAGTTTGAACTTGTACATGAGTAACTGGTAGTGTGTTGCACAGTCAGCTCCTGGCCTGGTTTTGACTGCTGATTTTTTTTTTTTTTTTTTTTTAATTTTTTTTTGACTGCTGATTTGAGCTTCTCCAGTGATTCTTTACATAAATTCAACCTGATCCTTGTGTAAACTGTCAGGTGAGGTCTATGCATACAGTTACTGCACATGCTTCTCTTTTTAAAGTATTTGCAATGAATAAATCATTCATTGTTCAAAATTCTGTCCATTTCCAGCTTCTTTTCTGCCACCAAGACCTTATTTTCCAACTACAAGTCCTTCTTTTTATCGACAGGTTGAGTTTATCATTCAAAATTACATTTGTAGCCATTGAATTTGACTTTGCCATGTGGGTGGGTGGGAATATGTGAATAGGGAGTATTAGCCTGTCCACCAGGGGATTGGCTAGCTCTTCAGTCCTCAAGGATGTTGGACAGTCTTGCCGTTTGATTGAGTAAATCTAGCAACAGAGGGAAGAAACCTCACCGCAACAGAGAAGAAGCAAGAGACTGCGACTCATCCTTCAGGATCACAGCAACAGCCAAAGCAGCCAGTGTGGAGAACAGGAGACTTAACACGAGACAGAGCAGACCTCGGGCCTGCTGCCCCATGGACAGAACCAGAGCTAAGTGAAGAGCCTTTGCCCAAGTTGGCTGGACAACTTGGAGGTGAGGAAAGCTAATATTGGCAGGACCGAGAGGTTGTGACACTGGCCTGAAGCCACGCGGTTCAAGGCTGAGGCACCTGCAAGCTCATTTTGGAAGTCATCCTGATCGTATCATGCCACTAAACTGGATGATAAGCTTTTGGCTTCCCCAGTATGGCGCTGTGTGGTCTGGGAGCTATTACATAGGATTTTGAACCCAGCAAAGCAGTAAGATTGGTGTTGAGATGAGTAGAAAGGGGTACTGGAGCGTGGGGGACATGTCTGACCTCATCGGAATCAGTTTTGTGTTGTTGATGTTGTGGATCGGTTCCCCTTTGTGAAATCTGTAAACATCAGGCGTGGCATCCCAAGGTGGCCCTTGCTGGTTCCACATCAGCATTCCCACTCCAGCCACCAATTACTATTAGTGCATCCTGAGTGCATGTTTGATCCGTTTCAGAGTGCAAACATTGGTAGAAATTCTCAACTTCTAAATCTTTGGCTTTTGCAGTTGATGTGTATATTTCTTTTTTTTTCTATAATTATATTTTATTAATTTTCATAAACATTTACAGAGATTTTGGGCTTCCACTCATTCATTGTTGCACTATTCTCTCTACCCTCCTCCCAGTTTGTTCTTGTCCAAATGCCACAGTGCTTGTCAAAGCCAGTTCTGATTAATCTTCTTTGTCAGTGTGTCCTTTGCCATTCCCTATCACTCCTCCCTGAGAGAGACTTCACCCTGAGTCATAAGGAAAAGGGGACGGCGTATTCTCTTAGCTACTTCCTGCTGAAAAGGGACGCTGTGGGTTTCAGGGTGAAGATCTTCTCTCACTACTCTAAAGGGCCCCTTTGGCAGTAGGAAACACATAGACTATTATGGAGATTGATTTTGGAATTTAGATGCACTCTTATTGATTGTGCTTGGCTGTACATGTTCATATCCTTGAAGATGTATCATGGGGGTGTTGCAACCTAGAAGACACAAATTTGACTAACAAGTTACAAGTACATGAGTCCAAAAATTATGGAAAAGTAAAAGAAAAGATTCTTTCATTGTTTTACAAACCCTCCCCCAGGTCCCCTCCACCATGATGTGTATATTTCAATCACAGTTATAGTAACTTTCGTGCAAGACTTTCATGTATATGTATGGGTAACTCTGGTGACCTCGTGGTAAGAAGATTCATTGCAATCCTGAGGTCATGCAGTTGGAGGCCCCCAGCTGCTCCGTGGGTGAAGGATGGACATTCTCCCCCCAAGTGATTGTCTCTGAAAACTCGCCAGACGGTCTGACTCAATGGTACACACCAACAGCAATGGGTAGTATTCTGTCACTCACCACAGTGTACTTCGGGATAAATCTTTAACACTCTTCATGATAATGAATGCCACACTTTCCTCTTCAATTTGTTATTTCCAGCGTATTAGACCATGTGCTTGTCTGGTTTAAAATGGCCAGTAGCAGTCGGCTCACCTAGGATGCTGATCTGAATGTGCACCGTTTCATATCCGACAACACATGATTTTTCTAGATTCACACTTTATACAGTCCATGTTCCAGTTGGCAGTAGATATTTGAAGATGTTCTTCCTCATTTCGAGCTTTGTAACCTCATCAGATGAAGGTACTTTACTGAGTGAACCTCCATTTGAATAAATCCTTCTTCAAATAAAGAAGGATGGGTAGTCGGAAAACAAGGTCTTGGTGACAGAAATGAGGGCACCTCATTGAGTGAGGAGAGCTCTGGTGGCCTCGTGGTGAGAAGCTGAGCTGCAATCCCGAAGGCACGTGGTCAGGACTCACCAGTTGCCCCCAGAGAAGAATAGAAAACCCCTCCCATGTGAGTAACTGCCTCGGAAAACCTGCTGGAGGGTCAGCTGTGGGCCACTTCTGACTAGACGGCACACAACAGCAACCACAATACTGGGGAAGACTTTGCTGCGTCTGAGGCACTGTGGTGGACTCTGCTTTGAAGAGCAGCTCTTCCTCCAGCTCATTCCGAGTGCCTCCAACTCACCAAATCCAACAGCACTTCCATTCTCCAGAGGAATTTCCAAGGTCTGGGAGTTCACAAGTGGACGCCAGTCCTGCTTCCTAGTCTGTCTCAAGTCCAGTAGCTCTGCTAAAATCTGCCCATGAAGGGTGACCCTTCTGGTACTGGACATACCAGTGCCAGCAACCTACAGACCACACAGTGCTTGACAAATTGGCAGACATGTGGGGAGACCGTGAACTCACATCAGGCAAATACAAGATGAGCAGGCACCCACAGACTGCCAACTCCTTGCCAAATGGGGGGCATTCCCCCAGGTCACCTACTATTACCACCATCTTTAGGAACAGGGGCCATTTCCCCAGGTCGCCCGCTGTCACCACCATTGCGTAACAGAGAACTGAGTTGAGCATCCTGAAATAAAACTCTACACAGTGCACCATCTCAGAAGACATCCAGTCCAGAACAGGCTGTCTAGAACTTTCTGTGACAGTAAAAATGTCCCAGAACCCTGCTGTCCAGAAGAACGGCCATGTGTGGCCATGGTGCGTTGGAAATGTATCTGAATTCTTTATTTCATCTCATTTTAACGGACTTAAAGTTAAACAATCATGTCGGATTGGTGACTATCATCTTGGGGAACCTTGCTGAGCAGAGCTGGAACATTCTAGAAAGTGTTTACTACTACACTGTCATGGTTTAAAAATGCAGATAGCTCACAGTCCAGGAATCTATGGGTTAATTGTGTCCTAATAAAAGTTTGCTCAAGTTCTGACCTCAGAACACATGAATGTGACCTCACTGCACGTGGACGTGACCTTGTTTGGAAGCAATCTTGTTTTTATTGTTGTTATATGCTGTCAAGTCGCCTGTGACCCATAGCAACCCTATGTACAGCAGCTCTGAACCCTGCCCTGTCCTGAGCCGGTCTCACTGACTCCAACACACCTACCGCCATTACCCCAGTTACTGTGTCAATCCATCTCATCTGGAGTCTTCCTCTCCTGTGCTACCCCTTCTGAGCATGTTGTCCTTCTCCAAGGACCAGTCCCTCCAGGCTACATGCCCAAAGTATGTGAGACAGAGCTTCAAAGTCCTAGCCTCCAAGGAGAAACTTGGTTTCACTCTTTCCAAGACAGACTTATTTGTTTTCTTGGTAGTCCATGGTATGTTCAAGACTCTTCTCCAGCACCACAGTTAAAAAACATTGATTCTTCTTCTGTCATCTTTAGTTATTGTCCAGCTCTCTGATGCATAGCAAGTAATTGCAGACTGGATCAGGGGCACCTTAGCCTCTAGACTGACATCGTTGCTCTTCAGCACTCTGGAGAGGTTCCTGACAGCAGATCTTCCCAGTGCAATGCGTCCTTTGATTTCCTGACTGCTGGTGCCAAAAGTGTTGAATGTGGAGCAATCTTAGAAGCTGTAACTAGATGCTGGAGGCAGGTGGGCCCCAGCTCGTGTCCTTACAGGAACAGGGAAGGAGACAGACACAGAAGGAAGACAAGTAGTGAAGACTGAAACAGACAGTGGAGTGATACCACTACAAGCCAAGGAATGCCAGGGCCCCGGAAACAAGCCAAGATCCTGCCTGAGACCTTTAGTGAAAACACAGCCCCGCTGATGCCCTGAATCTGGGACTTTCCATCTGCAGATGGTGGAAAGGACGCATTTCTGCTTCAAGCCGCCTGGTGCAGCACTGTGTGTGGTGACCCTGGCACGCATCCTTCCAGGTCTGACCTCAGGACACAAGGAGTGCCAGTGAGTCCCCTTGCTCATGTCTTGAGCCTCATGAAGGTCCACCGTCACCTCTGAGTGGACACCAAGCTTGTGGCCCCATAGGGGCCCTTCCCCCATCTTTGCATGGTCCCCATGGCTGTGAACACTCACCCAGAAGAATGCCCAGGGAGACCCCAATGATGCCAGCGGCCCCCACTGCGGTGACAGCAGCTCGACAGCACACAGCGTCCAGGGCGGGGACCTTCTTTGCTCCATCAGGTACGAGTCGGAAGTCGTCAACAGAGGTGTCCATGGTTCAGGAGCACGAGCAGAGAGACCTGCACACCAGTGAAAGGAAAGAAAGAGAAACAGGGTCAGAACTCATCTCTGGAGAAGGTTCTACGTGTGTGGGTGTGATAGCTGTCGACGCCGACGGGACCCACAGGAAAAAGGGTCACAAAGGGGTCTAACACATCAGTGGCCGGGCTGCTGTTGGGGTTACATTGCTTAAACATATGTTGGAACTGACCCGTAGCTGACCCTCCAGCAGGTTTTCAGTCACACGGGAGGGGACTGCCCACTCTTCCCCTACAGAGCCTCTGGTGGATTTCACCTGCAGGTGTTTTTGTTTACGGCACAGGTTCTTACCACCAGGCTATCAGGTGTGTAGGGGGTGTGTGTGTGTGTGTGTGTGTGTGTGTGTGTGTGTGTGTGTGAGTGAGAGAGAGAGAGAGAGAGAGAGAGAGAGAGCGCACATGTGCGAGAGCGGGAGAGACAGAGACAAAGAGAAGAGAGAGACAGAAAGAGAAGAGAGAGGGGAGAGAGACAGAGAGAGATAGAGAGCGTGAGAGGAGAGTGAGAGTGTGAGAGAGAGAGAAGAGAGAGACACACAGAGAGAGACACAGAGAAAGACAGAGAGGAGAGACAGAGAGAAACAGAGAGAGAGGAGAGAGAAAAAGAGAGAGAGAAGACAGACAGAGGTTTCTTCTTGAGGCTGTAAGAAGGTCAACCAATTTAGTGGCTTAAAGCAACACAGAGTAAATATGTGACGATCATGGAGGTCAGAAGTCTAAGATGGGTCTACAAGGCTGATTCTCTCTGGACGCTCCGGGGAGAACCGTCTCCTGCCTGTTCCAGCTCCTGGGCTCCCCAGCACCCCCTGCCTTGAGACCTCTTTCTGTGTCTTCCAAATCTGCAGGAAGCATATACCTGTCTCTGTCAGCTTCTACCCTCACCCCTCCTCTGACTCCCTAATGGAGAGATGACAATAACAGTAACAATGAGGGCTGAGGAACACAACTTTGAGAAGACACTTTCTAGAATGTTCCAAGTCCACAGCCCAAAGCTGAATTGTGTCTAAATAGAGCCATCTCACGTTTAGGTTTCATTTATTTGGACTATTGGAGGATCTAGAATGGATGGCAACCAGGTCAAGTATTTGAATTCTTTTGCGTTTCTACAGTTGAAGAAGAAGAAGAAGAAGAGAGGGAGGGGAGAAGAGAAAGAGGAGAGAGGAAGGGAAGCCAGGCAGCTCTGAGAGCAGTGAGGAGGGGCCGCATCATGCCCAGACAGACTGCTGTCCACGCGCTGCCGGTCACTTCAGTCTGGTTTCTATTTGACCAGCTGGCTCTGTGGTTGCAGACGGCATTGACATCACATGCAAACAGGACTTCCAAGACCTCATCTCCATCTCCCCCAGCTACTGAGGACCCGGCTTCCAGGCCTCAGCCCAGTCCACCTTCCTCATCCTCCCGTGAGGACTAGTCTGCTGGACCACATCCTGTCCTCCTCCACCATCTGGTCCTCACGACCAGTCCTTCAGACCTGTGCTCCTCCATCATCCTTCTGGAGGACCCTCCAGACAAACCCTCCAGTGTCCCCGTCCCCCTC
>NW_006399967.1:1871714-1877896 GCF_000299155.1 Elephantulus edwardii
CATCCTCCCCTGAGGACCAGTCCTCCAGACCGTACCTCTGTCCTCCTCCAGCATCCAACCCTAAGGAGCACGTCTCCAGGCCCCTCCCCTGTCCTCCTCTGTCCTGTTCCCCGAGGACCAACTTTTATGGACGTAGGTCTCTTCTCTCGTGGCCTTCATGGTGAGGGATAAGAAAGAGCAGTTGCAACAGTTAGGATGGAGAAACAAGTCACACACGACGCCCTTCTCCAAGGAACGGTCCCTCCTAGCAACGTGCTCAAAGTGTGCGAGACAAAACTTCACCATCCTTGGCTCCAAGGAGCACTCTGGCTGCACCTGCTCCAAGACGTAGCTGTTTGTTTTTTTAGCAGCCCATAGGAAATTTGATACCTTTCCCCAAAACATCAACTCAAAGGCATCGACTCTTCTGTCACCCTAATCATTGTCCAGCTCTCAGATGCACACAAGTGATTGAAAAGACTATGACCTGAAATTAAGCAAACCTTAATCTTTAAATTTAACCACGCAGTGCTCCGCTGCTCTGTTTGTACAACAGCTTCCAGGTCCAGGTCTAGGTTCCTCATGACCACAGTCAAGTGCTCTGGGATTCCCGTTCTTCTCAATGTCAGCCACAGCTTGTCATGATTCACACAGTCAAATGCCTTTGTGTAGTCAGTAAAGCACAGACAGAAATTATTCTGGTATTCCTTACTTTCAGCCAGGATCCATCTGACATCAGCAATGATATCCCTAGTGCCATGGCTTCTTCTAAATCCTGCTTGAACTTCTGGTAGTTCCCTATTTACATACTGTTCTAGCCATTTTTTAAAAATGATCTTCAGAGTATTTTGCTTGCATGTGATATTAATGATATTGTTCCATAGTTTCTGCATGGTTTAAGATTGAGAAGGGAGTGTGTCTGGGTTGTATTCTCTCTTTATACCTATTCAATATGTATGCTGAGCAAATTATCCGAGAAGCAGGACTCTACGAAGAGGAGTGTGGCAACAAGGTTGAAGGGAAACTCATAAAAAACCTGCATTATACAGATGGCACAACCGTGCTTGCTGAAAGTGAGGAGAACTTGAAGCACTTGCAGAAGATCAAGGAATGTAACCTTAGGTATGGATTGTGTCTCAATGTTTAAAAAAACAAAGATTCTTAACATTGAATCAACAGGCAGCATCTTGATGGATGGAGAGGAGACTGAAACCATCAACAGCTTCATCTTGCTTGGACGGACAATTAACACCCCTGCTACCAGTAGTCAGGAAATAAGGAGACACATGGCACTGGGAAAATCTGCAGTTAGGGACCACTCCAAATTATCAAGGAATAATGATGTCGGTTTGAGAACTAAGGTGCATCTGGTTCAGGTCACACTCTTTTAATTACTGGTTATGCATCTTAGAGCTGGACAATAAATAAGGATGACAGAAAAATAATTGATGTCGTTGAGCTGTGGTGTTATGGAAGAGCACTGAACATCCCATGGTCTGCCAAGAGAACGAACAGATATATTGTGAAGAGGGTGCAGCCTCACATACTTTGAGCAAATTGCTAGGAGTGGCTACTCCTTGCAGAAAGACGTAATGCTGGGAAGGGTGGAGGGTTGGGGAAGGAGAGGAAGACCCTCAATCAAGTGGATTGACACGGTGACTGCTGCAATGGGCTCTTATGTGCCAGGAGCTGTGGCCATGGCACAGTATAGAACAGGGTTCAGGCCTTTTGTTCATAGGATCGCTATGAGTCATACTCAACTTGATGGCACCAAACAACAACGACAACAATCTTTAAATTGACATCATTGCTCTTTAAAACTCTGGAGAAGTCTTTGACATCAGACTTTCCCAGTGCCATACATCTTGTAATCTGCATCTCCTGACTGCTAGTACCAAGAGTGTTGATTGTGGGTCCAAGTGTGATAAAATTGTTGACAATTTCAATCTGTTCTCCATCTATCATGCTGTTACCTATTGGCCCAGTGGTAAAGAGTTTTGTTTTCTTGGCATTGAGATGCAATCCATATTGAAGGCTACAGTCTTTGATCTTCTGCATCAGGTGCTTCAGGTCCTCCTCACTTTCAGCAAGCAGGGCTGTAATACGCAGGTTGTTGATGAGTCTTCCTCCAATCCTGACGCCACACTCCTCTTCATAGAGTCCAGCTTCTCAGAGAATTTGTTCTATTCAGACAACAGCTCCTTGGTCTGGGTACAGACTTTATATGGACTTAATTAAGTGTTCTGGGATTCCATTCTTCACAATGTTAGCTAGGGTTTGTTATGATCCACAGTCAAATGCTTTGCATAGCTGATAAAACACAGACATTCTTCTGGTATTCTCTGCTTTCAGCCAGGATCCAACTGACATCAGCAGTGACAGCTATGGTGCCATGACCTCCTCTAACCCCCTGGACCTCAGGCAGTCCTCAGTTAATGAGCTGTTCTAACTGGGTTGGGATCATCTTCAGGACTATTTCACTTGCATTACTGCTAAATTTACCCATATTTTTTTGTTTAACGATCTTTATAATTGTAGGTTTTACGCCTAGGTCCTCGATCCATCCTGAGCTAGTGCTGTGTCTGGTGTGAGGGTCGGGCCTTGTCATTTCCTGTAAGCAGGTAATCCAGTTTTGTCAGCACCATTTGTCAAGTGGCCTGTCTTTCCCCTTCTTAACAGATTTCAGCTCTTTGTCAAAGATGAAGAGTCCATGGGTGGATGGATGTGCTCCATTGTTTCACTGGTCCGTGGTCCTGTCGCCGACCAGCCTCAAGCTGTCCTCATCAAAGCTGCTGGCCAGTTGGTGTTGGGATCAGGAAAAATAAGCCCCCACTTCTTTTTGCTTCTTCAGTGCCCCTTGTTTCTCCGGGGTCCCTTTCCTGTTCAGGGCACTCTTAGATGGAATACTCGGCCCGTACAGTACATGGGACACAAACCAGTGGCCTCTGACCCGTGGGGGCCGTGTGCGTCTGAGGGGCCCTGTACTCCACATGGTTTTCACTGACATTCTTTTTTTAAAATTTTTTAGATTTGAGTTTTTAATTATTTTTTTTGTGTGTGTGTGTGTACCGTCAAATCAGATCTGACTGGTACAGGAGGAGATTGTCCCTCCTTCTTCAGGAGAGAATCTGGTGGATTTGAACCATTGACTGCGTGGATCATAACAAACTGTGGCTGACTCTGAGAAGAATGGGAATCCCAGAACATTTAATTGTGCTAACGCGGAATCTATACTTGAACCAAGAGGCAGTCATCAGAACAGAGCAGGGCAACACTGCATGGTTCAAAACTGGGAAGGGTGTACGTCAGGGATGTGTCCTGTCTCCATACCTTTTCAACCTGTATGCAGAGCAGATTATCCGAGAGGCTGGTCTCTATGAGGAGAAGCGTGGCGTTAGGATCTATCAACAACCTGCGTTATGCAGATGACACAACCTTGCTCACTGAAACTGAGGAGGACCTCTTGCACTTACTGCAGAGGGTCAAGGACTGCAGTCTTCAATATGGACTGAGGCTCAATGTCAAGAAGACAAAGATTCTCACCACTGGACCAATCGGTAGCATCAGGATGGATGGCGAAGAGATTGAGATTGTTCACAACTTCAGTTTGCTTGGCTCCACAGTCAACACTCGTGGCACCAGTAGCCAGGAAATCAAAAAACGTATTGCGATGGGAAAGTCTGCTGTTAGGGACCTCTCTAAAGTACTCAAGAGCAACGGTGTCTCTTTGGAGACGAAGGTGCGCCTGATACAGGCCCTGGTCTTTGCAATCACTTGTTATGCATCAGAGAGCTGGACAATGACTAGGGAGGATAGAAGGAGAATTGATGCCTTTGAGCTGTAGTGCTGGAGAAGAGTTTGAATGTACCATGGACTGCCAAGAAAACAAACAGATTCAGCCTAGAGAGGGTTAAACCAGGCTACTCCTTGGAAGCAAAGATTCTGGGGCTTCGTCTGACATACTTTGGACATGTTATAAGGAGAGACAGGTCTTTGGAGAGGGACACCATGCTGGGTAGAGTAGAGGGACAGCGCAGGAGGGGAAGACCCTCTATGAGATGGATTGATTCAGTGACTGGGGTAATCGAGATAGGTGTGTCAGAGACAGTGCGATTGGCACAGGATAGAGCACGGTTTAGGGCTGTTGTACATAGGGTCACTATGAGTCGCAAATGACTCAACGGCACATAACAACAACAACTACAACAACCACCACCTCTGGGATTGCAGTGCAGCTTCTTGCCACTAGGCCACCAGAGCTCTCCTGAGATTTGAGCTTTTTGAGACATAGGTCAGCAGACCTTTCTTCCAAGGCACTGTGGGCAGGCTTGACCCTCCAGCCAGCCTTTCAGCGAGCAGCTGACGGCCTGGCCCTTGGCTCCCCAGGGACGCCGTGGGGACTGTTCAGTGCTTGCTGATTCTCTGAAGTTTGGGGTCAGCTGCAGCGAGCGCTGTCCTGCTGTCCCCAGGCTGGGCGGGCATCTGTCCAGGGTGGAGGAGGGGGAGGCTCTTCAGGGAGGCGGCTCGCACAACACTCGTCCCTTTATTCTCTCACTTGAGCCATCGCTGCCCCCGGAGCCAGCGCTTCTCCGAGAATCACCCGATGAAATGGCTCAGGACAAAAGCCTCCGCGATTCACTCCTGCGATTACAGCGGGGCTCAAAGGAAGCGTTCAGGCAGGTTGACAGTGGCACCCCACACACACTGGGTCCATTCATGTCCCCCCCCGGGCTTCTGAGGACTGCAGTGTCCCCCGAGCTGTCCTGTCATCACCGTCCTGCCTGCTGATTTCCTGGGACAGAAGCTCCATTCATGACGTGTCCTGTCACCTCAGTGTCTGTGATGGCCGGGCGGGCAGGACACATGGCCAAGCTCCGTGGGCGGCTGGCTGCATCGTCCTGGACACCCCGCCTTCCGGCGACCCTCCATGCTTTCCTTTTCTTTTTTTTTAAAAAATTATTTATTATTATTATTAATTTTAATGAAAATTTACAGATATTTTGGATTTCCATTCATTCATTGTTGCACTTTTCTCCCTGCCCACCTCTCCCCTCCCCTCCAGTTTGCTCTTCTCTTTAAAAAGCAAAAGAAAAATTCTTTCATTGTTATACAATCCCTCTTCCCAAGTCCACTCCACGACGCAGCCTTCATTCTGAACTCCTGTCATGACAAGAATACCTAATCACATATCCCTTTTAAACAGTTCTCTCCCTCATCTGTTTCAATGCAGTATACATTATTGAACTCATCTTTCTTAGTCTCCTCACAACCCTGATGTCAGTCCTGTTTTACAACAGTGGCACTATGCAGTATTTGTCCTTTTGTGATTGAAATATTTCACTCAGCATAATGTCCTCCAGGGACATCCATTTTGCATAATATTTCAGGAGTTCCTTGTTTTTCAATGCAGCATGATGTGACTATACCAGAGCTTTTCTATCCATTCGTTTGTTGAAGGGCTTTTAGGTTGTTTCCAACTCCTTGCTATTGTGAACAAAGCCACAATAAACATGGGTGTGCATAGATCTGCTTGGGTGGGAGTTATGGTCTCTGGGGGATATACACTGAGCTACTTACGATCAAATGTATAAAAATAAATGCTTCTGACAAGGAAAGCAACACAAGGAGCACCGAGAGGCCTGGTGGCCTGCGCTGGCCTTGAAGCGACGCCCGGGACGACCTGGCACAGCCGCTGGGCCCTGCGGGGTGCTGCTCCGGCCGCTGGACTTGCCACTTTCCCGGGCAGCCATCGCTCCACCTCGGACCGTCCTCATGTGCCAGCCTCCCTCTGTGTTCCTCTGTCTCTTGTCTTTGATCAGCTCAGAGCATTCGGTGTTCACTGCCATCCACCAGGTCAGAGGACATGCTGCCCAGCAGCTATCCTGGGCCCCCTGAGCTGTTGACTCCCGTGGGAACACAGCTGGATCCTACTCAGAGATGACAGCCAAGTGCACCCCTGGGCAAGTGTGCACCTGAAGACATTGCTGCCAAGGCCCACCAGCCCTTCCTGCTGACCATTCCAGGATGGACCAGGAGACGGGAGTACTGGAGTCCCATCAGAGAGGGACACAGTCAGCGGGGAAGGTGGACACCATCCTTGAGTGGACACGGCTGTGTGTTCAAAATTGGGAAGGGCGTACACCAGGGATGCGTCCTATCTCCATACCTTTTCAACCTGTATGCAGAACAGATTATCCGGGAGG
>NW_006399967.1:1878771-1886378 GCF_000299155.1 Elephantulus edwardii
CAACAGGCCTGGTTGCTGTGCAACTTGTTCGCAACCCTTGTTTATGATGGTCACTTCGCTGGTTCGAAGCTCCGCTCTCTTTTCTCATCACACATTATGTAGACAGTTTGGGCCCAGCTCCAGGGTGACCCGCACTACCTTGGCTAATGACATCTGCTAAGACGGACGCTCAAATGCAATCACCCCATGGGACGTAGCAGGGAGCCAGGGTGTATTTTGGGAGGACTCTGTTCGATACAGTGTTCAGCACTCTTCTTCAACGCCACAGCTCAAAGGCATCAATTCTTCTGACGTCCTTATTCAGTCTCTAGATTATCCAAGGATGGAGAACAAACAGGTACATTGTGGAGAAGGTGCAGCCAGAGTGATCCTTGGAGGCAAAGGTGATAAAGCTTCATCACTCACACATCAGGCATGGTGCTAGGAGAGGCTGTTCCCTGGAGAGGGACATCATGCTTGGAAAGGCGGAGGGACAGCAAAGGAAAGGGAGACCCTCATCCAGATGGGCTGACACAGTGACCGCAGCGGTGGGCTCCAGCGTGTCAGAGGTGCCGAGGATGAAGCAGGACAGGATGGGGTGCAGATCTGTAGATCACAGGGTCACTAAGTCGTCCTTGACTCCGGGGTACCTGAGAACCACACGACTCAATGCCGGCACCACGTGAAGGGCCGGGGTGCTCTTTCCTGGGCTCCACAGCAGAGAGGACGGGGCCCAGGGTCCAGCCATCCTGAGTGGGGGCTGCTGGGCACCGAAGGCTGGAGAAGAAGTCATGGAATCGGGAGTGTCACTCAGAGGGGACCTGCACTGGTGACACTGTCAGGGCAGTGATGCCGGAGAGATTATCCGGGAAACTCCTGTGCAGTGTTCCAGCAGAAAGGTATTCTTCTCCTAAAAATAGCCATCACCGTGAACGTTGAAGTCCAACCGTGACCGAGGCTGACCTGACACCCCCATGTCGTCGGCCAGATTGTCCTTGAGCTCAGGGAGGACACCGTGTCTGGGGCCTCCCGCTCAACACTGTCTCTGGAGACTGGCTCACTGAGGCGGATCTAGCAGGGCCAGAAAAAACCCTCATTATACAGAGAAGACACGGAGAGAGAGGGAGGGAGGGAGAGCAAAGACGGGCAGCATATGCTGGGAGGAAATGAGAGAAGGGACAGCTGGCGGGAACCGCAGCGTCTTCAGGAACCATCTGGACGTGCGGGGATGCTTCCATACAGAAGGTTCCGGAAAGTGGGAGTCCGGGAGGGAGAGAGAGAGGGAGTGTGACGCATCCAGTTGGGCGGCCCCTGCACTCACGTCCCCTCCCTCAGGCCGCCCTGTCCACTCACGACCTGACACGGCCTGGTGGCCCTCCCGGAGGTGGGGGAGCTGCATTCCAACTGGCAGTGCAGGGTGGGGGTGGGGGAATGGTGACAAAATCTCCCTTTGAACCAGAGGCGCTCCGGAGGGCATGGCTTCTGGGCCTCAGAACTCTCACAGTGTCCTGGCCAAGGCAGCATTTAGAAAATAATAAATGCAACAGGCCAAGTGCTGTGCCACTGAGCCCATGGTGGCCTGAGGTGACCTCGTGGGCTGCAGATTGCTCACAGGGCAGTCGATGCTGCCGCAGCTAAGCTCTCAGAGGTAAACTGCCATGTCAGAGGTTCAAGTACACGGGCCGCTTCCCAGGATAGACAAGGCGTGGGCCCTTAGGGAGGACTGGCTTGGACACCCCGGGGGACAGTGCTGCTCTGTCCCTCAGCATTGCTGGGAACCAGAACAGGCTCTGCCCCACAGTCTTGTTGGGAGTTGGAACAGGCTCAGGGACAAGTGACAATGGGGAGTGACTTTTACCAAAGCTGGTCTCCAGGTTTCTCCCACAGCACCTCTGCGTGGATTTGAACTCCCAGCCCTCGGGTCAGCTGAGTGCAAGCTTGCACCACCGGGGAGCCCAGGCCAAGGTTTTGCCGCAGGAATGACGTTTGCTGGGGAACTTCCTACCCTGGTCCCCAGAGCTGTAGATTAGACCCCTCACCCAGCAGAAGGGCCCTGCAGGCAGATGATGAGGTTTGAGTCATGGGGTGACCTTGGATCACTGTGGGTCTTGTGACCACAGGCTCCCTGCGGAGGGACAGAGAACAGAGCAGAGACTGGACAGCCCACTGCCAGCCGAGGGGCAAGGGATGCACGTGTGTGTCTCTCTCTCTTATCTGACCCTCCATTGGATTTCACACAAGCACGAGGAAGGGGATGGATTTGAACCACCAGAGACACAGCATTCGGGTTTAGCAGTGAGACTCCCCATAGCCCGGGTCCCCAGGGTTCCCCGTGGGGCCTTGAACGTGCAAACTCACTGCAGTCTGGTGGGAACCGAGTGGTAGCCGAGCCTGTGGGTTTTCAGAGGCTCCGAATCACACGGAAGGAGGTGCTCATCTGTGTCCGCAGAACGGCTGGTGGATTTGAACTCTGTGCCTTTGCACTGGCAGTGCGGTTCCTCACCACTGAGACAAAGACGGCAAAGCTTCGTCTCACATCCTCTGGGTATGCCGTTAGGAGAGGCTGCTCCTTGGAGCGGGACAACATTCTTGGAGGGTCAGTGAAAGAGAGGAAGCCCTTCGGCCAGACGGATGGACGTGGTGACTGCAGCGATGGGCTCAAGTGTGTCAGAGCTGCTGAGGCTGGAACCCGACAGGACAGAGCTCAGATCTGTTGTTCGCGGGATCGCTGAGGGTCAATCTCAAGTCGACTGCACGTAACCACGTGCCACTAGAGCTCCCACTGGGAGCTGGGAAAAGTAAAACCACGGGAGAATGGACTTTTCCAAGAAGCTCTGGAAGGAGCACCGCCGTGCTGATTGTCCGTGGTGGCCGCCGTGAGAGGGCACGCAAGGAAGGGGTGTGGCATGGAGGTGGGGGCTCAGTGGACAGGACGGGGTGACGTGGAGCTGCTCTGCCCAGAGTCGAGGCCTCCTCCAGGTGCTCAGTGCCGGGCACCCGCATTCACTTTAAGTCGGCTCATTGTGGGCTCGAGTCTCCCACATGATCAAGCCCTGAGGCTCGTGGACAAACGCGGTCATGCTGCTGTGAGGACATGTTCTCACCCGCCTCTCGCTGTCATCCCTTCAGGACGCTGTCACCTCGCCACACAGAGGCCACAGGAGGAGACGGAGTCCATAGGTGCTCTGGGGAGAGGGGGAGGGAGGACCACAGCTCCTCCCCCAGCCCTGGTTATGCATCCCCAGGGACCCAGGAGGGACCCAGGAGGGACCCAGGAGGGACCCAGGAGCCTTTGTGTCCCACTGACTGCGCCTTTGTTGGGAACCCCTGATTAGACAGTGAGGTGCTAGGTGCACAAACACCATCTCAGAAGCTCATCCTTTTCCTACGAAGCAGCTGATGGATTTGAACCATGCCCCTTTAGGATTGCAGTGCAGCTTCTTATCCTTGGCCACCAGAGCTCCCTCTGCTGGTTGTTGCTGTTGTTGTTGTGTGACATCAGTTTGGAACCAACTCATTGCTAAGTCTCCACCGTGTTTTTAGGGGCAGTAAATCACACAGGAGAATTGCCCGCTCTTCTCCTGTGGAGCAACTCATGGGTTTTAACTGCATGGCTTTAGGATTGCAGCTCAGCTTCTTACCATGAGACCACCCTCCTCTAGAAGCCCCCCGATATAGTCAATATTCTTCACCAATCCCAGAATTCAAAAGCCTTGACGACTCTTCAGTCTTCCTCATTCGTTGTCCAACTTCCACATCACCTTCTGAGGTCCCTGAAATGTCGTGACTTGGTCTTCAAGGTTTGTTGTTGTCAGGTGGCGTCAGGTGGACTGCGACTCCTAGTGACACTCTGAACAGCAGGTCGGATGCCTGTCCTGTGCCATCCTCACTATCTCACCATCTCTGACACGCTCAAGCCCGTGAATGCGGGCACCATGGTGGTCCACCGGGTTGAGGGTCTTCCTCTCCTTCTCCATCTTGCCACCTTTCCAGGTATGATAAAACGACATCTCTCATTTGTTTCTTCCTGAAACACTAAGGGGCAGCTCTATTCTGTCACAGGAAGCTCCACTGAGTCAAAAATCAACAACCTTCTACAACCAGGAGAAGACAAAATAGATGAATGAGACCTTCTAAGAATCAAATCCCTATGCACATCCAAAAACTTCTCCAACAGGGTAAAAAGGGAAGCCACAGACTGGGAAGAAGTATTTGGTAATGACATGTCAGATAAGGGACTTATGTCTAGAATTTATAAAATACTTGAGCACCACAACAAGATAAAGGTAAATAATGCAATTGAAAAATGGGCACAGGATAGGAACAGACACTTCACCAAAGAAGACATTCAGATGGCCAACAAGCACATGAGGAAATGTTCAAAATCCCTAGCTGTAAGAGAGATGCAAGTCAAAACAACGATGAAATATCAGCTTACCCTAGTAAGAATAGCAAAATTTAACAGAACAGCAAGCAACAAATGCTGGCGAGGTTGTGGAGAAACTGGAACCCTTATTCATTGTTAGTGGAAGTGTAAAAACTGTGCAATCACTTGGAAAGTGGTGTGGCGCTTTCTCAAAAAGTTGCAAATAGAGATACCATTTGACCCAGCAATTCCACTGCTGGGAATATACCCCAAAGAGACCATAACTGACATCCAAGCAGATATATGCACACTCATGTTTATCATGGCTTTGTTCACAATAGAAAGGAGTTGAAAACAACACAAGTGCCCATCAATAAATGAATGGATAGAGAATCTCTGGTATATTCACACAATGGAATACTATGCTGCATTTAAAAACAAGGAACTCATGCAATATTACTCAAAATGGGTGACCCGGGAGGACATTATGCTGAGTGAAATATCTCAGTCACAAAAGGACAAATACTGCATGGTGCCACTGTTGTAGAATGGGACTGACATCAGAGTTGGGGTAAGACTGAGAAAAACTGGACAAATTATGTATACTGCATTGAAACAGATGAGGGAGAGAACAGTTTAAAAGCGATATATGATAGGGTATTATGGTTATCACAAGAGTCCAGAATGAAGGTTGCCTAGTGGAGTGTACTTGGGGTGCTGGTGGTGGGGTGCAGGGGGGATTGTATACCACTGAAAGAATTTTTCTTTTACTTTCCAAAGAAAGGAGCGAACTGGTGGGGAGGGATGGGCAGGGAGAAGAGTGCAACAATGAATGAATGGAAATCCAAAATCTCTGTAAATGTTTATTAAAATGAACAAAATAAAAATTTTTTAAAAGGCAAAAAAGAATCAACAACTTGAGGGCACCTAACAAGAACCCCTAACAACAAGCACTTGCTGCAGAAGGTTAAACACTGTATCCTTCAATATAGACTGTGTCCTTCAATATGGACTACATCTCTACATCAGTAAACCAAAAATCCTCACCACTGGACCTGTAAATAACATCATGATAGATGGAGAAAGGCATGAAACTGTCAATTACTTCCTCTTACTGGGATCCACAATCTGTACACTTGATACCAGTAGTCAGGAGGTCAGGAGATCAGGAGACGTATCATCAAGAAAACAAATAGGTCTGTCTTGGAGAGGGTGAAACCAAGTTTCTCCTTGGAGGCTAGGATTTTGAAGCTCCATCTTACATACTTTGAGCACATGGCCAAGAAGGGATGGGTCCTTGGAGAAGGACATCATGCTAGGAAGAGTGGGGGGACGGCACAGAAGAGGAAGACCCCAGATGAGATGGATTGATATAGTAACTGGGGCAATAGGGGCTGATACGTTGGAATTAGTGAGGCTCAGGACAGAGCAGGCTTCAGAGTCATTGTACATAGGGTTACTGTGAGTCCTAGGTGACTTGATGACACATAACAACATTGCACTGGGAACATCTGCAGTCAGGGACCTCTGCAAATTATAGAAGAGCAATGATGTGAGTTTAAGGACTAAGGTGCCCCCCATTCAGGCCATAGTCTTTTCAGTCACTTGCTATGCTTCTGAGAGCTGGGCAATGAATAAGGATAACAGAAGAAGAATTGACACCTTTGAACTCTAATGCTGGAGAGGAGAATTGAATATCCCATGGACTGCCAAAAGAACAAACAGGTATTTTACTGAGAAAATACAGCCAAAGTGCCCCTTGGAAGCAAAGTGATAAAGCTTCATCTCACATATTTTGGGCATATTCTTAGGAGAGGTTATTCCTTGGAAAGGGACATCATGCTTGGAAAGGTAGAGGGTCAGTGAAGGAGAGGGAGATCTTCCACTAGATGGACTGACACAGTGACTGCAGCAATGGGCTTGAGGGAGTCAGAGCTTGTGAGGACGGCACAGGTAGGACCAGGTTCAGATCTGTTGTTCATAGGCCACCATGAATTATCCTTGACTTACAACCACCACCCCAGTTAAAGCACATGGTCGGCTAAAGCCAGCCTTTCCAGGACACTAACTGCCTTTCCACTGAAGTCATTCTATCTGAGATGTCTGTTTCACTCCTTGTTGTTATGTACCATCCAGTTGGAACCTACTCATAGCTGACCCTCCAGTGAGTTTTCAGAGACTATAAAGCACATTGAAGGACATTGTCCATCCTTCACCCATGGAGCATCTGCTGGGTTCAAACTACTTGTCTTTGGGTTGACAACACAACTCCTTACCCATGAGGCCCTCCTGTTCAATGCATTAAGGGTTAAAGAAAGAAGGAAGTTGGGCTTGAATTCTTTGGTGCTGGGTTGATCAGAGCAGTCTGGCAGTGCAGACAGGCCTCTCCTTCCTCTCATTCTCCTGGAGACAGTCTGTCTCAGACTAGCTCTGTTTCCTTTGAGGAGGCAAGAAGATGAATGGTTCCAGAAGATTCCCCACACCACTAATCTCAGCACAGAATATCTTCTAGGAATTTGTTTTCTTCTTTTTTCAGCAAAGATAGGTGGTGGGAGAGGGGAGCTGAGTTGAAAATAGAGGAGATAGCTGATTAAGAGAAATAAGAGAGGACACTGGGGCTTCGTTGTGACCTTGAGCTAAGAAAGAGCCCTTGATGGGACGAGGCATGATTTCTTTTTACAAAGCAATGCAGGAGGGTAAGTTACTATCTGGGAGACACCTGAGGATGCCCCAGGAGAATGGACAGCTACCCAGGGAACCAGCCCAGCGTCGTGAGGGGAGACGGGAGGGGTAGGAGACACCTGTCACAGCAGCGGCTGGGAAATGTTTCCAGAAAGATCTATGAGAGATCTCAGACCTTTGAGGGGAGAAACAATTGGGTCTCTAAAATGTACACAGAAACACAGCATGGGGAGTGGCATTGTGCATTTGTCAGCACATTGTTGATGTTAGGAATCTTCAAGGTAACCAGGACTACCAGACACCCTGTGAACAACAGCTTGGAATCCTGCCTTGTCTCATGCCATCCTCAGGATTTCTGTCATTCTTGACCCCCCTGTGTCCATCTGTCTCATTGAGGGTCTTTTTCTCTTTTGTTGACACTCCACCTTTCTCAGCATTATATTTCTCTAAAAAGGACTGGTCCTTTCTGACAACATGTTCAAATTAAATGAGACAAAGCTTCACCATCCTGGTCTCTAAGGGGCACCTTATTTGCCCTTCCTCAAGACAGACTTGGAGTATGTCCTAGACTGGTCTCTTG
>NW_006399967.1:1887723-1889079 GCF_000299155.1 Elephantulus edwardii
AAAAAAAAAAGAGGAATGACATACATGGGCATAATCAGATTCCCAGAGCAGGAAGCAGCAAGTAAAAGCACCAAAAAAGTTGTGGAAGAATGACTAGAAGAAAACTTTGCAGGCATAATGAAGAATGAAAGAATTTATACTCAAGAAATTGAGCAAACACCATATAGAATAGATCTCAAAAGAAAAATACCAAGGCATATCATAGTCAAATTTGCAAGAACCAAAGATAAGAAGAGACTTCTGAAAGCAGCTGGGGAGAAACAAAGAGTAACCCATAAGAGATAGCAAATAAGATTAAGTATTGATTTCTCAGCAGAAACCATGTGAGCAAGAAGACAGTGGAATGACATATCAAACACTCAAAGAACACAATTGTCAACCAAGAATACTATACTCAGCAAAACTGTCCATCAAATATGAAGGAAACAGATCAAGACATTCTCAGAAAAGCAGAACCTAAGGGAGTTTGTAAAAACAAGACCAACATTGAAGGAAACACTGAGAGACATCCTTCTTACAGAGGTGCCACAGAAAGCAGGATGGACCAAAATAACCAACAATAGACAAAAAAACTCCTCAACAAAATGATAGCAATAAAACCTTGCCTCTCAATAATCACACTGAATGTGAGTGGTTTGAATACACTACTGAAGAAAAAAAGAGTAACAGATTGAATAAAAAACCCAAAATCCATCAATATGCTGCCTACAAGAGACACACCTGAAAAGTGAAGATAAAGGAAGACTAAAAATAAAGGGTTGGAAAAAATATCCCAAGAAAATAGCAGCCAGAAAAAAAGCAAGAGTAGTGATATTAATTTCTGATAAAATATATTTCAATGCAAAAAAATCACAAAGGACAAGGAAGGTCACTACATAATGGTTAAAGAGTCAATAGAACAAGAGCACATAACAATAATAAATTTCTATGTATCAAATGATAGAGCTGCAAAATATAGAAAACAAACACCAACAACACTGAAAAAGGAAACAGACAACACCATGATAGTTATTGGAGACTTCAATACACCACTCTCAAGAAAAGATAGAGCTCATCAACAAATGAATGGATAGAGAATCTGTGGTATACTCACACAATGGAATACTATGCTGCATTGAAAAACACAGAATTCATGCAATGTTATTCAAAATGGGTGACTCTGGAGGACATTATGCTAAGCATAGTATCTCAGTCACAAAAGGACAAACACTGCATGATGCCACTGTTGAAAAACAGGACTGACCTTGGGGTCTGGGAGAGACTGAGAATGATGGGGTTCAATAATGTATACTGCATTGAAACAGATGAAGGAGAAAACTGTTTAAAAGGAATATATGATTAGGTATTTTTTGTCAT
>NW_006399967.1:1889619-1890894 GCF_000299155.1 Elephantulus edwardii
GAAAAAAATCCCATATATTTTGAAGCTGAGCAACACCTTGCTTAAACATGAATGGATACTAGAAGAAATAAAAAATGAAATTAAAAAGTTTCTTTAAACAAATGACAACGAAAACACAATTCACCAAAACCTCTGAGAAACAGTCAAAACAGTAATGAAATGTCAATTTATAGCAATAAGCAAACACATCAAAAGGCAGAAAAAAACTACCTAACCCAACTCCATAACCCAACATCTCAAAGAAATTGAAAAAGAACAGTAAGAAAACCCATCACCTTCTAAAAAAAAACAAAAAACCCTGAAATTATAATACTTGGGCAGAAATAAATGAAACAGAAAATAGAAAATCAATTGAAACCATCAACAAAACCAGGAGTTGGTTCTTCAAAAAGGTGAATAAAATTGACAAATCACAGAAAAACTAACAAAGGAAGGGAGCTCTGGTGGCTTAGTGGCAAGAAGCTGCACTGCAATCGCGAAGCTGCATGGTTCAAATCCATCAGATGCTCCACTGGAGAAGAAGGGGCAAACTCTTCCTGTGCCTGTCAGATCCGATTTGATGGTACACCAAATTATAAATTAAAAATAAATAAGTAAATTTTAAAAAAAACTAACAAAGGAAAAGAAAGAAAAGACACAAATAATCCAAATAAGAGATGAAATGTGCAATTTCACAACAGAACCAACTAAAATAAAAAGGCTAGCAATGGAATATTATGAAAAACTATACTTAAACAACAGGTTTATCCTGGAGAGGGTGAAGTCAGAATGCTCCTTGGAGTCAAGGATTCTGAAGCTTCGTCTGACATGTTTGGGCATGTTGCAAGGAGGGACTGGTCCTAGGAGAGGGACATCATGTTTGGGAGAGTGGAGGGACGGCGCAGGAGAGGAAGACCCTGGATGAAATGGATCGATTATGTGAGTGGAGTGGTGGGAATGAGTATGTTTGAGATGGCAAGCTTGGCACAGGATAGAACAGCATTTAGGGCTCTTGTACATAAGGTCGCTATGAGTCACAAACAACTCAATGGCACATAACAACAACAACAACAATAATATTTAAACAAATAGGAAAACCTAGGGGAAATGAACAAATACCTAGAAACTCACAACCTACCTAAACTGGCACTGACTGAAATTGAACACCTGAACAGATCCATTACAAAAGAAGAAATTGAAAAGGTAATAAAACAACTTCCAGCCAAAAAAAGCTCTGGGCCAGGTGGTTTTACAAGTGAATTTTATCAAACATTCAGAGAAGAACTGTCACCAATT
>NW_006399967.1:1891659-1904878 GCF_000299155.1 Elephantulus edwardii
CAATACCCTTCACAATAGCTAATCACAAGATTAAATATTTGGGAGTAAATATAACTAGAAGCACAAAGGGCCTATTCAAAGAAAATTACAAAACATTACAAAAAGAGACCTGGAGAAGTGAAAGAATATACCTTGCTCTTGGATAGGAAGACTCAATATTGTGAAAATTACAGTTCTACCAGAGGCAATCTACACGTTCAATGCAATCTCAACACAAATACCAATTCCATTCTTCAAAGAGATGGAAAAGGCAATTTCCAGTTTCATCTGGAATGGAAAGAGACCCCAAATAAGTAAAGCATTCTTTCAAGAAAGAAACAAGGTAGGAGGCATCTCATTCCCTAATTTCTTTTTTTTTTTTATTCCCTAATTTCAAATCCTACTATACTGCCATGGTCAAGACAGCGTGGCACTGGTATAATGACAGACATATAAATCAATGGAATAGAATTGAGAACCCAGAAATCAGCCCATCTATCTATGTTCAACTGATTTTTTACAAGGAGATGAAATCAATTAAGTGATTTTAACAAATGGTGTTGGCAAAATTGAAAAGCTATCTGCAGAAAACTGAAGCAAGATCCACACCTCACACCATACACAAAACCCAACTCAAAGTGGATCAAGGACCTAGGAGTAAAACCAAGGACTATAAACTTCATCAGAGAAAAGCGTAGAAGAACTCTAGAAGCCCTAATCCACAACATGAACAGTCTTCCAAGCATCTTGAAAAACCTTCAACCAGGGGAGGATAACCTAGACGAATGGGACCTTCTAAGAATCAAATCCCTATGCACATCAAAAAACTTCTCCAACATGGTACAAAGGGAAGCCACACTTGGGAGAGAATATTTGGTAATGTCTGACAAGGGATTTATATCTAGAATTTATAGAATACTTGAGCACCACAACAACATAAAGGTAAACAACCAAATCACAAAATGGGCAAAGGATATGAACAGACACTTCACCAAAGAAGATACTCAGATGGCAAACAAACACATAAAGAAATGTTCAAAATCCCTAGCTCTAAGAGAGATGCAAATCAAAACAACTATGAGATATCATCCCACCCCAGTAACAATAGCAAAATTCCACAGAGCAGCAAACAAGAAATGCTGGTGAGGTTGTGGAGAAAATGGACCCAGCAATTCCACTACTAGGAATATACCATAAAGAAACCAGGAATGCCACGCAAGCAGATATATGCACACTCATGTTTATTGCTGCATTGTTCACAATAACAAAGAGATGGAAACAACCCAAATGCCCATCAACAAACAAATGGATAGAGAAACTGTGGCATATTCACACAATGGAATACTATGCAGCACTGAAAGACAGAGAGCTCATGAAATATTATACAAAATGGGTGATCCTGGAGGACATTATGCTGAGTGTAATATTTCAGTCACAAAAGGACAAATACTGCATAATGCCACTGTTATAAAACAGGATTGACATCGGGGTTAGGGGAAAACTAAGAAAAGAGGGGATAAATAATGTACACTGCATTGAAACAGATGAGGGAAAGAACAGCTTAAAAGGATTATATTATTAGGTATTATTCATGACAACAGTCCAGAATAAGAGCTGCATGGTAAACGGAACTGGGGGGGATTGCACAACAATAGAAGAATTTTTTTTTCAAAGAGAAAAGCGAACTGAGCTGGGGTTGGGTAGGGAAGAAAATGTACAATGAGTGAATGAATGAAAATAAAATACATTTATCAAAGTTCATAGAGTTTCCAGAGGCATGTTGTTTAGGAAGCGGATGTCACTCCTGCTTCCAAAAATTAAAAAAGAAACAATTAAAAAAAAAGAGACAGACAGAGAGACCTGTTTGTTCTTTGGCAGTCCGCGGGACAGTCAACACTCTTCACCAGTATCATGGTTGAAAGGCTTATTGTTGTTAGATGCTGTGTCAGTGGACTTGAGCCCATTGCTGCAATCACTGTGTCAATCCACCTCAACGAAGCTTTGAAGGTCATCTTCTTTGTCATTGACTCCCTACATTACCAAGTATGACATCTGTCTCCAGAGGCTGGTCCCTCAGGAGAGCGTGCTCACTCACAATGTGTGCGGTGATGGCTCACCGTTCTTGCTTCTAAGGGACAGGAGTTGTTTATCCCCCAAGACAGATTTGTGCCGAGCCACCAAGGATTACGTCGCCTTCAGATCTACCTGCCAGGATCTTGGCCGTGTGGGTGAGGACATGGGTACCTGCAGGGGCAGAAGGAAGGCCCCATGGGAAGCAGGAGGTCTGACTTCCATCTCAGCTCAACAGCAAAGAGAAAGCTCTCAGAAATCATTCTCTGAGGCAGAAGACGCAAGTCTCGCTACCATCAAGAAAGGGGAACCGGGGAGCTCAGTGTGAGATTCCTGTACAAGGTGGACCAAGACCAACAGCAGCAGCTCTGAGTGAGACAGAGCTGAATTGGGACTGCACCCAGAGCCAGAGCCGAGGGGCTTTGTCCCCAGAGCCGTGGGGTTGCACCCCAGAAGCAGAACTGAGAGGCTGCATCCCCAGAGCCACAGCCGAGGGGCTGTGCCCCGGCTTACCGGAGGTCCAGGGGAGAAGCCGTCCCTGGAAGGCCCAGGGCTTTGTAACCCAGCCTGAAGCCACAGAGCCGGAGAGGAAAGGGCTTGGGAGCGAAAAGCTGTCCCAACTGAAGAATGGATAGAGGGGGACTGCCATGCTTGGGTGACAAGACACGTAGTGGCTTCTTCTCAGCTCTCCTGAGCTCGGGCCCTGGGGGATGCCAGTGCCATGCTGTGAGGGGACTCAGGCGGCTTCAGAGAAGACGTGAGGGAGCAGGACGTGTAGGAGCCACCTTGGGGTTGGTCCTCCAGCCCTGGCCGAGCTTCCTGTGCTACCCAGCCGTCGTCATGGCTACAGCCTCCTGAGGGATGCCAGACCGGAGCCAACCAACCACCTCCGCCGTCATGGATTCCTGACCCAGACACCGTGAGATAATGAATGTCTGTTGTCTCGCTCAGATAAGTTGTGTGGTGATCGGATCCCAAAATCGAAGCCAGACACACTGCCACTGGGTCCTCTCGCCCCATGGTGGTCCTCCCTCAGATCAGAGGTGGGAGGTGAGGGCCCCGTCTTGCTCCCACAGAGCAGCTGGTGGATAGGCACTCGGTTAACAGCACAACCTGCAAACGCCTCACAGTACTGGACCCCAGGCCCTCAGACGTGCCTGTCTGTCTGTCTCCACTCGCACACACAGGCCACACCTGCTCGTTCTTCCACGTGCCCCTTCCCTGCGGCCCTCCTGTTTGCCCGTTTTACCAACGAGGCTAATGATCTGCCGACGGGTGAAGCCAGTCCTTGAGTTCACGTTTTCCAGGCGCGGGGACTTTCTGCTAGGTCACCACCAAGAGAGACACGAGGCAGTAAGAAACAGAACTGGAGCACGTCACCGTCCAGAGACCAGAAGCCCGTACGCTGCCATGTGGGGGACTCTGACTTGCACCTCCAGCACCGAACCCCCGGCACATCTCCACTTCTCTGTGCCCCGTGGGCTGGGTCTCCTGTTGCTGGGCCCTCACACGCCATCTCTCCTCAGTGTGCAACTCTGTTCTTTCATCCTCATCTTTACGGGAACTCAGAACATCAGGGCTGGGACCTACCTCACTCTGATAGTTGTTGAGCAGCAAACCAAAAGGTCTGAGGTTCAAAGCCCCCAGCCTGGGAGGAAGGGGAGGGGTCTGGTGTGAGTACCCCAGTGGAGGGCTGCCCTGACTTGGGTGGAGTGACTCTGCTCAGACTTTTACCAACTACCAGCATCACCGAGGAAGCCCTCTGTCCCCAAGCATGGCCACACTCAGGGTCTGGGGCCCTAACACACGATCTGGGGTCACAGTTCAACCTGTAACATATGACCGACCTTCTGCTGGGATCACACCGTCAGCTTTGCTCCTGTTGTTGTTGTAGGTTCAGAACCGACCCATCCCTGAGCCTCCAGCGAGTTTTCAGAGATAACAAATAGCACAGGAGACTGCCCACCCTTCTCCTGCAGAGAAAATCCAGAGGCGGATTTGAACCACCTGCCTTTGGGATTGCAGGACAGCTTCTTACCATGAGGTCACCAGAGAGTCCGAATTTTGCCTCTGGGCACTTGATTTTCTGCTTCTCGCCCTCAAAACTAACCATCTTGCCCACCTCTCCTTGTCCCCTAGCCCCCCTTTTTTTCAGGGCCACTGAAGCACATAGCCTGTGGCTGGATCAGGTGTCTCCTGTTTCTCCTGCTTACCCTCACAGCCTCCGGTCCAGTCGGCCCCGCCGCCCCTCTCTGTGGCCCCAGCCCATGAAATAAATCACTCAGTGCTCCAGGAAGCAGAGAAAGCTGGGTCTTCTTTGTTGGCCTCTCTTGTCAGCACACTTTTTGTTGAGTTTTCAGGGGAAGAGGTGTTTTGTGAGAAAACTATCTGCAACAAAGTCTGGATTTTTTTTTTACTCATAATGTGCACAGAGGGGAAAACGGGGGGGGGGTGCCCCTACGCAGGAGGCAGTGGGAGGAAAACACCCCGATGAACGTGAGTGACGCCGGGAGAACTGCTAGGAGTGTGTAGATTTAAAATGAAATGAGCTCCGCTCCTCCGTGCTGGGGGCTTGTTGCCGTCACCTTGATCCCAGTTTGCCAAAACTCAAACTTTTTATGGTCGGGTCAGAACCGACTCACCTTCTTACCACTAGACCACCGGAGGCTGGAATCCACACAGGACGAGGCCGCCCTTCTTAACCCCGAGGAGCAGCGCATGGATTCGAACCACCTGCCTTTGGGTTGGCAGAGCAACCCCTTACCCAGTAGGCCACTAGAGCCCCCTCAGCAGCCCAAAGGGCAAACAGATATGTCTTGAAGAAGGGGAGTCCAGGGAGGGGGCGCTGGGCAGGGAGGAAAGTGCAGCAGTGAAGGAATGGAACTCCAAAATCTCTATAAATGTTCATTAAGATTAAGAAAATAAATTTTTTTAAAAAAGAAGGGGAGCCCAGATGTTCCTGCGAAGCGTGTGGGGGTGTCCGCTGGGCCTGCTGTCAGGAGGGACCGGTCCCTGGAGAAGCCATGTTGGTGACGTTGAGAGCATGAGGAAGCAGGCCCTCAGGGAGCAGGACTGACCGCGGCTGCTGGACTGGGCCCCGCACAGCCGAGGGGGACGGTGTGGGCCAGCAGGGCTCCCCTGTACCCGGGGCTCTGGGACTCAGAGCAGAATCGATGAAGGGATCCCGTGTGCACAGAACTGCACCCCAGGATTTTCAAAGCAGATGGCCAGGCCCACGTCCGGAGGCACGTGGGGGTGGTGGGCTCAAACCCCCAGCCTCTCACAGCGGAGAGTCAAGCCCGTCGCCGTGTGCACTGCCCTTTGTTTCGGGCCTGTTCATGAGCCCTGGGACCCCAGACTGGATGCTGGGGCGGCAGATGGACGTTAGTGGGGCGGCCTGTGAAGGACAGCGGGACAGTGTCTGCGCGGGACAGTGTCTGCACGTCACCGCGTCGATGGTGGTTATGTAACAATGAACATCAGGGCAAGTCATTTAGGGAAAGCTCTGCGCTTTCTTCACAATTAAAATTATTACAACCTAATGAAAACCACAGTCAACACTCTTGGCACCAGTAGCCAGGAAATTAAAAGGCGCATTGCCATGGGAAAGTCTGCTGTTAGGGACCTCTCCAAAGTACTGAAGAACAATGGTGTCTCTCTGGAGACTAAGGTACGCCTGATACAGGCCATGGTCTTTGCAATCACTTGTTATGCATCAGAGAGTTGGACAATGACTAAGGAGGATAGAAGGAGAATTGATGCCTTTGAGCTGTGGTGCTGGAGAAGAATATTGAGAATACCATGGACTGCTAGGAAAACAAACAGATTCATGCTGGAAAGGGTTAAACTGGGTGGCTCCTTGGAGGCAAGGATTCTGAGGCTCTGTCTAACATACTTTGGACATGTTGTGAGGAGAGACCGGTCCTTGGAGAGGGACATCATGCTTGGGAGGGAGGAGGGACAGCGCAGGAGGGGAAGACCCTCTATGAGGTGGATTGATTCAGTGACTGGGGTAATCAGGGTGGGTGTGTCAGACAGTGCGATTGGCACAGGATAGAGTAGAGTTTAGGGCTGTTGTACATAGGGTTGCTATGAGTCACAAGCGACTCGATGGCACATAACAACAACAATGAAAACCAAAAAGAATTTAGAAAATTTAGTGGCAGGTCGGCCTTGACCTCCAGTGACCCTGCGTGTGTCAGAGAGGGGCTGTGGAGACAGCATCCAGGGGCTGATTTCTCGGGAGCAGGTCTCCAGATATCTCCCGAGTCCCCCAGGTGGACGTGAACCACCAGCCTTTCAGTTACTAGCTCAGCACTCGAGCATCTGTACTTCCAGGGCCGGGCGGAGAGGTGCTGAGTAGGAAGTGAAGGCACATGAAGGTGGCTTGTGCCAACAGCGTCAGCGATGAGCACAGCTGCTCACGGAAAGGCTGGTGCCCAGGGGCCACCTGAAGGGACATGGGAGAAAGGCCTGGCGGTCAGCTTCTGTAAGCTCACTGTGAGAAGCCCCAGGTGCACCGGGTCAAACTTGTGCAAACAGGTTTCTCAGTTTGAACGTTACTAGAGACAGTAAGCTTGTTTTCACTGGTAAGAGCTTCCCAAAAACTGTTGGGTTTGGCACCCATGGAGATGGGGGAGGCCAGCTGTCCCCCGGAAGGCCTGGGGCCTGCTTGGACTGCATGTAAAATGGAGTGGGAGGGACCCTGGGGTAAGATCCCTACCCCTGGACATGAATAGAGGTGACGTGAGACCTGCCAACTGTGAGGGCCACCCCAGAGCCCCATCTCACAGACAAGGTGAGAGCCCCTCCACCCCCCATCGCAGGCCTGTGACCTCATCTTGCTGGGCCATGACCCCAAACCCTTGCCATTTGGGCTAGAACCGTGGTGGAACCTCCTTCATATGCTGACACGGTTCTCAGGTTTCTGCACAAAAACAAGGTGGAGAAGGCAAGTGTGCCCAGCGGAGGGACTTCAGGGTCCAGCCCCATCCACACGGCCAGCATGGCATCTACACAGCCCTCACAGTGTCTACACAGCCCAGCCCCATCCACACAGCCCAGCCCCGTCCACACTGCCCAGCCCCGTCCACACTGCCCATGTGGCATCTACAGTTCCTGCCACGTCCTCAGTCGGCCGCAGGGATATGTGTCTGCCCTCCCCGGCCCTTCAAAGCAACCCTAGGTCCCATCTACACAGCACCAGCCTATCTACACAGCCTGGCCTTACCTACAGACTCCTCCCTGTAGTGTCTACACAGACAGCCCCAGTGACACAGTTGGGTCGTGTCTATCCATTCCCAGCCCGTCTGCAGATCCTGGGTCCCATCCACACAGCCCAGTCCCTGTCTACACAGTGTTTATCCCATCTACAAGTCCATGAGCCTGTTACACAAGTGTCAGTTCGGTCTACACAGCCCAGGTCCCACATGTGCAGCACATATTTTATATAGAGTTCCCAGATTCCATCTACACAGCCTGGATTTGCTTACACAGTTCCCAACCACCCCGTCCACACAGCCTCCCTTGTCTACACAGCCTCTCCCATCCACACAGCCTCCCTGTCCACACAGCCTCTCCCATCCACACAGCCTCCCTGTCCACACAGCCTCTCCCATCCACACAGCCTCCCCATCCACACAGCCTGGAGCCCCAGGGATGCAGGGCTGCAGCTCCCGCCTCGCACTTACCCAGCTCCCTACACGACCTGGTCACTGCTCCCAAGCTTGGAACCAGAGCCTTTAGGAGCCCGTGGGTACCGCCCTCCCCAGCCTCACGTCACCAGCCTGGGGGAGTCAGCTAGAAGGGGGCGCCTTCTTTCAGCCCCGACTCCAGGCACCTGCAGTGAGAGGCACCGCCTCCCCTTCCCCTCCGCTCAGAAAAGCTGGTCCCCGCACCTCCCCACCCACTCAGGTTCCACCTGGCTGGGACAAGCCCCAGGTGAGCCAGGAGCAGGGCCAGCCCCGCCCCAGGAGCTCTGGGGCACTGCTGGGGGCTCTTGCTTTTGGTAGCTCTAGAATTTTCACATTAATTCTAAGGCGCTCGGATGGCCGCGTGGGTAGGGAGTTACACTGCCAACATAAAAGCTGGAGGTTCTAATCCACCAGCCACTTAATGGGAGAATGATGGGCAACCTCTTCCCTTGAAATCTGTCCTCGGTAACCTGACAGTACAACACAAAAAACAACTGGTGGCCTAGTAGGCAGGAAGTTACACTGTCAACCTAAAGGCCTGAGGTTCAAATCCACCAGCTGCTCGATGGGACAAGATGGGCACACTCGCCTGCTGTGTGGTTTATAGCTTCTGAAAACCCACTGCAGGGTCAGCTGAGTTGGATCCAGCTGACAGCAACAAGTTGAGGTGTTGGTAATTTAACCTGATTTTGCTCTTACGAAATCTACGCTTGGGTCAGGAAGCAGTCCTCAGAACAGAGCCAGGAAACACCAAAGCGTTCAAAATAAGGAAAGCGGTGCCTTAGGGATGTATCCTGTCCTCATACCGTTTCAATTTATATGCAGAACAGATCATTCAGGAAGCAGGGCTTTATGAAGAGGAATGTGGCATCAGGATTGGAGTAAGACTCACGCACAACATTCATCATGCAGATGACACAAGCCTGCTTGCTGAAACTGAGAAGGATCGAAGTACTTGCTGCAGAAAGTCAAAGACCACAGCCTTCAATATGGATTGAAGCTCAACATCAAGAAGACAAAGATTCTCACCACTGGGCCAGTTGGCCGCACTATGATAGATGGAGAAGAGACCTAGGTTGTTAATAATTTCAACTTGCTCGGTTCCACAATGAATACTCTTTGCAACAGCAGTCAGGAAATAAAAAGAGTAATTGCATTGGGAAGTCTGCTATCAGGGACATTTCCAGAGTACTGATGAGCAACAACATCAGTCTGGAGACTAAGGTGTGCCTGACCCAGGTCTTTGCAATCATTTGCTATGCCTCAGAGAGCTGGATAATGACTAAGGATGGCAGAAGAATTGGTGCCTTTGCATCGTGGTGCTGGAGAAGAACACTGAGCATACACCATGGACAGCCAAGAACAAAATAGGTCTGCTTGGAGAGGGTGAAACAAAGCTGCTCCTTGGAGGCTAGGATTTTGAAGCTCCATCTTACGTAATTTGGGCATATGTCCAGGAAGGCCAGTTCCTGGAGAAAGACATCATGCTTGGAGAGGTGGAAGGATAGCACAAGAGAGGAAGACCCCAGATGAAAGGGATTAACACAGGAACTGACATAATCGGATACAATGAGACGGGCTCAGGACAGGGCAGAGTTCAGAGCTATCATACACAGGGTTGCTATGAGTCACAGGCGACTCAATGACACATAACAACAACAATTTAAATAAAAACCACTTTTCAGGGAAGCACCCCGTGCTGAAGAAGACTCTTCAGCAGGACTTTGCCTGCACAGGGAAGACAAAAGATGGGCGACCTGAGCGTAGAACAGAACTCACCACTCACAGCCGGCCTTCAGACAACCGTGGTTTGAGTCACTGTTCTATTGCCTTTATTACTTTTTCAACCTTGAGCGGGTCTGTTCACCACTCTGGAAGCTCCTTCTCCATTTGTGGAAGGAGAAAGTAATAATACCTACTTCCATTTACAGTTAGACCACGTGGTGGTGAGGAAGGGGGCAATGCTGGTGACTCTGGAGCCAGAAGTGCTTTCCCGGCTGCAGTCACCAGAAGGGCACAAGGTCTGTACCTCAAAAGAGCTTTGAGGGGGGAAGAACCACGGGGACACTGGGGAGAACTGCCCAGCCAGAAAGGAGAGCTGCCCCGGTCCTGCGGAGGGCTGCCCGGTGTGTATGAGGAACCTTATCTAAGCCACTATCCCCCATCTCCTCCTCCAGTACACCTGGAAGTAACACCTCCAAAGCCCTTTTCTTGGTAACCCACAAGTTTGTTCTCTCTAGGTTTGCTCCCATTCCTATAGGTAACCTGAACACTGAGTCATCTTGTTTCAGACCTGAACCCCCAGAGGGTAGAAAATTCCATGAAAATATCTTTTTTTTACTATCTTCTAACTAAACAAGAAGACACGCATCTTCAACTCAAGACCACCAGTAAATGGTGAACGTGGGCTTCCTTTTCCCTTCATCTCAACGTCCCTGTTCAGCATGAAGCAGTCAGACAGTCTGCGCCTATTCTCAAATGAGAAACCCACAAATAAAAAAGACAATCTCCACCGTTTTGAGGAAAGCTTCAGAAAGGAGCGAGTAACTAGAAATAACTAGCATGTATTTCTGTGTCTAGCATACATGTTATCATAAGCATTGAATCACTTTTTTAATAGTATGGTTATAATTTGTTATCTATCATAAGCATTGAATCACTTATTTAGTAGTATGGTTATAATTTTCAGATGTTGATTTTTTGGGTAATTTTGTAAAAGATGTGTTCTTTTTTATTTATATTTTTAAAATCTATTTTAAATTTTATTTATTTTTTAAAATTTATTTTTAAAAATACGTTCTTCAATTGATTTTAATTGTACCACTAAAGCTTACAATATAAAGGCTTTCCAATGAAAGGATACAGGAAAGTGGTTAAAAAAAAAAAAGACCTAAAAAAAAAAAAAAAAAAAAGACAATCTCAAGCTGCACTGCTATCCCAGAGGTACATGGTTCAAATCCACCAGATGCTCTGCTGGAGAAGGAGGGGCAATCTCCTCCTGTACCAGTCAGATCTGATTTGACAGTACACACACACACACACACACACACACACACACACACACACACACACACGTTAAAAAAATAAAAGACAATCTCTTTGAAGAAAAAAATAATTAATGAGTCACCATTGGACGATGCCTACCATCACCCTGTCTTTTCCAGTTCTCTCTGGACCCTTCTCATGTCCTTGGCCCACTCCCTCCACCCACCAAACTGTGCAACCCAATGATTTCATCCCTACCCATCCTCAGTCTTCTGCTCCCACCTCTTACCCCTTTGAACCCCCATCCATGCTTTTTTGTGATAAAATTATAATTTAAAAACCCAACTTGAATTCAGAATAGATTTAGGTTGGCAGAAAAACTGACAACTTTGCACAACCAGTCGTCCTACTGTGAACGGTTCCTGGAGACATTTGTCACAATCAGTGAATGAATACCCATGCACTGCACCCACTAAGTTTTCATCCACGCTGAACACGTAACCTGAGAAGATGCGTTGGGTGGAGATGAGGCGCTCTGGGTTGGAGGAGACTCATCAACCACCTGCGATGGACAGGTGACACAGCTTTGCTTGCCGAAGGTGAAGATTACATCTTCACATCAAGAACCAAGTTCTCCCCACTGGCCCAAGAGGCAGCACCATGACAGATGGAGAAGAGACTGAATTGTCAAGGCTTTCCTTCGCCTTGGATCACTGGGAGCCACTGTCAATAATCGACAGCTGTGGTGCAGGGGAAATCTGCCGTCAGGACCTCTCCTAAGTACTAGCCAGCAGGCTATCAGTTTAAAGACTCGAGTGGGTCTCGCTCCAGCCGTAGTATTTCTAATCTCTATGCATGTGAAAGTTGGCCAGTGAATAAACAAGACCGAAGAACGATGCCTTTGAACCGTGGTGCTGGCAGAGAATATTGGATACACCACTGCCTGCCAGGAGAACAAACAAATCTTAGAGGAAGAACGCGTCCGGAGAGTTCCTGAGAGACAAGGAGGGTGGCTTCTTTTTCACATTCTCTGGGCATGTTCTCAGGAGAGGCCAGCTCCTGAGGACATCCTGCTGAAGCATCAGGTCAGTGATGGGGAGAGGGCCCTCAATGAGATGGACAGGCCCAACGGCTACCACTCAGGGATGAAGCCCAGCAGGGACTGTGGGGATGGGCGGGGCATGCCTGGGCAGTGCTGTCTCGCGCTCCTCCAATGGTGAGACGGGGGTGGGCTTCAGGTGCAGCCTGCACCCCATCAGAGCAGGTGAGAACTGTCCATGCGGCCGGGCACCTGTGTTGACCTCGCTCACCTGGTTGAGGTGTGTTGTCAGGTGTATTCCTGTGAGGTGGCTCTTCCAGGCTGCCCCCAACCCCTGGGGAGGGGACGAAGTACCGCAAGTGGCCCATGTTCTGAGAGCTGTGGTCTGCTTGGGGCAGTCTGGGGTCAGGGTGCTCTGCCCTGGGAAGTTCCACTGACCATCACCCCACCTTCTGTGTATAACTAGGCAGTGTCTACACAGCTCTCTGCCCTGCAGCATTGGCCACCTCCACGTGCATGCCCACATGCCCTGGCACAGGACTCGGGTTGGTACACACTTCCCACCTGTCCCCCAGTGTCCCTCCGCCGTGTCCCATCACTGGGAGATGAACCACAAACCAGCCCGTAGGACCACTCTGCACTGGGCCAGGCTCTGGAACTGCCCTGGAGACCCCAGCCATTCCTGAATGTGACCAGTGGGGACCCATGTCCACGATTCACTTGGGAGGGCTGGTCATGGGGAGCCACAGTGTGTGTGGGGGGCCCTCCGCCGTGTTAGCTTGCACAGGACCTGTGCTGGGCAGCGCCCCACGGAGGCCCTGGTCGGGTAACACTCACCCTGTCTGGATGACCTGGGGCCGCAGCACAGGACAGACAGAAGCAGAGGACAGCACAGGTTTCCATTCTCAGTGCCGAAAGCCAGAGTTTCAAATGGCCCTTTCCCCCAAGGTCACACTTCGTTACTGCCATGTGTCAAGTCCCTAAATGGATGTGTGCCAGCCCTAACCCAGGTCCCGGGGACACGGGCCTGTTTGCAAAGTGGGTCTGTTAACATGAGGTCATGGTGGGGCAGGGTGGGTCTCGTCCAATGAGTGTCCTCAAAAAGGAGACACAGAGGGACACTGCCGAGAGAAGGCGGTCCTATGTGACCACCGAGGCAGAGACTTGAGTTACATACCAGGGGACAAGCCACAGGCTACCCGGCCTTCAGAGCTGAGAAGACAAGGACCCTCCCCTCGAGGTCTTGGAAGGAGTGAAGGCCTGCCCACACCTTTGACCTCTGGCCTCCAGAACTAAGACAATAAATTTCTATCATTTCACATCACCCAGCGTTGGGTGCTTTGTCCATGGCCCTGGACACTCACATGCAGACCCACTCTACATGACCAGGTGAGACCTGGGGCAAAAGTGAGCTTAGGACACAGCATGTGAGGGGCCAAGCACACGGGGAGCC
>NW_006399967.1:1905062-1915387 GCF_000299155.1 Elephantulus edwardii
TGGATGGGTGGACGGATGGGATGGGTGGATGGACGGGTGGACGGGTGGACGGATGGACGGGTGGACGGATGGATGGGTGGGTGGATGGATGGATGGATGATGGATGGATGGGTGGGGGAGTGGATAAATGGATGGATGGGTGGTGGGTGCACAGATGGATGGGTGGGATAGACAGATGGATGGGGGAGTGGTGGATGGATGGGTAGGGGAGTGGAGAGATGATTGGGTAAGTTGAGTGGGCAGATGGGTGGATAACCACCCTTCACTTCAAAAGTTGCCAACAATTTGATCTCCATTTCTGGTGGCCCATGTTTCAGGGCAGAGCTGTGCTCCGAGGGTTCTGGTAGTTTTCAGAAACAGATTGCCAGGCTTTTCTCCCGAGGTGCCTCTGGGTAGATTCACACCTACAACCTCCTTAGTTAGTACACAAGTGCTTACCTGTCCCCACAGCCCAGGCCTGCCAGGTACAAGTCGACAGCCCAGGCAAACCCACCTCTAGGGCCCCCTTCAGCTCTAAAGCCCCATCGTCGGTCAGTGAGGGCTAGCAGGGGAATACCATGTCCCCACAGCTGCCACCTGGGGAGGTCCTAGGCCACCTTCCCACCTGCCCTGCACAGAGCCTTGACTTCTGGGAGTCTCATAGAAATCCAGAGGCGAGGTGTAAGTATCAAAAGCTATGTTTAATTGTAAGATTCGAACAGAAGCAAGGCCAAAAAAATAGTCCCAAAAAACCAAATGAAAGAAGGAAACTGCGGGAGAGCTCACTGCCCTGCCGGGGTCCCAGTCCCCAGCACAGCGCCGGTCACACTGCCCTATCCATGCGTAAGATGGCTTAGGTTAAGGCTTGACTCCAACTCTGAGCCCCAAAGCCCATGGAGGGCCCAACAGGGTCAAGCTGGGACTGCCCAGGTCAGCTTTTCAGGATGCCCATTAGGGTCAGCCTGGGAACACCCAGGTCAGCTTTGTGGGGGCCCCGTTGGGGACAAGCTGGGACCACCCAGGTCAGCTTTGTGGGGGCCCCGTTGGGGATAAGCTGGGAACACCCAGGTCAGCTTTGTGGGGGCCCCGTTGGGGACAGGCTGGGACCACCCAGGTCACCGGTACTTTGTTGGGGACAAGCAGGAAAGGAGAGGTGCTGCTGTCCACTCCCCCTGGAGGGCTCAGACTACCTGCATCTTGCGCTGGTATTTTGGGGTGTGCCGAAGCCTCGTACCTGGGACAGATGGGGCTGGATGCAGCCTCTGATTTAGGTCAGTGGGATCGAAACCCCGCGGGGGTGAGGCTGTGGGGGTCAGCTCACCCCGCTGTCCAGGTGCAGGTCTGTCCACTGGGGAGGGGTGCTGCGGGAGTAGTGGGTGCTGTGCTGCGCCGTGGCTCACTGGAGGGGACCGTGCACAGGGTGTGGGGTGGGGCCCCCGGTGAGGTAGAAGACAACTCATTCCAGAGGGACCCCTCGGTTCTGAGAGACAAAGGAACATGCACCCCTCACAGGCTGGGGGCTGACAAGCTACAGCGGTGGGACGGGAGGGGGCTGGGCAGGATGCTCATGACTGAAGCCGCCCAAGCAGGCTCACCGCCCCGCCCCCTGGAGTGGACCCTGAGCCCTGTGAGTCACCCGAGAGCCCCCCAGAGCCAGGACAAGGCCTCTATCCCACAGCCAGTGGCCTCCACCCCAACTTGGGCAGCCTCTGCAGAGGCCCAGCACGGACCACGCAGGGTGCCACGGAGGGGACCACGCAGGGGCCCGGCAGTGCCTTCCAGAAGGGGAGCTCTGGTCCCAGGCTAGAGAGGAGAAAGGAAAACAGAAACCTGAGGGAGAAGCAGCGTGTTAAGCACCAAGTATAAATAGGCTGACAGCTGCTGGCCGCCGCTGGCCACTCTGCTGGGATGCAGCCGGGACAAAGCCAAGTGCAGGGACTCTGGCTGGTCCGAATGGAGCGGCGTGGGAGCCGGGTCGGCCGCAGAGCGTGCGGGAGCAGGCGGGCAGCCGGCAGGGTCCTCGCCGGGTGGCATCGGCCGAGCGAGAGCACCATGTTTGGGGGCGAGGGGGCCCCCGCGTGTTTCCGCTCGTGGCGTGGTCTCGTGTTCTGTCACCGGCACGCTCAGCCGACAGCCTGTACACCTAGTCCACGGGGCCCGGCTGGGCTGTGGGTCCTGACGGGTCCAACTGGCTGTGGTCCCCAGGGTCGGGGGTCTGGTCCCAAGTGTCTGTGGTGCTGGTCTTGCCTGTGGGCTCCTGGGCAGGTGGGCTGTCAGCAGCCCCCAGCTCCTGGGGTGCACATGGTCTGGCGGGCTGCTCTCCAGAGGTGGTGGGGCTGCTGGCATCCTCACTGGACAGCGGCTGGGAGGGGGGCACGCTGGGGTCCTTGGGAGGTGGTGGGCTGTTGGCATGAGCTGAGTCCCAAGGAGGCTGAGGTAGGTCTTTCTGCAAGAGCAAAGTGTGACGTGAGAAATGCGGACAGGATGGGAGTGGGGCACACAGAGGCTGCGGCCATATGGGGACAAGGTGGGGCGCAGAGGCTGGGGTGACACACAGGGATGGGATGGGAGTGGAGTGCACACAGATACTGGAGTTACATGTGGTGAGGACGGGAGTGGGGTGCAAAGGCTGGGGTGACATGGGGACGAGGTGGGGGTGGGGCACAAGGCTGGAATGAGAGGGGGATGGGGTGGAGGGGGGGCACACACAGAGGCTGGGTGAGACACGGGGACAGGGTGAGGCGCAGAGAGGCTAGTGGTGACATGAGGGTGAGGTGGGGCCCAGAGAAGCCAGGGTGAGACAGAGGATGGGGTACACATAAACCGCCGCAGAATGACATGGGGTGGGGTACACAGAGCATGAGGGAGGGCATGAGGTCAAAGTGAAATACAACTCAGCAGCAAGCAACGGAGAGAAGGAGCTGGGTCTCGGGGCAGACGCTGGCAGGGCCAGGGCAATGTCCCAGAGGGCCCTGTGCTCAGAGCAGGCTGGGGGACAGCCCACCCACGATGTCTGCTCCTGGCCCCCAGACCCCCAAGGTCAAGGGACGAAAAACCCCACCTTTTCCAGGGTCAGAGCTAGAACACAGCACCAAGCCTGGCCAAGCCCCACTGCCTCACCCTCCACACCCCCCAGACCAGCACTTGCCAGAACAGGGACCCTCTGAGGAAGATACACATGAAAGCTAAGGAACTCTCTGGAAGACTGGGTGAGGAGTCTGCCCAGGCGAGGTGCAAAGCCCCAGCAGACGCCACATTGGACTGTCACGTCCACGGGCTGAGCACAGTAACACACACGAGCTGGGCCTCACGGGATGTGTGCGAGCTGTGTAATGTCAGGCCATCGGTGGCCGCACTGTCACTGCCAGCGCAGACCACCACCAGCGGGTAGAAGGGCAGCCTTGTGCCGGCAGGCCCAGCTGGGTCCCTAGGAAGGTCCGGAACTGGTGAATGCCAAGGCACATGGGGGACACGCCATCCACCACGTCCTGGTGGTCTTTGTTCACGTGACAGGCAGAGACTGTGGGTCCAATATGCCCCGCCCCCACCCTGCACGCTTCTGTGGGGGAAGGGGGCCCAGCCACATGGGCGCTACTGTGCTCAAGACCGTGGTCACAAGGGGTCAGCACTGGACGGGGGGAGCACGACGCCAGGCCCGCTTTGGCCACCTGGGCAGCCAGAGGCGAGGACACCACACGCGAAGCTTGGCTGAGGGACACACGTGGCAGGTACTCAACTGGAACTCAGTTAGGGCTAATTGGACACCTAGCTCTCCAGACATCCAGACAGTCATAGCAAACCGGTATTCACCGCAAAGCCGCTGCCCGTCCAGAAGGCGCCCAGCTCCCGGCGCCAGAGCGCCAAACCACAGCTGGTCAGCAGCGTGCAGGGCACCAGGTAGAGCAGGGCTGGCTGGCCTCGCTGCATCAGGGCCAGCGCCACGAACGTCACCAGGAGGCCGATGCCGTAGGCTGGGGACAGGAGAGGACACATCACCGTGAGCCAAGGCCCTCGCCAGGGTGTGCCCACCCAACCTCCGGGGGGGTATGACGCTCCCCACATGGTATCCTAACAGACTCCGGGATGCAGGGGTGGGAGGTGCAATGCGGAGGCGGGGTCAGCAGTAGTGTGCAGGGCAGAGCAGGCGGGGCGAGACAGAAATGGGCGTGGCTAGGCTTAGAAGACGGGGCCAGGAGCAGCGTGCAGAGCAGGGTGGGCGGGGCCAGGAGCAGCGCGCAGTAGGCGGGGCTAAGACAGAAATAGGAGTGGCTAGACATACAAGGCGGGGCCAGCAGCATACAGGGCGGAGTAGGCGGGGCCAGACAGAAATGGGAATGGCTAGAGATAGAACGCGGGGCAGAGTGCAGGGCAGAGTAGGCGGGGCCAGAAGTGGGAGTGGCTAGGCGTGGAAGGCAGGGCCAGAAGACTAAGGGGCTGAGTGGGCGTGACCAACAGCAGGGCTGGGCTGCTAGCACGGGGGCGTGGTTAGAAGAGAGCAAGGTGGCGTGGGGGCGTGGCTGTGGGCGTGGCCGGAGCCAGTGCCCTCAGGACAGTCTACTCTGGTCTGTTGGCCAGTTGCTGGCCACAATCACAGGAAAGCCTCTGACAGAGAAGTGGCTAGTGAGAGAGCTAGTGTATCGGAGCACCTAGCTTTAACTGGAAAAGAATGAAAAGTAATGTATGTAGGTGACTTTGTCAAATCTTAGTCTTCAGTAACTGATTTGCAGTTGTGGAAAGTTCTGGAAAAGACCATCTTTGTTCTAGAGAACAACTCTCAGAAAGAGGTTAGGGTGAAGGAAGCTTATCCTCAGATGGTGTGGCACAGAGCCCGTCCACCTGGTGAGGCGGTGAGCAGGCCAGAGCTGCCCCTCGGGCGTCCCCAAGGCCTTGGGTCTGCGGCACTCGGGGCTGGGTGACCTCAACCATAAACCTTGTGGCTGGCAGTGCCTGTAGCACCCAGGGCCCTCAGCTCTGGAGAGAAGAACCAGTATGGTGCCCCATCACGTTAGGACAGGGGCAGGGTCCTTTCTCACTTCGTAGCTGTGACCCTGGAGAGCTGCCAGGAAGGAGGGAATCTTCTGGAACATCTCCTGCTTGCCGTTGCCACCTCCAACCCTTAGCCACTTTTCCCGCTTCTCACAGACACGTTTCCAAATTTTTTTTTCCATTTCAATTAGAAACTTTTACTAAATGAGAAAACTGCATTTAAAATGTGCTTTAAAACAAAACAGGATTAAAAATAAAGATGTATGCATTTTAGAGAACTTTGCAGTGTGTTAGAATCAAATATCTCCTGCAGTAAATACGATGTGCCAATTCAAAAAACTTTAAACATGTTTCCAAATTTTATCACAGAGTTCTTATCAACTTTGGACTTCCGTGAATCCTCACCAAAGACAACAGAGAAGACAAAAACGTCTTCTCCCTGCGAAGACCTACAGTCTCGAGCCCAGAATGCCCAGTTTCGGCCCAGCTCCAAGCAAAGCAGCAGCTCTCCCGGAACAACGGTTCGGCCTGCCAACCGCATCAGCAGGGTGAAGCCGCTAGCGGCCGTCTGCTCCAGAAAGGCAACAAACTTTGCAGGGCAGGCCTGTCACACGGGGTCACTGGGAGCTGAGGCCGCCTTGAGGACAGCTAACAACTGAGTCTCTAAAAAAGACAGGGCTAAGGGTGGTCAGAGGGGCTGAGGGAGAGAGGGCCACGAAGGAGTGACCTGCAGTGACCCAGAAACACACCACTAGGTCAGCTTGACCTCCTGACGCTGCCAGGGGGCATCTGAGGCTCTCCTGACAACAGGCATCAGGGAAGACGGGCCCCCAGCCTGCGCACCCCCTAGTTCAGGGCAGGAAGGGGTGAAGGGGGGGCCGTGGGCCGGGTCCTTCTGCAGAGGGAGCGGAGGTGCGTGTGCGTGCACGAGTGGACCTCTGTGAATGTGGGTGTGCGTGCGTGTGCTCTCCCTAAAAGCTAGCGGGTTTTGTGAAAGCAGGATTCATGCTCAACAGAAACACTTCCGTGTAAACGACCCTGATAACAAGAAACCAAATCATAAAGAAACATCAGAAAAAAAACAGAAATTCTGTAACAGTGACAAGTGGGGTGTATGTGAGGTGGGCCATGTGTATTTCAAAAGGTGGGGGTGGGGTGGGGGTGTGTTTCAGGTGGACTATGAGGACAGTGGAGTGTTTCAGGGGGTGGTGGGGTGTTTTGGGTGGACTATGAGGCAAATGGGGTATATTTCAAGTGGACAATGAGATAAGTAGGGTGTGTTTTAGAAGATAGGGTAAGGTGGCTGTGTTTCAAGTGAACTATGAGGCAACCTGGGTGTGTTCTGGGTGGACCATGAGGCGAGTGGGGTGTTTCTGGTGGAGGTGGGGTGAGGGGGTGTTCTGGGTGGAGGTGGGGTCAGGACATAAAGGGGGAACATGTGTCTGGACCTGGGCAGCCATGGGCACTTACCAATAGTGCAGGCCACGAAGTAGACGCGGGAGGACTGCACCTGGATGTCGAACCTGTGGCAGTAGGCCACCAGCAGCCCTGGGGAGAGGGGGGCTAACTGAAGGACGGGGGGACGGGGCTGACCACACAGCAGTGGCTGATCCGGGCGCTGAGCTGACCTGGTGTCACTCCCAGTGGACGGAGGCGTGTAGCCAGGGGCAGGCTCATCAGGGGCGCAGTGACTGAGGCCACCAAGGACTGACTCTGAGGGCTCATGGGACTGCAAGGGGCCCTCCCTGGACACCAGGCCAGTGTCCACCAGGGTGAGGACCGGGCCTGGCCCAATCCCACTCTGTATCTTCGCTCCCACCTCCAATGTCCTCGTGGTCTGTCAGGGGCATAAGGCCTACCTGGCACCAAGATGTCCCCAAAGCCCAGGAGGGAGAAGGGCCTGTCACATAAGGCCAGTGGGGACGTGTTCAGTCTGGGCACCTTCAGGACCATGGGCAGCTGTGGGGTGGGGACAGCTTAGAGCTCCAGACCTCCCAGACACAGGCCTCAACACGCCCTGCTGCCTCCCTACCCCACACTGGACAGAAGACCCACCTTCTCGTGTGTGGCTGAGTCCAAGGGGCCTGTGGCCACCTCCACCATGATGCTGTTCCCACTCTAGAGAGGAAGGCCTGAGTCAGGATGGGGGCATGGGGGGCAGGGTGGGGATGGCTCAGGGGAGCTGGAGAGGCCTCAGGGTGTGGCAAGAGTTGAGGGGAAGGGGAGAGTCGGGAGGTAGTGGGAAGGCTCTAAGGGAGGGCTGGAGGTTCTAGGGGGTTCATGGGGCTGGAGGTTCTGGGGGTTCACGGGGCAGGAGGTTTTGGGGGTTCACGGGGCAGGAGGTTTTGGGGGTTCACAGGGCAGGAGGTTTTGGGGGGTTCACGGGGAGGAGGAGGGGTTCATGATATTGGGGCTGGAGGTTCTGGGGGTTCACAGGGTGGGGCAGGGGTTCACAGATTGGGGTGGAGGTTCTGGGGGTGGTTCCCAGGCTGGGGGATGCTCACCTTAGTCAGGAAGGGGGTGATGAAGACGAAGAAGACGTCGTAGATGAACAGCACCACCAGCAGCAGCGTGCAGGCCTGGAGACCACACGGGCGTCAGGGCGGGGACTCGGGCCCGGGCTGGACCCTCGAGCATCCCTGCAGCCCCGGCCTGACCCTGGGCAGACACCACCTCCACACCACATGCCCGCTGCTCCCTGGCCCGACTTCATGGGAGCCTGGGAACCTGGCCGGGGCTCAGAGTGGGGGTGCTGAGTGCTGGGGACAGTGAGCGAGGAGGGCGCTGCCTGGACTGCCCTCTGACCTTGAACGTGGAGAGGCGGATGGTCTTCAGCATGTAGAGGCAGAAGGTGATGCCCAGAGCATCTTGCAGGACCCAGGCCCACCTGGGGGACAGAGTGGCATCAGCGCCGGGCCCAGGCCGGGCGGGGGTCTGAGACATCCTTCCTCAACCAAGACCAGGAGCTGCGGGGCTCAGTGGCGCGTCTGTGAGACCCAGAGTGAGGAGGGGTGGAGCAGGCGCCCGGGAGTGAGAGTGGAGGGTGTGGCTCAGAGGCAGCACAGGACACAGCCCAGGGGACATGCCCACACCCCTGGTTTGCACTCAGGCACCCCCTGAGTCCAGGTGGGACTGGAGAGAGACTGGTGCACACCTGCCAGCACAGGTCCTTCAGATGCCATGCGGAGCTCTGAGAACCAGCCAGGGTCCCTGAAAAATGGCCTGTGGAGACCTAAGGGAGGTCCCCCAACTTGGGTCCCTGGCCAGAGAGCCACGGTCTGGGCCGCAGGCATGGAGCAAGAAGGGGAGGCAGCCAGGTCTGAGCTCTGCGGCAGAGTGGGCCTGGCCGGGTTCACGTGAGGGCTCGGCTGTTTGTCTACAAAGATTTTCCCACTTCCTCCTGCCAGGCCCGTGATGGGGCTCCAGCAGCTGGCAGCGCCCCGGGGTGACCCAAGGGGAGGGGGTGTGGCTCACGGCAGAGATGCCTCACTAAAGGCTCTAAGAGGGGGCAGGAGGGGCCGGGGCACCAGGCACATGAGGAGGGGGCAGGGCAGGCAGCTCTCGGCCCCGCCAGCCCCCCCACGTGGACACCCCAGAGGCCACAGCCCAGGCGCCTGTCGGCAGTCAGGTGGCGTCTCCCAAGCAGATCCCAATCACTCGTGGCACCGGACAGCCCCGGCCCTGTCCAGCCCACATGACAGCGCCGTGACTTCCTGGGCCGGGGCCAGCGCCAGAGACCACAGTGCAGCCGTTGGGAGGAGGGGTGTTTTAAGTGAAGGATGACAAGGCCCAGGCTGCCAAAGGGGTGGGTAGGGGCCTGGTCAGGGTACCTGAGGACAGTGTCCCCTCACCCCGTCCCAGCCACACTCACTGGTCCTCATTGCGGAAGACGCCCCACACCACGCTGACGGTGACACAGGCCAGCGCCAGCAGCAGCATGCGGATCTGGGGACGCTTGTGGAAGTAGGGCAGGTTGTTGTCCGGGACCCTGTAGGCGAGTGGGGGTGAGCCTGGCCTTGTCCAGGGAGTTGCCCCATGTCCACCAGCATCACGACACCACCACCAGAGCCTAACTCTCCTGCCCTGGACTGGACAGGCTGAGCAGGTGGGAGGTGCCGGCTCACCTGCACCCGCCGATGGGCAGCCTGCGGACCAGGGGCGCCAGGCAGCTGTAGAGGCCAGTGGACGAGGCCAGGCAGAAGATGCTAATGACAATGTAGACTGCGGTGGGCAGAGGAGCGTGAGCGCTGGGCGCGCTGCCCGCTGGCCGCCCCCACCTCTGCTGGGACAGGCCGCGCGGCTCAGTGATTACAGGCAGGGTGGCGGCAGCCTGAATGGGCCCTTGTGTGGCCGCCACCCCAGGACAAGGCCTCCATTCACCGCCCACGGCACCAGTCAAGTAGAAACCCTGGGTGGAGGGGCCTGGGTCTACCTGCTGGGTGAGGAGGCCCCTGTGGACGGCAGGTCCTAGGGTCGGGGTCCCGGGGTTGGGGGTCACAGGGTCGTGGTGGGGCCCCTGTGGACGGCAGGTCCTGTGGATGGCAGGTCCTGGGGTCGGGGTCCCAGGGTTGGGGGTCCCAGGGTCGGGGTGGGGCCCCTGTGGACGGCAGGTCCTGGGGTCAGAGTCCTGGGGTTGGGGGTCACAGGGTCGGGGTGGGGCCCTGTGGACGACAGGTCCTGGGGTTGGGGGTCACAGGGTCGGGGTGGGGCCCTGTGGACGGCAGGTCCTGGGGTTGGAGTCCTGGGGTCGGGGGTCCTGGGGCCGCAGGGTCAGGGGTCGCGGGGTCGGGGCGGGACGCACCCAGGTGGTCATAGAAGAAGTACAGCAGCACCAGCATGGAGCAGCACATGACCACAAACATGCAGATCATAATGGGCGTCACGTCCACCGCCTCGTCCTCCTGCTTCTCCGGCCCGTCGTCCCGCTTGTGCTTCATGAACCTCCTGGGGGAACGCAGGGCGGGGACAGGGTAGCCCCGTGCAGTGCCGGGGACGTGGGTGCACGCCCTGACCTCAAAGCACCCCGTCGCCCAGAGCACACGCGCACACACGCTGAGGAAGCACTCGGGTGCAGGTGTGCGGCTGTGCCCCCGACGGAGTCCCCAGAGCCAGGTTCCGGGGGTGGACACCGCGCTTCTCAGGATCCTGTCCTTCCACGCACGTGCATGTGTGTTCACCACCAACTCCCATCGCCAGTTCCCACAGTGGGAGAGGGGACAGGCACACCTCATGAGGACACGTGCACACACGCTCCCATGTCCCCCGGCGTGAAGTGGGCAGGCATACCACAGATGTGCATGCACACTCATCCTCTTGTCTCACAGCGGAGGGCGGGCACACTATGTACACACACACACACA
>NW_006399967.1:1915631-1922768 GCF_000299155.1 Elephantulus edwardii
CTCCTATCCATGACCTATGGCATAAGGAGGGCTAGCACCACACACACACACACACACACACACACACACACACACTCTCTCATGTGAATGATATCATACGTATACTCACAAATGATTTATACCACATGGGACACTCACGCACAGATTCATCAGTGACGCATGTGCTCACACCCACACAGGACTTACAGCACACACTCACACAGACGAATATGTGACGTCACAGACCTATGATTTATGTCACGGACACACAGACCTGGGTCTGTCACATGTGAACATGGACTAACATGTGACACCAGACGTGACTTACGTCACAGGCACATGGCATATCACACACACGTGACTTACATGACGTGTGCACACACTGGCCGATGACAACACACCCCAACATGTGACTTATATCTTGCGAGCACATACTGACTTACATCTCTCTCTCTCTCTCACACACACACACACACACACGTGCGCGTGCACGCCCAGTCACACGTGCCTGTCCGCTCTCACACACACTGACAGGTGACTCGTGCGCACAATCCCACTCACACGGGACCCCACACTGCACACACGGCCCGTGTGGGGTGGGGGGGCGCTCACTTCTTCACGTCGCGGCTCCCGGCCCAGTAGCCCCCAATGGCAACGGTGCCCACGGCCATGATGAAGATGATGACCATGTTATAGTCCAGCACGGGCTCGTTGGGTGCGTACAGCGCCGCCTTCACTGCTCGCCCGAAACTCTGCCTCGGAGGACAAGCCAGAGCTCGGCTGCGGGCCCTTCCCGTGGGGCTCAGCGAGCCCAGGCCCATCTATACCCCTGGCCGCTGCAGAGCGAAGGCCTCATGATCACACGGGGCTGGGGACCCGTCCACCCTCATTCCGGATCCTGAAGAAACAAGCCCCGGCAGAGCATGCGCCGAGGCCAAAGGAGCAGCAACGGGCCTGAGCTGTGGACATAACACTCGCATAATGGGGGACCCCGTGCATGCACTCATGTGGGCACGGGCAGCAGCAGCAACGGGCCTGAGCTGTGGACATAACACTCGCATAATGGGGGACCCCGTGCATGCACTCATGTGGGCACGGGCAGCAGCAGCAACGGGCCTGAGCTGTGGACATAACACTCGCATAATGGGGGACCCCGTGCATGCACTCATGTGGGCACGGGCAGCAGCAGCAACGGGCCTGAGCTGTGGACATAACACTCGCCTAACCGGGGACCCCGTGCATGTACCCACGTGGGCACGGACAGTGAGAGCTGGGCCCGTGGCAGCTGCGGGGACGGAGGGGACTCGGGGCCCACCTTGAAGATGTCCAGCATGTCTCGGTGGCTCAGCAGGGCCACAGGGATGCCGATCTCATCGAACTGTGTCTTGTTGCCTCCAGGGGGTACCTGGGGGACGAGAGGGGAAAGGGCCCTGCTCAGGTCGGTGGGCTGGGGGACTGCTGTCAGACCACGTGCCACTCCCTCCAGAAAGGACTCTGAGGAGGGCCCCCACCCTTGGGCCAGCATCTGGAACTCTCTGTGAGCCTGGGGCCACCACGTCCCAGCCTGCCCGGAGGAACACGTACCAGCTTCTCCCGGCTGACCACCAGCAGCCCGCGGGCCCCGCTGCCCTGAGCCAGCCGCACTTTCTCATAGAAGGTACAGTTGCCTCGTGCCACCAGCGGGATCTGGTTGCTGAAGCCCCTACTCGGGAGGTCGCTCGGCGAGCAGAGAACAGAGGCTGACCAGTCCTGCAGCTGCAACAGGGGCTAGGGGACAGGGCAGTTGTCACACACGCAGGGCACTGACATTCACTTCAGACACAGCTACGGGACAGCTCTGGATCCCCCAGACAGGGCATGGGGGTGGGGGGCACAGGACCCCCCCAGACAGGGCATGGGGGTGGGGGGCACAGGACCCCCCCCAGACAGGGCCATCGAGAAGGGTGGTATCCACCACCAAGAGGGCCATGGAAGGGGGGCACAGGACACCGACAGAACCGGCCAAGGGGGTAGGAGGCACAGGACCCACTACGGACAGGGCCAAGAGGGAGCGTAGGGCCCACCACAGACAAGGCTATGGAGGGGGGCACAGGACCCCCACAGACAGGGCCATGGGCAGGGGGAAAGGAGAAAACCTTGGGCATGAAAGAAATGGGGGCCAGGGTCTGGGAGGGAGGTTTCCTGCAAGTGAAAGTGCAACCCGCCTCTCAAGACCCTTTGAGGTCCTTCCACTTGGGTCCTCTAGGGCCGCCCTGAGTGAGCTGAGGGACTGGGGCTGGATCTGCCTCCTTGTGCCAAGCCCCACAGGAAGGCCGGGGGGTCTCAGCTCTGACCCCTGGCTCCCACCAGGCTTTCTGTCCCTGTCCCATGTCCCGGGTGCTCCCTGGAGCCTGGACATAGGGGGTGGGCACAGGGGCTGGACACTTACCGCCTTGCTGAGGTCGTGCGGCAGGTGAGCCCACTGGGGGTTGTACAGAATGCAGTAGTCCCGGCCCCGGGGGCCGCCTGTCTCGGCCACCACATGCACCATCCCGTACTCACAGGCCACCTGCAGGCGGGGAGGCCAGCATCAGCACACGCCACAGCTGGGCGCATGGCCGCTGTGGGACAGCTGGGACCCGCCCGCGGGAGAAGAGGGCAGTGGAGAGGCGGGCTGTCCCCACGTCCCCTCACAGAACAGGTGTGCTACTGACTACAGGTGTTCAGCGGTCCTAAGGGCAAGCTCAGACTGAGGGGGGCCTTCTGGCTAGTACCCCAAGTTTGATAGGGTGGTAGCAGTGTCCAGTGCTGTTATCTGACCACTTGCAGGGGACACCGCACCTGACACACACCAGGCTGAGCGTCCATGACGTTCTCCAGCCTCCCCTCATGGCGGCCCTCCACATGCCAGCTCCGGTCACACAGCACCCCCCAGGGACCCCACCCAGTCACGGTATCAGGCCAGGTCCCCATCTGAACACCTCCCAGGGACCCCACCCAGTCATGGTATCAGGCCAGGTCCCCATCTGAACACCCCACAGGAACCCCACCCTGTCCATAGCACCAGGCCAGGTCCCTTCAGGCATCAGGGCCAGGTCCCCACCCCACACCCCACAGGGACCCTCACCCCAGTCTCTGGACGGCTGTGGCCACCACAAAGTGGGAGAAGCAAGTGTGCAGCTCCTTGGCGCCCCTGCGTGCACCCCCCCCACCCCGTGCCTAACAGGTGGCTGCTGACGTCGTAGGAGGTGTTTATCTACCCAAGTGGGAGGTAAAGGGGGGGTGTCTCATTTGACCAGGGTTCCCACAGACCCCAAGGCAGGACTGGAGTCCCTGTCCTGGCCTTCCCCAAGTGAGGACACCCCTTTCTCCAGGCCTGGTAGAAGCCTGGCAGCCCAGGCACTAAGCCAGTCTCAGCTCACTGGCCACGATGCAATCAGCAATCTGCAGCCTGCAGCCGAGGGCCTGGACCCACCTGCTTTTGTAAATAAAGTTATATCGGCCCAGCCCCGTGCATCTATGTGGTCAAGGATGTGGGTGTTTTCTCACCAAGGACACAGCGGAGGAGCTGCACAGCAGAGGGTGTGGGCAGCACGGGGAAGGTGCTGACCACCTGGCCCCTCACACAGGACCTGAGCCCACTCCACAGGCTCTGGGCACAAAGTCTCCTTTGTGTCCAGCAGATACGGGCACTTTCTTTTAGAGAAGAGAAAACATCCAAGTTTCCTCATGTCTTCTCCCACAGCTGGAAAGCAGACGGGTTTCCCTTTCAAAAGAACCTTGTATATTTAGGAGCCCTCCAATAAGGCACCATTCTTTCCTCCTGCTGTGTTACAGGGACCGGGCGATGCTCCCTGAAAGGATCCAGGGTCGACAAACACCAAGCTCCAGGCTGGTCCACCCATGTGCAGACTGTCAGAAACACCAGGGTAGCCACGGGAGGAGTCTATCCTGGTGTGTGTCACAGCCTTCTAACAAGCACACGGAACTTCAAGGAGACTCCAGGCAGCCCTGATGCACCCAAGACCAGGCTTCGGGCTGCCAACCCGAATGCCAGCAGGTGGAATAAACCAGTCGCTTGGTGGGAGAAAGCGACAGCCATTCGCTCCTTCCCAGGGAGACCCTGTGAGGAAGCTCTAATTCCGTCTACAGGCTTGCTAAGTTGTAACAAAATAGCAGGCAGCCTGCATTTGGTTTCAGTAACCACAGGACCACCACCAGACTGGTCCACACCAGAGGTTCTCCTCCCAGGGTCAGGCATGAAGCTGTCTCCCTGCAAGAGAGCCAGCAAGCTGGGGCCCTGGAGTGTCAGTGCAGAGCTGCCCTCAGAGGGTGTCCCACAACAAACTCCAGCCAAACACACCCCCTGAGGTCGATTCCGACTCACGACCCCCCTCCCTAGGGTGTCTGAGGCCGTGAATATTAAAGGGAGGGAAATGCCTCACTCTTCTTCCGAGAAGCTCCTGGCTGGTGGATTTGAACCACAGACCCTTCAAGCAGTAGGCCAGGATGTAACACTGTGGCACCAGGGCGCCTTCAGAGGGTTTCAGCAGTTCAGGTTTTGGAAGCATGTCACCAGGCCTTTCTTCTGAGGCACCCTCTGTGAGCAGCCGAGGGCATTCACCACATTCATGTTCCAGCGCTGCTGCTTCGGAGAGCAGCTAGGGAATCCTACACTCTCGGTGGCTCACACCTCTGATCGGTCAGCAACCTGACATACACTACACCCCGGGTTTCCTGGACATTACCAGGGCCCAGAAATCATGGGAGGAAAGGCGCCAAGACGGAGGTGGGACAAAGGGGAGCTGGCATGCAGGGACCTTCACTCCCCACCTCACACGTGCCCCACACGCAGAGGGTGGGAGCCACACGCAGTGGTCACTCCCCTCTCCCAGGGTCTGCGAATTAAGAATTGCCGCTTAACAGCTTCTGCCCAACAAGACAGTCCATCTTACTCCGGGAGCCAGGACACAGGACTACCAGGACAGCCCCGGCACCAGCCCCAGGGGAACAGGACCCACAGCTCTTCCCGGACGCCTCTGATGATACATGAGTCCCTGAGGATAAAGTCCTCAGGTCCTCGCCCATCCAGGACAAAGTGCAAACACCCAGCCTCTGGGCCTCCTTGAACTCTGGCCACTACAGCCTCTGCCTGAAGCCAAGCCAACGCCCTCAGGTCCAGCTGAGGGGCAGCTGGCTGTCTCTGTACAAAGCTCTCTCTCCAATCGCTGGGATATCCCACAGACACACCCAGCCAATCCGCTGCTGCCAAGTCAATTCTAACCCAAAGGAGGAATGGAATGGCTCCTACTGGTCACCACAGACCTTCCCCCGAAAGGTTTCAAAGGAGTCTATCATTACAGACGCAGACTGCCCACCGTTCACAGAGACAGAGAGGGTGATGGGTTTGAACTGACAACCTTTCGGTTAGCAGCTGAGCTCTTTAAGCAGTGCACCAAGCTAGACACGGTCTTCAGACAGCTATGAGCTCCTGCACCCCCAGCCTTGCCCAAGCTGCTTTCGCTGCCTATGGCAGCCTGCCCAAACTGGCAAGCTCCCATTCACCCTTCAATACCCTCTTCAAGTATCTTGGCTTCAGAAGAGCCTTCTCAGGCAAACGCCATAACACCCCCACCATCTCTCACCCACCTCTCACTTTCTGAACCTCATGCAAGGTCCCTGTGTTCAAACTCCTCGAAGGGGCCCTAAACCCTGATCTTGTGCCAAGGACACTGCCTCTGACACACCCAACTCAATTACCCCAGTCACTGAATCAATCTACCTCATAGAGGGTCTTCCCCTCCTGCGCTGTCCCTCCACCCTCCCAAGCATGATGTCCCTCTCCAAGGACCGGTCCCTCCTCACAACATGTCCAAAGTATGTCAGACGAAGCCCCAGAATCCTTGCCTCCAAGGAGCAGTCTGGTTTAACCTTCTCCAGAATAAATCTATTTGTTTTCTTGGCAGTCCATGGTACATTCAATACTCTTCTCCAGCACCACAGCTTAAAGGCGTCAATTCTCCTTCTATCCTCCCTAGTCATTGTCCAACCCTCTGATGTATAACAAGTGATTGCAAAGACCATCGCCTGTACCAGACGCACCTTAGGGTACCTGGAGTATTAAAGGAGAGGCTTCAGGGATAACAGAAAAGGGTAAGGTACAATATCCCTAATAAGCCCACATCCTGTCCTGGGGGGGTAGGAGAGGAGGGGTCCTGAGAGCAATCAGATAATGAAGTCTGAGAGACGCCTCAGAAGGCTCTCATCTAGAAAAGCTCTTTGTGGGGGAAAGCGCTGCAGGAGCTGGAAATTGGGGGGGGCGTGGCCACGGAACGGAGGGACCTCTAGCAGAGGGACCCGAGAGTGACGACTTGGCAACTCCAAGGGAGCCCAGCTCGCTCCCCATTTCCCAGAACTGCCGGGAAGTTTGGAGGAGGCGCAGTGGGGGTCAGGATGAGCATCATCCAGCTCTGAGCCGGAGCCCCCCAGGGATCTGAGCAACCATAGTTCGAAACACAAACGATGACACCCCAATCCTTCGGCGGAGCCATGCAACTCAGTTCTAGTACCTCCTCCTGCAACAGCGCCTCGGGCACTCCAAGCAGGGAACTCCTCTGCCCAAGGTCATGGAGGGAGAGAAGGGGCTAGGGGCTCCCCCAGTCCTGGGGCTGGGCTCTTGGCCGCCCCTCGATGCCTCCAGGCCCAGGGTCCCACGCAAGTCCCTTCCTACGCCTTCCCCACTCCCCTGGGGGTGGGGGAATAGCGCTGTACCCATTTCACATAAGGGAAAACTGAGGATCGGAGAGGCGCAGCCGCCAGGCCCAGGCCACAAAGCCAGAGAGGGGCGGCCCCGGCTGCGGCCCGGGGAGACCCCGAGATGGACAAGCCGGTCCTGGGGGGAGGAGCACGGGGTCCACAAACTTGGGGCCCGGCCGCACGTGAGTGACGCTGCAGCCACCTTTCCACGGGAAGGCGTCTGGGCAGGGCCCCAAGGTCACTCCCAGGACTGGACCCCGGAAAGAACTCGGGGGTCGCGAGCCAGCGAGTGGCCCCGAGCCAGGCGGGGTGGGGGGTGTTCCCACGAGGGTCCTGGGGCGCGCGGCCGGGGAGGCGCCGCCTGCGCGGAGGCACCTGCCTCGCCCTCACCTGGGCCGCGAGCAGCAGGAGGGCCGCCCCGAG
>NW_006399967.1:1923053-1929664 GCF_000299155.1 Elephantulus edwardii
GGCGCGGGGGCCGCGGGGCTGCCTCTCCGCCTCGCTCTCCGCCCCGCTCTCCGCCTCACGCGCTCTGCTCTCCCCGCAGGACAAGGAGAAGAAGAAGAAGGAGAGCATCTTGGACCTGTCCAAGTACATCGACAAGACCATCCGCGTGAAGTTCCAAGGGGGCCGCGAAGGTGAGGCTGCCGGCACCCTTCCTGACAACTTAAAATTACGAGCAACAAAAGCGATAGTGAGAACTTAACTCGCTTTTCCCCCCCAGCCTTTTAAAACCCAGTTATGTGCCGCCGCAATATTTGACAGCCCTTTCTTTGAGGATTCTAGTTTGCAGTTTAAGTCATTATTGCATAGGACTTAACTTTTTAAAGGTTTCTTTATTATTATTAATTTGAATGAAAATTTACAGAGGCTTTGGGTGTCCATTCATTCATTGTTGCACTTTTCTCTCCGCTCACCCCTCCCCCCAGTACACTCTTCTCTTTGAAAAATAAAAGTTCCCCCATTGTTTTAAAATCCCTCCCCCCCAAGGCCACTCCACTGTGCAGCCTTCGTTCTGGACTCCTGTCATGACAAAAATACCTAATCACAGGCGAGCTCTGGTGGCCTCGTGGCAAGAAGCTGCACTGCAATCCTGGAGGTGTGAGGTTCAAATCCACCAGATGCTCTGCTGGAGAAGGAGGGACAATCTCCTCCTGTACCTGTCAGATCTGATTTGATGGTACACACACACACACACACACACACACACACACACACAAAATAAAAAAAATACCTAATCACAGGCGAGCTCTGGTGGCCTCGTGGCAAGAAGCTGCACTGCAATCCTGGAGGTGTGAGGTTCAAATCCACCAGATGCTCTGCTGGAGAAGGAGGGACAATCTCCTCCTGTACCTGTCAGATCTGATTTGATGGTACACACACACACACACACACACATAATAAAAAAAATACCTAATCACATATCCCTCTCAACAGTTTTCTCCCTCATCTGTTTCAATGCAGTATAACATTATTTAACCCCTTCTTCTCAGTCTCCCACCAACCCCGATGTCAGCCCTGTTTTACAACAGTGGCACCATGCAGTTTTTGTCCTTTTGTGACTGAGATATTTCGCTCAGCATAATGTCCTCCGGGGTCACCTATTTTGAATAATATTGCATGAGTTCCTTGTTTTTCAAAGCAGCATAGTATTCCATTGTGTGAGTTTACCACAGCTTCTCCATCTGTTCGTTTGTGGACGGGAGAACTTAACTCTTAAGACCTCGCCTCCTGGGTATCGGTACTGCGTGCAGTCCTGTACGCAGCACCTGGAGGTGGATGCCCATTTTGCAGATTGAGAAACAGGCACAGAGAGGGTGACAACTTAAAGCCACAGGGGTGCCGCCGGGATGGGGGTTCACGAGTTTACCTCCCACGTGGCTTCTCAGGGTTCCCGGAACTGCTAATTTGGGGTGATGGCCGGCCTGTACCCTGGAAGGTGTTGGGCAGCATCACTGGTCAGCTCACTCCCCTACAGGTGACAGCCTTCCACCGGGTTTTCAGATGCAAAAAATTGCTTTGGAGGGAATTACCTGTCTTTCTTCCAGGGAGCAGCTGGTGGATTTGAGCTACATGCCTTCCAGCTGGCAGCACAACTCCTTACCACGAAGCCACCACTCGGTGGGCAGGAAAAACAGCCTGTCTGCCTCCCGGGGGCCCTTCGGACATGTCCAATTGCCCCAGAGGGCTTTTAAGGTCTTAACGGGAGCAGACTGTGCGTCTCTCTCTCAGGGTGTGGCTTGTGGGTTTGAAGTGATGGCCTTTTAGTCACCAACAAACGTGTAACCGTGTGCAGCCCGGGCTCTTTCCTCCTGTGTGGAACGACGCCCATCATGACAGCTAAGCTCACGGTGCAGGAGCATCAGGGGCAGTGACAGCAGTGAGAGTGACCTGCACCACCCAGCCTGACCTCGGGGAAGCCAGATTCCTGTGGGCAGGGCAAGGCAGGCGTCAGGCCAATGAGCATCAAGCTGCAAAGTCCCAGCAGGTGCTTGTTGGCTGCCCCGAGTCGCCCAGACCATCCCGTGCACCACAGAACAAATCACTGCCCGGTCCTGTGCCGTCCTCACGGTCGGTATGCGTCAGACCTCTGAGAGCCCTAAGGTGTTCACCGGCCGGTCTTCAGAAGTCGGTTGCCAGGCCTTGCTAGTCTGTCTTAGCCTGGAAGCTCCAGTAAAACTCGGTCAGCGTTAACAAACAACACATAATCCTCTGCCGACACACAGGGAGTGTGCCCTGGCCGGGACTCAAACCAGGGTCTTCTGGATAGAAGCAAGGACCCTGTCACTGAACCACCAGCATCTGTGTGACGAGTGCTACTAAGCGCTTAACCACAGAGGAGCTGGCATGAGGTGGAAGCCGGAAAGCCTCCCCACTTTGAGCAGAGGGTAGGCGTGTGCCCCTCCAGCGCTGTGGGATGTGTGGACTTGACCTTGCGCAGTGCAGAACCATTAAGCAGCAGGTAGAGAGAGTCATGCTCTGGTTCTCACAGGTCCCTCTGCCCACAGTGGCCAAAGCGTTCACTGCCTGCCAGGTCAGCAGCCGCTCTGTGGGAGCAGAAATGCGGCAGTCTCCTGTAAAGATGGCAGCTCAGGAAACCCGGGCAGGCGTCTGTCCTGCAGGGGCTGCGCACTGGGATCAGCCAGCCGCAGTGGGTTTGTGGAGGAGCCTGCGTGCAGGCTGAGGGGACCCCCCAGTCACACAGAGCCAGAGGCACGGACATGGCAGTCAGCCGTCTGCCCACACCAGCGGGGCAGGCTTCTCCACGAGGGCCACCTGGTCCCTCTCCCTCCACCTGTTCGTTGCTCAGTGTCTGATTCTATCTGTCTGGTTCTCTCTGGAACCAGCGGTCACTGTCCACCTGAGACCCTGCCCCCCAGGTCCTTCACCTCTGTGCCTTAGAGGGAGGAGAGGATGAAAACGGTGTGACGTGCCTGGGACACTGGTCTAAAGAGCCTGTGTTTCTCTTTTCTTTCCGGTGCTTTCCACAAGCCAGTGGAATCCTGAAAGGCTTCGACCCGCTCCTCAACCTCGTGCTGGACGGCACCATCGAGTACATGAGAGGTGAGCAGATGAAACCCAGCGCCTCTGTTTCAGTTACGGGTGACTGGCGGCTGCTGACGCATAGACCCTGCTGCCCGGCTTTCTGGCCAAGTCTGGAGCTCATGGTCTGGGGGCTTCAAAGAACATGTTTGCTCAGAGGAGTAGTGTTCATGTTCATTCACACGAGAACTCGCCTCATTGCCGTTGGGTTGAAACCCACTCACAGCTCACCCTTGATTGTCCAGTCTTCTCCCCCAGTGCTGCTGGTGAACTTGAACCGCCCGAGAGGTCTGGCCTTTGGATTAGCTGCGCAGCTGCCTGTGCACCCACAGGCCTGCCTGTTGATTTTTGTGAGGTAATAGCGAGTTGGAACGGGCCGATTCTGCAGTGTGTTCTCAGTGACCTGTGTGGGAGGAGCTTGCTCTTCTGCCTCCTGCAGAGCAGACCCTGGCGTCCAAGCGTCTTGTTAACTAGCACTTGAAATGCACCTGGCTGGGTCTGAACAGGATGAAAAGGCAGTTTGGGGCTGTGGAGCCTTGTCTTCTGCTGTTTCTGTCTCTTCCTGATTCCAGCAAGGAGGTCCAGGGCCCCACAGCACCCCTCCCTCTTCCTCCGTCCCCTGGCCCTTCACCCCCCTCTCCTGCTCTTCCTCCCACTTCACACTCTTCCTCCACGAGACCCAGCTCCTCCCTGACAGCCCTTGTGGGTCAGGCTGCCCAGCCAAGTGGCCTGCAGTTCCTTCGGCTCAGCACGGGGACATCAGCAGAAAGGGACACTGGCGCCCAGGGAGGGCCTCGCCCCTCAGGAGCCAGCACTGGGGTCGAGACGAGACAGATCTGTGGGGTCTTAACTGACCATGGAGGCAGTTGCAGGGCAGAAGTGTCTGCTCCGTGCCAGGAGTGTGGGTTAGGCCCGCCCACCCATGCTGGGGTGTCTTGGCAGCCCCTCATTTTGTCGCCTCGCTCCACCCTGGAGCAGCTTCCCTGGACAGCTGGCCCTCCTTGGCCATGAGGGACAGGCCTCAGGAGATGTCCAAGAGGCCGCAGGGATGTCAGTGTGCACAGGGCTCAGTGACAGCTAGATGTCTCAAGGTCACGCTGAAAGGGCCTTTGGACAGCACACACATGGGGGCCAGGCCGCTGCTGAGGGGCTCAGCAGAACAGTCTGTGGTACGAGGAGGATCCCCGCAGGTGCTATGGGCCCAGGTCTGACCAGATCCCAGGCTGGACCGCGGCGGGGCCACAAGGGGGCGCGCTGACGCAGTCACCTTGTCAGGTTCCCAGCTCAGGAGGCGAGACACCCACCTGGGGCCCACCCTTGCCTGCTCCGGCCCTGCAGCCTTCTCACCCTGTGCATGGGCCTGTTCTCCTGCCTGTTCAGACGAGGTCGCTTTAGGACAGGAAAGGAGCCCTGGTGGATGGAAAGGGCTGGGGTTGCTCCCATGAAGTGGACAGCCTAACAATCTGTGCAGGACAGCCTGCCCTCTGAGCCCAAGAAGGAAAACCCAGGCTGGATCCCATGCACAGGCCAGGCTGGGGACTGACTCACTCGTGTGGAGGGGACACAGTCTGGTCAGTAACAGGCCCCTCCCAGTGCCACGTGAAGACAGGAGGGGAAGCTTTTCACTGCTCTAATCCCGTCACAGCCCTTCTAGAACCTTCTGCTGAGCCACCTCCCCACTACCAGCCTCCCTTGAATAGAAGTGGAGCCAGCAGCTGCTGGTTGTGTTTTCTCAGCTGCTCGTTGGGGCCTGGGCCCCCGGAGTCTGCGCTTGATGCCCCCAATTAGCTCTGACCTGGTACTGCTGCCTCCTCTGGGCCCTGTGGCCTCATTGCAGAAAGAAAGAACGGGGACAGTGGGGCAGCTGCTTCCAGAACCTTCCAGCACAAAGAACCTGTAGGATGGGCAGCCTGTCCTGGTCACTGCTGGGGTGTGGGGACACGGCTGTGGCAATCTTGGGCTCTTGCGGTGAGGATGGGAAGTCACCATGAAGACCCAGCATTCCCAGCCGTCGGCCTGTGGTTCAGCTGCCCGGGGGGGCGAGGATTCGGGCGTTCTCTGTCTCAGGGCAAGGTCTCCTGGCCACTAGATGCCATCGAGCGTGTCCTAGTGACCACATGTGACAGCACGACTGTCCCATCACGGGCTCTGGGAGCAGAGCATCAGGTCTTTGCTGCCGTGGAGCCGGGCGGGGATCTGAACCACCGCTTTTGTGGTTAGCAGCTGAGTGGTTGCCCCCTGGGGCTGTGGGTAGCGTCTGACAGTCCTGGCAGCTCAGTCCCTGCTGTGTGTCTGTCTGCTCCCTTCTGGAACCCCAGTCAGCATTGGTCAGGGCCTCACCCTGCTTGTGTGACCTGGTCAGGGGGACTTGCTGTTCTGAAGGATGTGCTTCAGTCCCTAAGCTCTCTCTCTCTGTGTCCCTCCCCAGACCCTGATGATCAGTACAAACTGACGGAGGACACGAGGCAGCTGGGCCTGGTGGTGTGCCGGGGCACGTCCGTGGTGCTCATCTGTCCGCAGGACGGCATGGAGGCCATCCCCAACCCCTTTATCCAGCAGCAAGACACCTAGAGGGCCCAGCGGGGACACGGCCCCCATGAAGGCCATCCCCAACCTCGTCATCAACAGAAGGACGCCGGGGGGGGGGCACAGTGGGGACATGCCCCTCCATGGAGGTCATCCCCTGCCATCCAACAGCAAGATGTCTGTGGGGCACAGTGGGGACACAACTCCATGCAGGACGTCCCCAACTCCCTCATCCAGCAGCAAGACACGGGGGGGGGGGGGGGCTCAGCAAGAACTAGCCCCTCCCCTGCTGGCCCATCAGAATCCTTTTTCTTTTTGTATAGGTTTTTGTTTTGTTAATAAAACTGCAAAATACAAGTGTCCAGGGTCCAAGGGTCTTGCTTGGGTTAATAGATGCTGGTCACTGCAGACGGATGTAGGGTCCAGCGGGAGCACCAAGGGGAGGCCAGGTGAGGGGGACCGCATCCTGGACCTTTCCAGAATACTCCTTGAACCTAGGGCTTTGTTGGGAAGGGTAGGGTGGACCTCTGCTGGCCTCCCCTGTGTCCCCCTTCACACAAGCTGTGGGGGCCCTCCAGGAGGTCCACACCCCTCATGCAGTGCCTCACTGTGGCTCAAGGAACAGACAGATACTTCACGGTCCTGCCCTGTGTGGCCTGGCCACCTATCCAATGTCCCCTAGCCACTGCTATCCCCACAGTGTGGACTACCAGCACTTCCTACCTGGGTCTCACCCATCACCCTTCATCCTGGACGCCCTTCCTCACCAGCAAACACTACTTGTCCTGTGTTTGGCCACTAAGCCAGCTCCAGCTCATCATGGCCACGTACGGGTTCTCTGGTGGCCACTGTGCAGCCCAAGTGCCTCCCTACCTGGATGGCCCACCTTCCCACCCTGCCAGAGTGTTCTGTTGTCTTCCATAGGGTGGTTGTGGTTTTTTTCACCTTGTATTTTTTTTATTACTAATTTCAATGAAAATTTACAGACTTTGGATTTCCATTCATTCACT
>NW_006399967.1:1929919-1943513 GCF_000299155.1 Elephantulus edwardii
CCCCAGCCCCGAGGTCAGTCCTGTTTTACAACAGTGGCACCATGCAGTATTTGTCCTTTTGTGACTGAGATATTTCACTCAGCATAATGTCCTTCAGGGTCACCCATTTTGGATATTTCATGAGTTCCTTGTTTTTCAATGCAGCATAATATTCCATTGTGTGAATATACCACAGCTTCTCTATCCATTCGTTTGTTGATGGGCACCTGGGTTCTTTCCAACTCCTTGCTATTGTGAACAAAGCCGCGATAAACATGGGTGTGCATATATCCGCTTGGACGTAAGTTATGGTCTCTATGGGGTATATTCCCAGTAGCGAAATTGCTGGGTCAAATGGTATTTCTACTTGCAACTTTTTGAGAAAGTGCCATACCGCCTTCCTCAGTGGTTGCACCACATCCATAGGTTTTTAATGGGGTGATTTTTGTCATTCGATCACCAGGACTTTCTTCCTAGTCTCTTAGTCTGGAAGGTCTCCTGAAGACTGTCCACCGAGGCTGATCCTGCTGCTGCTGGAGATGCTGACGGCACAGCTTTCAGCCTCGCAGCCACAGGCACTTCCCTGCGGACTCCTGACAGCAGCCTCCAGCCTCGCAGCTCTAGGCTCCTGACAGCAGCCCCCGGTCGTGTGCCAGGTGCTCTGACCCAGCTCAGCTGACCTCCGGCGGGTTTCCAGAGGCTGTAAACTGCATGGGAGGAAGGGGCCCGTTTTTCTCCCGTGGAGCTGCTGGTGGAGTCAAATTGCCCGTCCTGGGGGGCAGGGGTGAGGGGGCGAATGCTTTAGGAAAGTATCTAGGCTTTTTTCTCCCGGCCCCCTGCCCAGTTCCCTAACTCCAGTTGGGGGGACAGAGAATTCTGCGAACAATGCGGGGATGCGAGCTAATCTGGTGGGAACTGAGACAGAAAGACCTGACAATTCACTTCTGAAAATCCACCGCTGGGAACCTTCAGGGTCTCAACAATCTGAGCCGCAGCCAGTTGGGGCTGGCACGTGACTGGGCAGGGCCTCCCAGCACTGGGGAAACAGATGGGGGTGTCCAGGACCGCGCAGGACACCAGCCGCAGAATGGGGACAGGGCTCAGACTTGGGTGGGTGGCCTCACCACGGAATCTGACACCTCCCGCCCCGGCTCAGGCCATCTGGGCAGGCGGACCGAGCTGCTGGCTTATCGGGGGATCTGGGCAGGTGGACGGCAGAGCCAGGTGGTATCAGCCCTGTGGGATGAGAAGGATTAGTCATCAATCCCCGCGGCCAACCCAAGCCTCCCGCCCCCTCCCCGTCACTGACCCCACCATCTGGCTGGGCCCCGTCCAGATCCGGTGCCTCCAGCAGCTGGGAGGGAGCCAGCCCTTCACCTCACCACCTTGGGGGCCCCAGTCTCCACGGCAGTGGGCTTAGGGTGCCCACGCAGTGGTGCTTAACCCACCATAGCACCTTGGGGAGCAGTTACTCCATGTCGATAGACTGGGGACCCACACACAGCAGATGTGGGGGTGGGGTCCTTCAAAAGGGCCTGCAAAATATCCACACTGCCCATGTGGTACACCCGACTTGGGTCACATGACCCGAAATCATCTCAGGCCTGGCCTTCTAGGACAGCAAGGTCAGGGGTGGGGTCTCTCCAGGAGGCACAGCCTGGTGCCACTCCCGACATGGCATCCACTAATGGGAACCCACGTGCCTCAGTCAGTAGTGGCTCCATGGGGTTTTGGTGGCTGCGAGGTTATGGGGTGCGCCAGCCCCCTAGGCTTCGGGCCTCTTTAGTCCCCGCATCTGACAGGGTCAGCCTGTTCTGGACTCAGTCCCCTCCCACCCCCACTGTGTGGCGCAGGATCAGTGTCCCTGCCTCTGAGGGCCCCCCCCCACCGTGCAGCTGGATAGGAGGTGGTGAAGAGCATGGAGCCCTGCCCCTGGTCCCCATGGCGAGAGCAGAATGCTGGGGCACCCCTACAGGGACTTGGCTTTAGGAATGCCAGGCAGGCACCCCGAGACCACCGAGTTCTCCCTGAGACTGTACGATGTTTCCCACGCCTCATGGTGCTCCTCAAGACCATCTGGTACTCCCTGAGACCACTCAGTACTCCCTCAGACCAGGTCGTGCTCCCCGAGACCAGGCAGAGCTTCCTGATGCCAGATGGAACCCCCATCTTCCAAGAACAGACTGAGCCCCCTGAGAGCACACTACTCAGATACCAGACAGCCCCTGAAAGCAGGCCCGTACTCCCCAAGGCCAGGTGGGGGTGGTTTGGGGCGACCCCGTGAACTCTGACCCTGACCCTCCCCTGTCCTGCGCCATCCACTAGATCTGACACATGCGAGCTCATTGCTGGGTCAATCCAGCTCAGCCAGGGCTTCTCTCCCGCGCTGTCCTCCACCCTTCAAAGCATGATGTCTTTCTCTAGGGACTGACAACGTGCCCAAAGCATGTGATCAGGTTAACCAGACAGAGAGCCCCAACACCAGACAGAACTCCTACAACCAGGCAGAATGCCCCCCAAGACCAAGAGGAACGCTCCCAAGACCAGGAGGAACCCCCCAAGACGAGAAGGAATGCTACAAGACCAGGAGGAACTCCCCCAAAACTAGGAGAAACCCCCCCCAAGACGAGAAGGAATGCCCCAAGACCAGGAGGAACCCCTAGTACCCCCCAAGACCAGGAGGAAGCCATTCAACCAGATGGAACCTTTGGAGGAACTCAGGAGAGCAGACAGGGTCCCCCATCCCCACCACAGACCACGGGGAGCCCTAGACCAGATGGGGCTTCTCTAGGTCAGACAGGGTCCAAGACAGCACAGAGACCAGACAGAACCCCAAGACCGGATGGGGTTCCCAGAGAAGAGGCATTGTGTTTCTCCCACTGACCCTCCCAGCCGACCACAGTGACCCTGTGCTCCGCGGAAGGAGATGGGCCAGTGTGACCAGCAGGCCTTTCTTCCGGGTCTGTTCGTGTGCAAGCTCCTCGGACTTGTTCAGAATTCTAACAATCCAGCCAGTTGATAGGGGCACCAAACAGGAATCGAACCCTGGTCCCCTGCACTGAGGGTGAATCCAGCCGCTGACCCCCCGCGCCCTCTGGGTGGTGTGCTGTGGCTTCCAGGGAGGTCTGTGCAGCTGGACGTGTGGAAATGAGGCTGTGCTGGGGGTGAGGGGTGTGCAGCCTGATCTCTGGGGTCTCTTTTCGAGGAGAGGACTCAGTGACCGGGGGAGGGGGCGGGGAGGAGGGCTGGACTGCTGGGAGCAAAGAGCATGGGGACAGAGGCGGAGACTGAAAATCGAGGCCACTGCGACACTAGATCCCGCTCTCAGAGCAGATGCCAGCCATGCCCGGCGCAGGCTGCCCGCTGACCCCCGCGCAGGTCCCTCCCTTCCAGCTCCCCAGCCGCAGGCCGCCCCGGCCCCCCCACCAGGTGCGGGCATTGCGGACCTCGGGCTGGGCCCTGCCCCACGTGTGCACCGTCACCACGGCCCACGGCATTCAGGTGCCAGCGGAGAGCCCCCGGGTGCTGTGTGGGGAGGCCGCGTTCTGGGAGGGCCGGCCCCAAACATCGGTGGACAGCCAGCGCCCCAGCCTGACCCAGGGCCCCCCTGAGAACCCCTGTTCTGTGCCTCGGAGCAACTTCTGGAACCTTCTGAAGGTGGACAAGATCTGGACTCTGCTGACGGTCAGCTTACCCACCTCCCTCACCCCAACCCCTTGTCCCAGGAGAGATTCTGCCCACTTACAACCCCTGCCGGCAGGCCCCCAGCAACCCCAGGGTGTGTTAGAGTTGAGCTATGCTCCGTGCCGTCTTCAACAGAAGGGGTGGCCAGGCCTTTCTTCCAAGTGCCTCGACTCCAGCCTTTCTGTGGCAGTGTTCACCTGACACCCAGGGACTCCTGAGCCCTCCCCCAAGTCCTCTGGTGTGGTCTTCAGTTGTCTCCACTTACCAGTGAGGAGGGGTCCCCTGGTGGCACACACTGGACGCCCACTGGAAAGGTTAGCAGTTCAAACCCCCAGGGGTGCTCTGGAAGAACAGTTCTCCAACACAACCAGGTCTCCTGAGTTGAACTGAACCTCTAATAACTAACAATAGATGGAGAAGCTGGGCCCAGAGAGGTTAGGGAACTCGCCCAAGGCCACAAGCTGGGATCCAAACCCAGGTGGTGGGCAGACAGCTCCGGGCATCTGCCCACCACATCCTCCATTCCGGAGTCCATCAGTGTCCTATGTCCTATGTGCAAAGGTGCAGACAGACTATGGGGGGATGTCTACGTACACAGGAGAGGCAGGCAGCAGAGCCCCCTGCTTGCCCTGGTCCCAGAGTGAGGGAGGCCATGTCACCCTCTCTCACATCACAAGTCCGCTCCCACCAGGAACTGCGCAGTGAAGACCTGGCTGCGGGCCCCCCAGCATCAGCAGAGAACCTGGACGGTGTCTGCCAGCGAGGGACCTTCTGCCACAGGCCCCTGAGGTCCTGGGCTCAGTTTCCTGGTCAGTGAAATGGGTAGAAGGGGGCCTTTATTGCCTGGACTCAGACAGGGAAATGCTGTATAAAGGGAGAGGTTTTTAAAAAAATACTTTTTTTAAAAGTTTTTATTTTGTGTGTGTGTGCCATCAAATCAGATCTGATCGGTACAGGAGATTGCTCCTTCTCCAGCAGAGCATCTGGTGGATTTGAACCACACACCTCGGGAATACAGTACAACTTCTTGCCATGAGGCCACCAGAGCTCACCAAAGGGAGAGTTTTGTAAGCGGGAAAGCCTTACAAATGAGGCAGGTGTGAGATCAGAATGGGGTCAGTGGTTTGGGCCCGGAGACCCTGGGTGTGGACAGGGTGTGTTTGTCCGCTTGCTAAAGCCCATCAGAAGAAAGTCCTGGCAAACTGCTGAGAAATCAGGTCTTGACAACAGTGTTGAGCACAGTTCTACGCTGACGCGGGTGGGGGACACCTGGTACAGGTATCTCCACACCTGCTCCTCACTGACATTCATGGACTGAATTGTGTCCCCCCAAACACGTGCGTGTGATGACATAGTGTAAAACCGTCATGCTCCCCTAGGATGTGATGAACCCAAAAGCTTTAAACAGACGAAGGGTGGAAGGCAACGCCCTTATGATCCCAACACAGCCCTGATCCGATGTTGGTAGGTGCCCTCACGTCCGACCATGGTGACCCTGGGAGCAGCAGAGCCGGACGCTGCCCTCTCCCGTCCTCCTCATCTCGGACACTGAGCCCAGTGCTGCAGTCACTGTCAGTGCCCTGCTCGAGGGGCTTCCTTTCACTGACCCTCCACCTTTCCAAGCATGACGTCCCTCTCCAAGGCATAGTCTCTCTTAGAAATATGCCCAAAGTCAGTCATATGGGGAATGATCTGCATGTTTACAAGGCACTTTCTTCTTGTTATGTGCCTTTGAGTAGGAACTGATGGGTAGCTGGCCCTTCTGTGGGTTTTCAGAGGCTGTAAATCGCCCATTCTCCTCCAGTGGAGCAGCTGGTGGATTTACCCCTCCCTTTGGGATTGCCGCAGCTTCGTACCCCTAGTGTCCAGATTCCCGCTTGTTTGTTCTTGTCAGTTTTATCGAGGTAACTGTGGGTTGCTGTGATGCTGAAAGCTATACCATCAAGGTGTCCAACGCCAGCAGGGTCACCCATGGTGGACAGGTTTCAATAGAACTCACAAATTAAGACAGACTAGGAAGCAGGACTGGCCTCTGAAAACCCTGAGAACAGTGGAGGAACACAGCTGGTCTGATATAAGGGGGGTTTCCTGGGAGTCCCCTAAAATATCTTTTATCTCACTAGGTTAAGATCTCAGGAAGAATCACCAGGAGTCAAGTGCATCCCTTTAGACCCTGGTCTATTGAAGCTCTGTGATGCCAAGGAGGACACAGGGACATCTTTTAGGGACGCTGGGCCCACAGGGTCCCAAGGAAGCAGCCACCTCCCTCCAGGATGGGAAGAGGGGGTCTCTCCTTAGCGTCATCCCCCTGTACCTGGACTTTCTGCCTCCTAACTTGTAAGGGAATACATTTCTGTTTGTTAAGGCCACCCCCTTGTGGTCTGTCTGTCATGGCAATGCTAGGTGACTAACGCTGGCTCCCTCCTCATCAGACCTTTGGCGTAAACCTTGAGAAGCAGGCCCACTGTGTTCCCCTTCGCGGTGCGCGCTGCCTGGCAGTGGTGAGCGGGGCTGCGCGTCGCCTGGCCGGGAGCCACCACGGTTATGCAAGAGGTGGGTTGGCACTTACGTAATGATGTAATTAGATAGTTACGTAATGATAAAACCTGGCAGTTCGGGCTTGAGCAGTTACGTAGTCACGCCCCTCCCGTGGCCACGTGTTCTTGCTTGGTCCTTGGAACCTGGCCACGTGGGTTAAGTGCGGCGTGGATGTGTGTTTGGGGCTTGCAGGAGAGAGTGAGGACACTGAGGGGGGCCAGCACCTCCCCCTGCCAGCTGCAGGCCCACCCCAAGCCCCCCGCCCCCTGTCTGGGTACAGTGTGGCATATCTGTCTCCCGCATTCACCTAGGAGCTCTGTGTGGGCAGGGCCTGCTTCTAGCATGTTCCCAGGCCTACACTGCGCCGCACACAGCCGACGCAGAGCGGGCCCTCCACTGGGTTTTTGAGGCTGTAAACGGCACGGGAGGACAGTGCCCAGCTGTCTCCCGAGATGCGGCGGGCAGATTTGAACTGCCGGCGACGGTTAGCAAGGTGACTTCCTACAGACTACGGCATTAAGTAAATGTTAATGCGTGAATCCAAGTCCTTCTGCCTCCCGACAAGACCCAGGTCAAGTCGTCTGGCCTGTCCACAGTCCGTCTGTCCATCTGTGCCGCTCAGCATGGGCCAGGTCCTCCTGGGAATGAAGAGTGTCACCCCCAAGCTGCAGAACCGGCTGACAATGGCCTTGCCTAACTTGTGGGCTAGGATTTTGAAGCTCCGTCTGATATACTTTGAGGATGTGACCAAGAGGGATTGGTCCTTGGAGAGGGACATCATGCTCAGAAGGGGGGAGGGACAGCGCAGGAGGGGAAGACCCCCGATGAGCTGGATTGATATAGTAACTGAGGCAACGGGGGTTGGTGTATCAGAATCAGTGAGACCGGCTCAGGACAGGGCTGGAGTCAGAGCTGTGGTACATGGGGTCCCTGTGGGTCACAGGTGTCTCAATGGCACATAACAACAACTTCGGGAAGCAGGAAGGACAGACAGAGTTCCTCGGAGACAGAGGCCAGATCCACCTTCACCTCTGGCCTTTGCATATTTCTGCTGTCAGACATCCCTCCCACAGTGAGACTGGGACTCGATCATGTGATGTCGTGGCCACATGGACCCGCAGGCTGCAGTCACAATCATAGAGCCCTACCTGTAGATTGTATTATGTGTTGCACTGCTAACAGAAAGGTCAGCTGTTCAAATCCACCAGCTGCTCCACTGAAGAAAGGCAGATGTTCTCCCCCGTAAGGATTTCCAGTCTTGGAAACTCAATGGACTGAGTCAACAGCCATAGACTCAGGGAAGTCACAGGCCACAGCTCAGCATCAGGGTCAGCGTGGTTTTAAGTCAAGGAGCAGCTCGGGATATGGTCCTTCCATCTGGACAGCTTCTCGGCCATGCCAGTGGGTCAGCCCACTGTCCTCGACCTTTCCCTGCTCGGGCACATGTGAAAGCCCTTGAGTGCCACTGATGGACACCCACAGGGACCCGCTCCACCCAGAAGCCTCACTCTGAAGGCATTCGAGTATTTCTCAGGGGGTGGCAGCCGCCTGACCCCCAAACCGGGACCCCACCCTGCATGCTGGTCTCCCGGTTCTGCTGCCCCTGGGCTTCGCTATGGTTGCGCCCATTTCACCCTCATCATCCCCACTGTCACTGTCTAGGAAGTTCCCTGTTGAGGGTCCCTCGCCCCAGAGGGGGTGCTCTGGTCCCAGCAAGTCCCCCTCAAACCCTGGAGATCAGCTTCTGTGAAGCCTAGCAGGATGGTTAAGCCAACTGCCACCTCCGAGGGTTCCACGCATGTCATCTGAGAGTGTGTATGTGTGTGTGTGTATACGCACACATGCGCACCCCCTCCCCAGTTGTCAAGGGCCACAACCAACAGCCATGGAAGCAGCACCTGAAACACCAAGCACTGTGGTGCATCAAGAAAATCTGCAGCAAAGCACCTCTTCAAGAGCTAGGATATCACACTGAGGACTAAGGTGTGCCTGACCCAGATCATAGTATCTCAGTCACCTCACATGCATGTGAAACCTGGACATTGACTAAGGAGATCAAAGGAAAATTGATGCCTCAAAATTATAGCAATGGTGAAAGATATTGAATGCACCACAAGAATGTTCAAAAGAATGAACAAGCCTGCCCTGGAGGGAGTGTGGCCAGGGTGCTGCTTAGAGGCAGGGACTCAGAGGTTTCATCTCACATTCTGTGAGCATGTTATCATGAGGGCCTGTGTTTGGAAAGGGACATCATTCTTGGAAAGGTAGAGGGTCAGTGAAAGAAGAAGAGGACCCTCGACGAGACAGATCAGCTTGACCACAGCAGAGACTGGAGGAGGGCACAGGACAGGCAGTGTCTGGTGGACACAGTGTCGCTTCTGTTAGAAATTACTTGCCAACACCCAACAACAAATAGGAAGACCTTGGCTTGAAGAGTCACATTACACAGTTCTGTGCACTGCACACGCAAAAACCAGTAAACAACACAGGGAATGAAATCTGAGCTTTCACTACTTCTGACAACTGACAATCAACCAATGAAAATCCCAAATATTCTATACAAGAATCCTGATCAAAAGGGGGGGAAATGCAGAACAGAACTTCAAAACCTCTGAAACCATGACCCTGAGATCAACTTTTAAAATTCAACCAAAATTACTCCCTGAAGTTGTCTTTAGAACATCTCCCTTGAGCTCTGTGTTCTTTTGAAGAACTTGGCAATGGCAACAGGAAAGGATAGAGGGTTAGGGTTAGGGTTGGGTTAAGTTTAGGCTTGGGTTAGGGTTAGGGTTGGGGTTGGGGTTGGGCTAGGGTTAGGGTTAGGGTAGGGTTAGGGTTAGGGTTAGGGTTAGGGTTAGGGTAAGGGTAAGGGTTAGGGTTAGGGTTAGGGTTAGGGTTAGGGTTGGGCTAGGGTTAGGGTTAGGGTAGGGTTAGGGTTAGGGTTGGGTCAGGGGTTAGGGTTAGGGTTAGGTTAGGGTTAGGGTATGGTAGGGTAGGGTTAGAGTTAGGGTTGGGTTAGGGTTAGGGTTGGGGTTAGGGTTAGGGTAGGGATAAGGTTAGGTTTGGGTTGGGATTAGGGTTGGGTGAAGGTTAGGGTTGGGTTAGGGTAGGGTTAGGCTTGTGCTTGGGGTTGGGGTTGGGGTAGGGCTAGGTGTAGGTCTAGGGGTATGTTAGGGTTAGGGTTGGGTTAGGGTTAGGGTTGGAGTTAGGGTTAGGGTTGGGTTAGGTTTAGGGTTAGGGTTAAGTTTAGATTTATTTTTAGGGTTGGGTTAGGGTTAGGGTTGGGTTAAGGTTAGGGTTGGGTTGGGATTAGGTTTGCTTTCGAGTTAGGATAGGGTAGGGTTAGGGTTAGGGTTAGGGTTAGGGTTAGGGTTAGGGTTAGGGTTAGGGTTGGGTTAGTATAGGGTTAGTGTTGGGGTTGGGGTGGGGGCTGGTTTTAGGCGTAGGTGTCGGTGTAGGGGTAGGGGTAGGGGTAGGGTTACGGTTGGGTTAGGGTTTGGTTAGGGTTAGGGTTAGGGTTAGGATTAGGGTTAGGGTTAAATTTAGGATTAGGTTTAGGGTTGGGTTAGGCTTAGGCTTAGGGTTAGGTTTGGGGTTATGGTAGGGGTAAGCCTAGCAATAGGGTAGGGTCAGGATTAGGTTATGGTTAGGGTTAAGGTTAGCGTTAGGGTTGGGTTTGGGGCTGGGGTTAGGGCTAGGGTTAAGGGTAGGGGTAGGGTTAGTGTTACTGTTAGGGTTAGGGTTAGGGTTAGGTTTAGGGTTGGGTTAGGGTTAGGGTTAGGGTTACGTTTAGGGTTAGGGTTAGGGTTAGAGTTAGGTTTAGGTTTAGGGTTGGGTTAGGGTTAGGGTAGGGTAAGGTTAGGGTTAGGGTAGGGTAAGGTTAGGGTTGAGTCAGGGGTAACTCTGTTCAGGGGTAGGGTTAGGATTGGGGTTGGGGTTTGGGTTTGGGTTAGGGTTAGGGTTGGGTTAGTGTTAGGGTTAGGGTTAGGGTTAGGGTACTGTTAGGATTGGGTTAGGGTTAGGGTTAGGGTTAGGGTTAGGGTTGGGTCAGGGGTAACTCAGTTCAGGATGAATTCATTCATGTGACAAGGTGAGAAACAGCTCAGGAGATAGAATGTTCTCAACGTAGCTGAACTGTCCACTAGAAACCTCGGAATTGGTGTGTGCGCTGTTGCGTATGTGTGCAAAGAAGAGAAATTTTTGAAAACCCTCTGAATTTGTACAACCCAAGCGTGACCAATGGTGAGTGAGAATGGTGCGGGAGTGGGCGGCCCTGGCTTCTGTCCTGTGTCGGTTGCCTCACAATGACAGTTCTTCCAGCGTCACAGGGAACTGGGTGTATGATCCCCACTGTGTGGATAAGGATGCCCAGGCTGGAGCGGCCAGGCCACCAGCCAGCCAATGATCACACAGATGTTCATGGTGGGACCTCCCTCCCAGGCTCCCCAACAACCCACAAGCAACCAATAAGCATACCCCTAATTGCCAAGGACCCCACAGCACTCAGTGAGGTGAAGCAGCTGGTCTGGGCCAACCTCCCCCGCCAAGCCCCTGACTGCTGCTCCCACCTTCACCAGGCCCCAGGCATCAAGCCAGAGGTAGAGGAGGAGAGGCATTCATTTCAGAAATAATTGCTGCTGTGGCGAGGCCCCTGCCAGGTCACTGGAGTGCTTGTGTGTGTAGGAGAGTGTGTGAGTGTGTGTGTGTGTGTGTGTGTGTGTGTGTGTGTGTGTGTGTGCTGGCCAAGAGCCTCCCTCGCCCCAATCACCCCCCAACAAAGCCCCTCCCACCCCTTCCCCATCTGGAGCCGCCCTCTCTGCCCAGGTGGTCTGTCTCCATGGCAACGGCCTCTTCACAGGTGGCCGTAACCTTAGCAACCAGGTACTCCAGGCCTTCTGCCTGGAAAACTAACCCATGGTGGGCCTGAGGGAGGGGGACAGAGGTGGACCCACGGGGAAGCCAGCACAGAGCAGGAGGGGCACGCCAAGGTCACGCAGCAGCCTGGCAACCTATCATTCCCCCACCCTCTGGAAACAGGGTCGCAGCTGTGGGCAGCGTGCCTGCTGCCTCGGGCCCACTGGGATACAGTACCCGGAACCCCTCATGAGATTCACCTCGGGGATCAAGCAGGGAGGACACCCCAATAACCATGAGTCATTGCAGAGGGTGGTAAATGCCACCAGGAAGAAAGCAGATAGGGTTGTGGGGGCATCTTCCCTCTCTGACCCCAGAGACACCCCTCCTCGGCCTTTGTTGATTATTAGACACTAGTTCTGTCCCAGGAGGAATTCAATGGTCCAAGAATTCTGCCAGTAACCAATGGGTCTCCGGTTCTGGCCCACCAGGCGTCCTGTGGAAGAGATGAAGGCCTCTGCTTCCACACGGTCACAGCCTCAGAAACCCTGAGGGGCGCCTGGACGCTGTCCATCAGGTCACTGTGAGTTGAGTCCTCTTTGTGGAGCCGTGTGGTTTGGGTTTGGTGTGCCAAGGGGCCTCAGAAGAAAGGCCTGGCAATCTGCTCCTGAAATGTCACCGCCCTGGGAACTGCCCCCACCTCCACGCGTGTGGGACAGCTCTGCCCTGCTTATGCACGCGGGTCCCCAGCACTTGGAGTCAGTCACTGGCTCAACACGTGCGGCGCTGGAGGGAGGCAGGGAGGAGGAGGTCTGTGTAAACAGGGCAAATCAGTTAATTACACAGTGTCTCCCCGGGAAGCGCAGGGAGGAGGGGAGCGGGGACAGGAACCCGGAGGAGAGGGGTGCAGATGCTCAGGGAGACACGATGAGCTGGCGGAAGGGCATTCTGGGCTAAGGGAGCAGCCCCTGCAGAGCCCCTAAGGAGGGACCCCACTCCCAGAGGACACACCCATTTTCCAGAGGTGGAAACTGGGACCCATGAGGTCATGAGACTCAAACCCTAGGACACTGGTTGGCCCCTCCCACTCCTGAGGCCCATCTGAGGGTATCTCGGGACACCTCTGTGTGAATGGGGGGGAGGCTGGGATCCCTGCTTACACCCCCTCCCATTCCGAGATTACAGGGACCTAACACCTTCCCACCCCCAGCAGCACAGCGTCTAGTACACTGCAGGTACAGCCACAAGATCCCGGGGACATAGCGAGACTTGACAGAGGCTCAGAGAGGGCAGGCGGCACCCTGAGGTCACACAGCACAGCGACAGCAGGGTGGGCAGCTAGGTCCCTTCTCCACACGGGGCTGGGGCATCCATTGGGGATGGACACTCAGGTAAGGGGCGTCCACCCTGAGGTTGGAAATGGAACCACCCCCCTCATCCTGTGGGGGGCCTGGCCCGCAGCCACCAGGGATGCGGTTTCTGGGCGGGCGGCCAACGCGACAGTCTGGGAACGGAGCCGCCTGGAGTCACAGGTGGGTGAGCTGACGCCAAGCCGCCACAGAGCAACCAGAGGACACAGGGAGTGGGGAGGGCAGCTGGGGGGCGCTGGGGAGTCCCAGGTGAAGGTGCAGGCCAGGGCAGCTGGCTGCTTGGGTCCCCTCTCTGGGGACAAATGGCTTCTCCAAGCGTGTTTGTCCATCTGTGAAATGGGAACCAAGTGTCCGTCCACCTCTGACCGCGAGGTCGTGTGGGAAAAGCGCAGGGCGGAGGTCGGAACAGGTCTGGTGCAGAGTGAGCACGTGGGCTCAGTGGAACTCGGCTTCTGGTGTGACCTGGGTGGGGTTCACCCTGTCTCCTCCTCTGTGCTGCTACGGAAGCATCCCGCCTCCCACCCTGGACAGCATAAGGCCTCGAAGTGGATTCGGCCAGGACACCCCACTCCCGACCCTGCATCTGTCCTGGCTGGTGCCTGATCCTGGGGGACGCAGTAGGGACCCTAGGCCCCAACTTGCAGTGCTGCTGGGTGCTTGCAGGACAGGGTGCCTTTCATCCAATGAGGCCAGTCCCTGCGCCTACCCTGGAGGCCCCCAGGCTCCCTACACGCTCCCTGCAGGCTGCGGCCTCGGCCTTCCCACAGTGGTCCCCCGCTGAGGGCGCGCGTGCCGGCCACGGTGCGCTGGGGAGCAGAGGTGGAGTGGCCCAGTTAGACACGGGTGAGGGGGTGTGGGGGTGGGGAGCAGGTCAGGAAAGATGTGCCGCCTTGCGGAGACTGAAGGCAGTAGGGAGCTAGCGAAGGTTCTGGGTCCAGTGGTTGAGCTTCCTTGGGAGCTGCGCAAGGTATGGAGGTGTGGACTCAGGGGCGCCTGAGCGGAGGAGGTCGGGGCACATCTCCACGTGCCAGGCGGTTGGGCTGAACTCAAGGCTTGGGGAGCCCCTGGCTTTTCCCACACCACAGCCTGCAGGCGGCCAGGCCCCCGGTCCGCACGCAGCCGCACACTCTCCTCCCTCGCCTTGCCCATCCCCCTGCGCCCCGCACGTG
>NW_006399967.1:1943763-1956420 GCF_000299155.1 Elephantulus edwardii
GTCCCCGCGGAGCCGTCCGGTGAGTGACCCGCGGCCGGGGGCGCAGCTGCCAGGGGGGCTCCGCTTGTCCCGCGCTCTGCCACCCTCACTCCCATCCGCTCCCTCCTCCCCGGCCGGGGGCAGCGCCCCTCGTGCCCCTCTTCGGGTGCATTGCTGGGCTCCAGGCCCGGAGCTCGCTCCCCTCTGAAACTTTAAGGGTACCTCCCCATTCTGGGGACCCCCACCCCGTGCCTGAGGCACTGGGAATGAGATGCCAGATGGCGAGCTCCTAGGGAAGTGGGGGCGCGGGGAGAGGGAGGATGTGCCCCCTTCTGTGGGGAGTGGAGGGTGAACAACACCCTCCTGACCACCTCACTGGGGTGTCATTCCCACCTGGGGTCCTGATTTGCACCGTGAGCATATGGGATACTGGGGGCTGCCCAGCCTCGCAGGGAAGTATTTGGGGGTGCAGGGATGAACCCCTCCCAGGGCTCCCAGGGCCTGTGCCCAGGCACCATCAGGGTTTGGGGGCAGGAAAGGGGGCAGCTTATCGCCATCCCTCGTTCTGGGCCTGAGCCCCGCTGGGTCTCAGGCGTCTGGCTGGGAGGCCATACCAGCGTATTCAACAAGTTGAGGTGCCTGTGTCTCCATCCCAGAGGAAAAAGGAGACCCAGCATTCACTTCCGTGGCCTCCTTAGAACCAGGCTTCTCTACATGTGCCTGGGGAGGGGGTGTGGAACTTTTGGGGGGCTCCAAACTGATGTTTCTGAGGACAACCCTGGCCTTTCCTGTGTGTGCTGATATGGTCCAGAGCTGCTGGCTTCTGGAGGGGTGGGGGCAGGGCAGCAGAATGATGGGGCCTGGGGGTACTTCCAGAGGCAATTGAGACCTGGAGTGGCCCAAGGGGCTCCCTGGAGGGGTGGTGAAGCGTGAGAACCTCTGAGCAGTCCAGGAGGGCTTCCTGGAGGAGGTAGGGAGAACATGATGCCTGGAATAGTCTGAGAGAGCTCTCTGGAGGAGTTAAAAAGGATGAGAGAACTAGAGCAGTTTGGGAGGACTCCCCGGAGGTGGTGTGGAGGATGTGAGAACTGGAGCAGTCTGGGAGGCCTCCCTGGAGGTGGAGGACACAGGGTCTCTGAGTGTGGGTGAGCAGGGTGGAGGGTGGGAGCAGGGGCTGTTGTCAGGGGTGGGTGGGGGCTGCGTGGCCTTCTCCTTGGATCCCTTGGTCAGAAGTGGCAGATGGAGTCAGCTGGGAGAACCCTGGCCAAGGCCCTTGCCACCTGCATGTGTGAGGGCAGGAAGGTGCCCAGCCAGCAGTGGCAGGTGACCCACCCTGCACTCTGTCCCCTAAGCCAGCTGGCCTCTGAGCTGCAAGGTCCAGGAACTTGAAAGGGACACGACCATAGGATGTCCCTGGGGTTAAACTAGGCATCACACCCCAGCTGTGCTGTGCTGGCATAAACAGATGCTTAGTGAACACCAGGTTGTCCCCATCCCTGTCTCTGTCCTCACCCAACTTGGCCTCAGTGTTCCCATCAGCAGAATGGGGGTGGCGATGCCTGTCCGCCCCCAGATTAGCCCAGGATCTGGGGGTGTCTTGCAGGGAGAATATAAAGCAGATCTGAAGCGGCATTTTGATTTCTCTTCCCACGGCTCTGTCTTCTCGGGCACCCCTGACTCACCCCCTTGTCACCAGGTAGAACCTTCGGAGCGCTGTCGACAGAGCCCAGACGGGCCTGGGCGACCCCCTGCTGTTGAGAGTGGCCTCAGCGCACTGGTATCTCACCTGAGCTGAGGCCACTCTGACCCTCGGTCTCTTCTCCGGCAAAGCGTCCTTGTTCTCACCTTTGGAGCGGGGCTGGTGGGTGCGCAGCTGTGGTTCGATAGCACAGAACCCAAATGTACTGCTGGTTCCACCCCGCTCAACCTGCCTGGTAGTCACACAGCCTCTCGGAGTTCCTGAGGCGTCCTGTTACGACAGACACTGCCTCCTCTTCCTCCCACAGAGCGTCTGGGGGGCTGGGACCCAGGTGAGCGCTTTACCCACCATGCCACCATCACTCCTTGTGGTGTGCCGTGCTCCCGTCCAGTGCCAGGAAGGCGCCTCGGCTCAGCTGACTTGCTGTCGTCCATCGCTGGTGGGCTCCAACTACTGGCCTTTCCATTGGAAACCCAACAGCTTAAGCAGCTGTGCCACCAGTTCCCTCCCAAGGTGTCAGATTGGAGCCCCAGCCCCCGCCCCCAGGGTCTGTTGGGGGTGGGCGCTCACAGTAGGATCAGGCTAATTAGGGCTTAACGAGTTGTCACAGATGAAAACCCCGGGAGAGCTGAGATCTAGGACGAGGGCGCAGCAGACCTGGGGGGCAGACAGCATGTCCCCAAAAAGTGGGCCTCGAGCACTTGCCTCCCACATCCCACTCAGAAGCTAGAATGAGGCGCCCTGCTGGACCCCGTTTGCTCCTCCTGCCCCAGGTTGTGGGCAGGGCGGGGGCAGGAGATTCAGAGCTGGGTGTGCGTGCAGTGGGCTGTGGGGGGCCAGGAGCAGTGCCCAGTCCCCCAGCCTTGGACTCTCTGATCCCGTCCTTCCTGCAGGTTCAGCTGCGCCCCGCGGGCCTGTTCCTCACCTGCCCCTCATGTGAGGATGTAACTGATGTGGTCCACTCCCCAGAGAGAGAGCACCCCTCTGCTGAGAGGAAGCAGATGGGGGAGGCTGGGGCACAGGACCCCCTGGGAAGACGTGACAGAGCAAGGACACTCCAGCCCCCTTTGTCCTCCTTGGCCAGTTAGCCAGGAAGCCCTGCCTCTGGGAGTTTCTGAGACCAGCCCCCCAGCTGACTGCCTGCACACAGCATGCACGGTGGTCTGACCGTAAGGGGCTGAATCCCACACGAATGTCCTGATTTGGGGTGCCCACTGCTTCTCCAGGGGCTCCATGGAGAGCCATGTCCCGCCTGTTCAGTTTCTAGAGGCCCCACATGCCTTGCCCCTTGGTCCCTCCTGCATCTACCCTCAAAACCCACAGCAGAACATCTTGGGGTCTCTGCTTCCATCCTCACAGCTCCTCCTCTGACGACCCCCCATAAGGACCCTGCGGTTACTCTCAGTCCCTCCCTGGGGGCACAAGTGATTAATGTGCTCACTGTTCATCAAAAGGTTGGAGGCTCAGGCCACTCTGTGGTCCCACTGAAGAAAGGCCTGGCTTTCTGCTTCTGAAACTCCTACAGAGCCCAGTTTTCCTCTGACTGGGGGGCAGGAGGACACCATAAGTGGGGACCCCAGTTGGGTTTGGGGGAGGGGAGGATGGAAGAATAGTGGGGGCAGAGTTCTTTGTGGGGAGATGAAGATAGTGTGTGAGGCAGAGGCGGGGATTGTGTTGCTGTGTGGGCACAGTGAGCCCCGAATGAAAGCACACCCTGAAAGACCTGGCTGTGGCCCCCGCCCCGCTCAGCGGGCTCTGGCAGGAAATTGAGGACCAGCGTGTGGGCGGTGGGGTGTGCACACGTGGCCCAAGGCGGCCAGCGGCTGCACTCGCCCTGCATTGCAATGAGCTGCCGTCCTTGAAACGTGTCATCTGTCTGCAGGGTCACACCACATTCAGCGAGGGCCCCCGGCCCTGCAGCCAGGCCGTGGATGCCCCGCGGCCTGAAGGGGGCAGGAGATGGCCCTGGCCTCGTGGGGTGGCCACTGGGCTGGAGAGGAGACCGGAGGTGCAGTCAGCAGCCCTGCTGCACCTTCCGCAGCCTCGGGTCCATACCAGGTTCAGGCTGTCCAGGACCAGAGTCCCTCAGGACCAGGCCGGTGACCCCTCAAGGGGCCTGCTGCCTCTCCTGCCTCCTGCCCGTCTGCACTGAGGGTTACTCACTCCTGTGCTGTCTGCGGACTCTCCCACAGCTCAGCCCAGAACCTGGGCTCCTGCGGGTGGGAGCTGCTGGCCTCCTGCAGGGCTGGGCTGCTTCCTGCAAGGCTGGCTGTTCCATCCACACAGAGGTGCCTCAGGAGGAAGGCCTGGTGACCCACGACCCAAACCACAGCCAGTTCCTGAAAGCCCTTTGCAGCTTAACCCCGCTCCGACAGGGGATCACCAGGACCAGTGTTGATGGTCACCGGTTCAGTTCTTATTTCTGAACTGTAACCTCAGCTGGTGTGTCGGATGAATGGGTGGGTGGGTGGGTGGGTGAGTGAGTGAAGCAAACAAGCCCGAAACGTGGGACAGAGGAAGAGCTTGGGAAAGGTTAGGTGATGTCTCAGTTCATCTCTGAGCCTCAGTTTCTTCTTCTGGCAAATGGGACTGTGGCTCCAGAGCTCTTATCTGGGAAGAGCTTGCTTAGCACAGGCCTGGGATTCCAGAAGCATCCACCAGCTTCAAATCCCTGAAGCCAAGCCGCCTGCTGCAGGCTCAGCTCCTCATCGCAGCCCCGTGAGACGGGACGGGGTGGGGGGACGCTGGGGGGAGACGGCCCTGAGGGGTTCCCGCACTGTCCCCAGGCCTCCTAAGGAGCAGCTGGTACATTCAAACCATCAGCTTCTCAATTAGCAGTCAAGCACTTTGCCACTGCACCACCAGGCTCCCTCCCTGCCAGCCCACCTTAGTGGCAAATTGTAACCACAGAATGTCTGCAGGGCCAGCACATACACAGAGGGGGTGACTCGATGCTCAGAGGAGGACAGGGGCTCCCGGCCAGCCAAGGACACCCTCCAGGCCTTCCCTGAGGCTCAGACGTACGGGCAGATCTGACTGAGGCCAGAAAGGTGACCCAGGAGCAGGGGCAGGGGACCTCCGACAAGGGCCTCTTGGACAGGTAGCTAGATCCCACAGAGACTGGCTTCCTCCAGTCCCACAGTGTGTGAGTTCTGGGTTCAGGTCCCATCAGGAACAAGAGTCAAAGCCCCAGAATATGGTCTCTTTACCCCAAGGCCCAGGGAACATCACCTGCTGCTCAGGACATCCAGCCTTGTGCTCCTGGGAGTGGGGGGCCAAGGGCATCTTGGCGACAGTTCTTCTGTGTCCCCTCTTTCCAGGATCACCCCACTGTGTGATCTCAGTCCTGACCAGTGTGGGGAAACAAAGCTTATGAGTTCCGGGGCTCCCCAGTGTCTGAACGGGGTCCTGGTGGCAGAGCTGAGTTCCCCCCCCCCTTGTTTCTGCCTGGGGATAGGACCCTGGGAAGGCTCATCAGAAGCTTCAGCCCCGCTGTGCACTGCCCGCCTCCGATGCCCCGAGATGACAGGCCTGGGCCGCAGGAAGAGGTTAGAGTTGACAAAGTAGGTCACAGCGAGTGCGTTCCCCATAGGGTGCAGGATCGGCCGGCCTGTCATCCCTGGAGTAATTATAGAGCCAGCACTGAGGACCTGCATCAGCTTAGTGACAGCCCAGTCCCCTTGTCACCCGAGGTCAGAAGTTGGAAAGACCTTCTGGGACTGTATCAGTCACCGAGAGCCAGGGACCTCGGCCCTCTGTCCCTGGAGAACTGCCTTCCAGATTTCTGGCGCTTCTGTGGGAAGGATTAGAGGGGGGGGAAATAATCCTATTTCATTGTTGGTGAAAACATAGGCAGCAGAATCCACCAACTTCTACCCTTTCTAGGCTTGCTGGCCAGCGGTGGGGCCATGCCCTTCACGTCATAGCAGCATGTCAGTCTGTCCTGGTCACTCGCCCCTCACCGGCGTGGTCTGCCTGCCCCCCACCCTTCACACTGTTGCTCTGAAGTTGCTGTTCACTCTTTGTGTCCACATCAGTGGTTCTCTTTGAGCTGAGCTGTTCCTGAGCTTCAAGGCAACTCTGGGGGATCTTTTTGCTTCAAGTGTTGAAGAGCCATGATCTTGGGGGCTCCTTTGGCCTCCCCAGGCCCAGTAAGCCTGGCTTCTTAGAGAACTGGAAGTTCTGTTCCACATTTCCACCCCCTTTCTGTTGAGAGCCACGGATTGTGTCCCTGATCAGAAGGTCCAGGAGTGGGAGCGGGGCACCACCCACCTCCCCCGGGCTCAGGTGGGGCCAGGTGACACGCTGACACCCTGATTTGGACTTGAAACTTCAGGAGCTGAGAGACCCCACTGTCCTTCAGAGCTGCTGTTGGTGGAGTATGCACATGAGCAGTGGAGACAGTCCGCCCCCAGCCCGGTGAATTAGAGAATTCCAAGTCCCTCCACACCTCACCGCGTTCCCCGGCTTTGCCTCCACCTGTCCTACCTTGGCCCCCAGGCTGCAGGCACGGTGTGTTCACTGACCTCCTTTCGCGTCAGCTCCAGGAAAGCTAATCTGTCCCCTTTAATCACTGCTGTGTCCTGCATACCTCATGCATGTTGTCCTGGGAAAGCAGACGGTCATTGAGCAAGAGGAGGCCCCCCCCAGCAACGTGGACGTGGACACAGTGACTGACCGGACGGGCGCGAGCTCAGGGGCCTGGTGAGCAGGGTGCAGGCGCGGTGAGTCAGGGTCAGCTTGACGGCCCCTGGTCCCCAGAAACCTGCCTGGTGTTCTGTTGAGTCGTGGCCCCAGTACCGGGGGAGCGTTGCTGCTAGATGCAAGGCTTCTGAAGGCAGAGTCGTTAAATGACCAGTGGCAGCCGGCAGGGCTGGAATCGTGGTGACCACACAGGGACAGCTGGGCTCCGCAGGGCCCTCAGTGGCTGGCTAATCACGAGGCCTTGCTTTTGAGGCTCCTGGGGCCCCAGCCTTTCAGTCAGCAGCTTGCCTCCCCCCACCCCTGTCCTCCTATATTATGTTAGCCAGAGTTGTACGGGGGCAGGGCAGTGCCCTTATCAAGGGGGACACCGCCAGGGAAGGCGGTCGTGTCAGGCTGAGGCAGAGGCTGGACTGGCCCAGGACGGACAGACGGCATCCCCAGAGGCTGGTCCCCTCAGGCCCTCGGAAGGAGCAGCCCTGCCCACACCGTGCTTTCAGACCTTGGCCTGTTTCTCTTCCCAGGGGTCACAGGCCACGGTGCTTTGACTCCACTGTGGGAACTAAGACCTACACACCAGTGTTTGTTGAAGGAGTGAGAGGGGCAGGAAGGCAGTTACAGCAATGCTGTAGCTAAAACCAGCCAGTGAGTGCTTCCTCTGGGGGGGCATGTGCCTTGGCTGGGGGGTGGGGGACAGCTTGGCTCAGGGCCTTGGCTAGGGGATACACCTCAGCTCGAGGGGGTAACGCCTCGGCTTCTCAGGGGCGAATGACTTGGCTTGAAGGGAAAATACCTCGGCTGGGAGCACAGCGCCCTCTTTATACCAGAACACAGCTGTGCTCTGCCGGCTTTTTTTTTTTTTAAAAAAAGAGGCTTTTTAAATTTTATTATTTTTTTTGTGTGTACCATCAAATCGGATCTGACTGGTACAGGAGGAGACTGACCCTCCTTCTCCAGCAGAGCATCTGGTGGATTCGAACCACATACCTCTGGGATTGAAGTGCAACTTGGCTTTCTACATGTTTGCGGCCATGCAGTGTGATGCGTGTCCCGCTTAGCGCCGTGCATCATGTTCACCCTGGGCTTCTGGGGTCGGGCCGCCCCTCCTGGTCAGCGCGCTCACCGCCCTTGGTTCTTACCGGCCCTTCCCAACTGCTGTTGGCACTTTGCTCTCAAATCACATCAGACTGTCTGCAGCTCATCTTCCACAGCGGCCCCTGGTGGTCTCGGGGCCGCGCCTCTCAGATGCCTCCAATCCTTCATCTGTTCCGAGGAACCTCCATCTGTGGGATTTACATACTCAGGAAACCCAGCGGGGGCTCAGCTGTGAGTCCCTCCCACGTGATCTTTCAGAAGTGGAGAGCCAGGCCTTTCTCCTGAGCTACCTGGGAGTGGACCCACATCTCCTCCCTTTCACTCAGCAGCCAGGCCATGAACCATCTGTTCCAGCACTCTCAGCACACACATGTAGCCACTGCGTCATCTCTGACCCCAGAGACCCTGCAGGACAGAGCGGAAGTAACTTCCCATAGTGTTTGCTCATCCTTCGCCCATGGAGCTGCTGGTGGATTCGAACTGCCTGCCTTTGGGTTGGCAGTGCAACACTAGGCAGCCAGTGGAGAATGGGTTCAAACGGCTGACCTGTCAGTTAGCAGCTGAAAGTTTTAACCACAGTGCCACCAGACCACTTACCGTCTCTCTCCTGGCTTGCACACACGCCCTCCATAGCAGGGAGCCAGCAGGTACCCCGGGGCTTTTCACTTGTATTTTTCTCTAAAATCCTCAAGGGGCTGGGGAGATGGGGGGCCCCACACATGGACATCCATCCCATGAGCTGAACAGGGCCAAAGAGGGCCAGGGAGTTGCCTGGGGAGGGGGTGCTTCAGCTGCCAAGATGCCCAAAATAGCTGCCCCGCACATGAGAGGCAGCCAGGCAGAAGGGGTTGGGTAGCACCATTCAGATCCCAGCTGGCCGCTCATCTGCACCGCCAGCCAGGCCCCCAGGGTCTGGGCTGCAGCCAGAGTGTGGGGTGGGGGTGGGGTGGACGAAGAACAGCTCAGTTCCCTGCCTCTCCCCACAGCCTCCTGCTTCCTGCTGCCTCTTCTGCAGCCTCACCCCAGGGCCTTTGCACAGCCTGTTCCTTCTGTAACACCTTCCTGGGGCCTCCACCAGGTGCCTTCCTACTACTCAGTAGACCTCAGTCCAAATCCTTTGCATGCTTCCTCCCCTCCTGCGGGCACCTCTGGCCATCTGCTGCTCCACTGTTGAATATATTTAAACATTGTATCAAGATGGAAATATGCATAACAGAACATATGGTCTCAGTCATGACACACGCGGCTCAGTGATGCTGACTGCTTTCTTCAAATTGTACTCTTTTCTCACTGTCCTTTCCCAAAGCATCCCACCACGACCTCACTGACCCTGGGTTATAGTTCCCCTCCTCTTCCCTCCCACCCTTGGTGACCACGAATCTTCCTTGGTGTATTTGCTTATTTGTGAGGTCACACGGTATTTGTTCTTCTGTGACTCGGCCTAACCCTGTCATGGTTCGTGCATGCTGGGTCTCAGCTCTGAGACTGTGCATTCCCTCATGTGGAAGGACCACACTGTGTTTACTGGTTCTCTGTTAATGGACACGTGGGCTGTTTCAACCTTTTTTGCCTCTCATACATCTTTATCTTTCTTGACTGTGTGGCTAGAAGTGGAAATTCTGATCTATTAACAATCTGCGTTATGCAGATGACACAACTCTGCTTGCTGAAACCGAGGAGGACCTCATGCACTTGCTGCAGAGGGTCAAGGACTGCAGCCTTCAGTATGGACTGAGGCTCAATGTCAAGAAGACAAAGATTCTCACCACTGGACCAATTGGTAGCATCAGGATGGATGGTGAAGAGATTGAGATTGTTCACAGCTTCAGTTTGCTCGGCTCCACAGTCAACACTCTTGGCACCAGCAGTCAGGAAATCAAAAAGCGTATCGCGATGGGAAAGTCTGCTGTTAGGGACCTCTCTAAAGTACTCAAGAGCAACAGTGTCTCTCTGGAGACTAAACTAAGGTGCGCCTGATACAGGTCATGGTCTTTGCAATCACTTGTTATGTATCAGAGAGTTGGATAATGACTAGGGAGGACAGAAGGAGAATTGATGCCTTTGAGCTGTGGTACAGGAGAAGAGTATTGAATGTACCATGGACTGCTAAGAAAACAAACAGATTCATCCTGGAGAGGGTTAAACCAAGCTACTCCTTGGAGGTAAGGATTCTGGGGCTTCATCTGACATACTTTGGGCATGTTGCAAGGAGGGACAGGTCCTTGGAGAGGGACATCATGCTGGGGAGGGTGGAGGGACGGCGCAGGATGGGAAGACCCTCTATGAGGTGCACTGATTCAGTGACTGGGGTGATCGGGATGGCTGTGTCAGAGGCAGTGCGATTGGCACAGGATAGAGCGGAGTTCTGGGCTGTTGTACATAGGGTCGCTATGAGTTGCAAATGACTCGGCGGCACATAACAACAACAAACAACAGATGTTAATGGGTAGACTTCTTCCCTTCTATGCAGACGACAGGGAGCTATGGTGACCTAGTGGTAAGAAGTTGCGCTGCCAACTCAAAGAAATGTGGTTTGAATCCAGCAGCTGCTCTGAGGGAGATAGGTGGACAGTCTCCTCTCATGTGATTTAAAGCCTTAAAGAGTCTGCTGGAGGGTCAGCTATGGATCAGTCCTGACTCAGTGGTGCATAATGACAACAGTATATTTTGCTAGTGATTGTTGTTATGTGCCGTTGAGTCACTTGCAACTCATAGTGTCTCTCTGTAAAAGAGCCATAAAACCTGCTCTGTCCTGTGCCAATCTGTCTCTGACACACCTACCCCCAGTCACTGAATCAATCCACTTCATAGAGGGTCTTTTTCTCCTGCTCTGTCCCTCTACCCTCCCAAGCATGACATCCTTCTTCGACTGGTCCCTCCTTACAACATGTCCAGAATATGTCAGATGAAGCTTCAGAATCTTTACCTCCAAGGAGCAGCCTAGCTTAACCCTCTCTAGGATGAACCTGTTCGTTTTCCTAGCAGTCCATGATATATTCAATACTCTTCTCCAACACCACAGCTCAAAGGCATCAATTCTCCTTGGTCATTGTCCAACTCTCTGACGCATAGCAAGTGATTGCAAAGACCACGGCCTGTATCAGGTGCACTTTCGTCTCCAGAGTGACACCACTGCTTTTCAGTACTTTGGAGAGGTCCCTAACAGCAGACTTTCCCATCACAATACATCTTTTAATTTCCTGGCTGCTGATGCCAAGAGTGTTGACTGTGGAGCCTAGCAAACTAAAGCTCTGAGCAATCTCAATCTCTTGACCATCCATCGTGATTTTACTAGTGCAGCGATTATATGCACAAGGTTCGTGGTTTGAGGCCCACAGCTGCTCTTTGGGCGGAAGATTTATCAGTCAGCTTCTGCAGAGATAACAGCCTTGGCGGTCCTGTGGGGCAGTTCTGGCTCTACCCCAAAGGGTTAGAATAGAAGGGTCCGGGCTTGTTTTGGTGTGCAAGTCCTGCTTCCCTTCCGAGTCCAAGCACCTCGTACACAGCCCCAGGTGTCGGCCAGCGGAGGCTTGTGTGTGGCTGAGATGCTGAATGGCACCTAGACTGAGACTAGGAGGAAAGGCCCCGTCATCTGTGTCTGAGAAACCTTCCAGTGAAGCCGTCATGGATCATATATAACTGGTTATGGGGATGGCCTGTCTCCAGGTAGTGTTCTTTTCAGTGGTGCCCAGGCGCAGAGGCCTGTCCGCAGAAAACAGTGCCCATGACAGTGAGGTCTAGCTAGCTCTGTGGTCCCTGCCACCCCGCGTGGGGACAGAGATGCTTCCCAGTCCCTGCTCAGCGGCGCCCCCACGTGGCACCCAGCGCACGTGAGTACCTTGCACACACCCCTGCGTGTCCACATCGACTGGACAGGGTCAGGGGGCTGCGCGGGCCCTCACACTGCCCCTCGCCCGCAGGTGTCCAGGAGGATGGTGGCGCGGCCCTAGGCCCAGGCTCCACACCATGACCGGCTGGCTGCGTGTCCTGGGCCTCCCGCTGCTGCTCCTGCCCGCGGCCCCGCCGCCGGCCCACGGCTGCCCTGCCCGCTGCGAGTGCACCGCCGTGACGCGCGCGGTAGCCTGTCCGCGCCGCCGGCTGACCGCCGTGCCCGACGGCATCCCGGCCGAGACGCGCCTGCTGGAGCTCAGCCGGAACCGCATCCGCTGCCTCAACCCCGGTGACCTGGCCGCGCTGCCGCAGCTGGAGGAGCTGGACCTGAGCGACAACGTGATCGCGCACGTGGAGCCGGGCGCCTTCGACAACCTCCCGCGCCTGCGCGAGCTGCGGCTGCGCCGTAACCAGCTCAAGCTCATCCCGCCCGGCGTGTTCACGCGCCTGGCCAACCTGACGCTGCTGGACCTGAGCGAGAACAAGCTGGTCATCCTGCTCGACTACACCTTCCAGGACCTGCGCAGCCTCCGGCGCCTCGAGGTGGGCGACAACGACCTGGTGTTCATCTCGCGCCGCGCCTTCGCCGGCCTGCTGGCCCTCGAGGAGCTGACGCTGGAGCGCTGCAACCTCACGGCGCTGTCCGGGGAGTCGCTGGGCCACCTGCGCGGCCTGGGCGCACTGCGCCTGCGCCATCTGGCCATCGCCGCGCTCGAGGACCAGAACTTCCGGAAGCTGCCGGGGCTGCTGCACCTGGAGATCGACAACTGGCCGCTGCTCGAGGAGGTGGCCGCGGGCAGCCTGCAGGGCCTCAACCTGACCTCGCTGTCCGTCACGCACACCAACATCACGGCCGTGCCGGCCGCCGCGCTCAGCCACCAGGCGCACCTCACCTGCCTCAACCTCTCCTTCAACCCCATCAGCACCGTGCCGCGCGGCTCCTTCCGCGACCTCGTGCGCCTGCGCGAGCTTCACCTGGCCGGGGCGCTGCTGGCGGTGGTGGAGCCGCAGGCCTTCCTGGGCCTGCGCCAGATCCGCCTGCTCAACCTCTCCAACAACCAGCTGTCCACGCTCGAGGAGTGCACCTTCCACTCGGTGAACACGCTCGAGACGCTGCGCGTGGACGGCAACCCGCTGGCCTGCGACTGCCGCCTGCTGTGGATCGTGCAGCGCCGCAAGACGCTCAACTTCGACGGGCGCCTGCCGGCCTGCGCCACCCCGGCCGAGGTCCGCGGGGACGCGCTGCGCGACCTGCCCGACTCCGCGCTCTTCGAGTACTTCGTGTGCCGCAA
>NW_006399967.1:1956705-1966543 GCF_000299155.1 Elephantulus edwardii
AGCAATGCGGGCGGCAACGACAGCTACTTCGCCACGCTGAGCGTGCGCGCCGAGCCGGCCGCCAACCGGACCCCGGGCGAGGGCCACAACGAGACGCAGGCGGCGGCGCGCTTCCCGCTGGACCTCACCACCATCCTGGTGTCCACCGCCATGGGCTGCATCACCTTCCTGGGCGTCGTGCTCTTCTGCTTCCTGCTGCTCTTCGTCTGGAGCCGCGGGCGCGGCCAGCACAAGAACAACTTCTCGGTGGAGTACTCCTTCCGCAAGGTGGACGGGCCGGCGGCCGCGGCCGGCCAGGGGGGCGCCCGCAAGTTCAACATGAAGATGATCTGAGGGCCCGGGGGCCGCCCGCGCGGCGTCTTCACCACCTGTGCACCCGCCAGGGGCGGCCGGCTGGCCCCGCGGCCCCTGTTCTGTCGAGGACAGCCGCACGACTCTTGTCTCTCTTGGGCACGGGCACATCTTGTGCAGTTGCGCGGGCGTTTTCTAGGGGTTTTGGCGCGTGTCTTGCTGCCCAGGCCCTGGGCCGCCGATGCCGAGTCTGGGTCCTGTCACCGGACGAGGGACTCAGGGGGCCCCTCCCAGGGTGGGCGCAGCTGCGGCCCTGAGCCCTCTTCCCACTCACCGGCCGGGCTCACGTCCGAGGGAGACAGTTTACACCTGGACACCCCCAGCTCACACCCGGTACGGAGATCCGCACGAGGAAAACAACCCAGAGTCACACCCTGCTCGGACCCAGGACCAGACCCCAAGGCACCACAAGGGCGCACAGGACGCTACGTGAAACCAGAGCCCATGCTCAGACTCGCTCTGCACGGCTCACACCCGAGACACACAGTTCACACCCAGGACACAGCTCACACCCGGGACACACTCAGCTCACACCCGGACACACAGTTCACACCCTAGACACAAACAGCTCACACTTACACACACTAAGCTCACACCTGCACACGGGACACAGTTCGCACTCAAGACACACTCAGCTCATACCTGCAACAACTCACAGCTCACACCCAGGACACTCAGCTCACACTTGGGACACACACAATTCACACTTGGGGCACACCACACAGATCCTAGAAGGCACGTGTATCTCACAGCCAGGGCACACAGAGTTCACATCCAGAGCTCACAGGACACCTCTCACACCTCAGACATGCTCCATTCTCACCTGGAACACACTCACTTTACACCTGGGGCACTCATTCACAACTCACCCAGACACACGCTAATTGTACCTACAATGCACAGAATTCACACCTAGGACACTAATTGCTCATTCCCGGGCACACTCAGTGCACACTTGAGACTTTCATGGTTCACGCTGAGCTCACAACCAGGGCAAACTTCACCCAAGACATTTCATACACACCCAACTCGTTCAGTTCACAGCAAGACACATTCAAGACACACCCAGGACACACAACTCACACCAGGACACCCAGCTCACACCAAGACACATTCAGTACACTCCCAGGACACCCGGCTCACACCAAGACAGATTCAAGACACAGCTAGTGCACATTCACCTCACACTAAGACACCCACACACGCCCACTCCCACACCGCTGCCTCTTACTTGGAAGAGTGTACTGAGGGGATGTCAGGGCCAGGCCCACCTGTGAGGAGCCAGCAGTCACCAGGGAGCTCACACATGTCCCCACACCCATGCCCACCATCTCGTCACTCTTGGGCTCCCCATCCCCGCAGCAGCCTCCACCCCCTACAGCTGCCACCTGCTTTCTCACCTGGACTGTCTGGGAGGGGGCTGCTCACCTCATGGTGGGGAGTGTGATTCCTGGGAGTGTCTGTATCCAGTAGGCCAGCTGGACTGACAGACACCCCTGAGGACACACTGACCACTGAGCCAGCCTTGAACTGAGCCTCAGGTGGCTCCCAATCATTGTTCCTGGGAGGAGTAAGACCACAGAGTCTGGGCAATCCTTGGGGCTCACACCTGAATCATAGTACACACTCAGAACACCCTGCAGATGGTGGGAGGACATGCGGCTAGAACAGGGGTTGCAGAGAAAAGGTGGCTTGCATGTAGATTGTTGGAAGGAGATGGTGTGGGGTAGAGCTTGGGACAAAGGGTGGGGCTCACAGGCAGGCTGTGGCTCCGGTTAGAGCAGAGCACCCCCACGCCACAGCCCTGTTGTTTCTCAGGTGGTGAGCTCCCCGTCACTGGAGGTAAACAAGTATTCAACATCAAACAGGATTTTTCCGTGACCGAGGCTCAACAGCCTGATTCTCACCTCACCTAACTTCCACTTTGGGCAGACAAAATTTGGTCAAAGTGAGAGAAGGGACACAGGCAATATGGCAGGACCCAACCTCAGCCAAGAGCTACCTTGGTCACGGACCCTGGGGTTAGACACTGAGTCAAAGTTCTGCCTGGGGACCTTTCCAGACCCTCAGTATCCTTCTCTGTGAAATGGGTCAGAGGGTGGAGTCTTGCTGTGTGTGTCTGTGTGGAGGCCACACTCACAGAGGACATCACAGGATCAGGCCCTTCTGAGATGACCAGAGAAGCAGCAGCCTCGTACCAGAGTCTGGGGACAAAGACTGGGCAATCTCGGAAGAGGACTGGGCCCGGGGAAGGGGAGGCAGCAACTGGGACCCTGGGAGCGGAGAGCCCTGTTCTCAGTGGGGTGGGGAGGCCCAAGGGAGAGGCCAGGAGCCTTCCTGCGACTGGAAGGGAAGCTTCGTCCCTCCGCCTCCGCCTCTGCCTGACCTTGTTGCTATGACAACTCGGAGGGCCCTTCGATACACATCCAAAGTGCCTTTAGCCCAATCAAAGAGGAAGGTGCGTCCTCGACAGCTTTAGGGTTAACTGGGCCTTCACAGGATCGGAATTCTTGGCCCCAATGATCCCTCCCCTCCCCACAGACCCAAGGTCCCGCCCCCATCCCTCTCTCTGTATTTGTTGGAATCCAATAAAAAGAAACCCGATTTCATAGCAAATTTCAGATTGGATTTATTGCTATGTGGACGCGCGGGGCAAGTGTAGGCCTGGGGGAGCGGGTTGGGCCGGGGGCTCACAGGCCCAGAGCCAAGCTGAGTGACTTCACACCGGGGCACATGCTGCCCACACTGGGACACACAGACAGCTCACACCCAGGACACACACACAACTCACACCTGGGTTAGAAAGCTCACACCTGGGACACAGCTCACATTTGAGACCGCAGCTCAGCCCTGGGGCACACACAGACAACTCACACCCAGGATATAAAGCTCACATCCGAGACACAGCTCACACCCTGGACACAGACTTCCCTCACCTGAGGCACACAGAGCTCACACCCAGGACGCACACAGTTCACACTCAGAGAACACACAATTTACACCTGGGGCACACAGCTGATGCCTGGAGCATAGACAGCCTACATCTGAGACACACACAGTTCACACCTGGGGCATGCAGTTCACACCTGAGGTATACACAGCCCACACTCAGGACACACACAGCTCACACCCAGGACACAGAGCTCACATCTGGGATATGCACAACTCACACCCAAGACACACATAATTTACACCTGGAGCACACACAGTTCACACCAGGGACATACACAGCTCACACCAGGGACACATGGCCCACCTCTAGGACATACACAATTTACATCTGGGGCACACACATCACTCCTGAGACACACAGCTCATACCTGGGCACACACAGTTCACACTCAAGACACACAGAATTCACACCCAGGACACACCCAGCTCACACCTGGGACATGGCTCACCCCTAGTGCACACACAGACAACTCACACCCAACATATAAAGCTCCCGTCTGAGACACACACAACTCACACCTAAGACTCAGATGGCTCACATCCAGGACACTCCCTGTTCACCTGGGACACCAGGCTCACATTCGAAACACACACAGCTCACACTGGAAGTTACACACCACTACTCACACCAATGCACGTCAGGAGCCCCTCACGTCATCCCGGGACCTCTCTGTGTGTTAACTCCCTTCACAGACCACGTCCTGGAGGGTTAGGCCTGGTCATGGTCCCATTTTACAGATGATCAGTGAGGGGGGAATTTGCTCAGAGGCCTCTCTCCTGGAGAGCAAACAAGCACCCTGAGTGACTGGCAGGGCTGGGCTTTCGGGGGAACTGTGGCTGCACCCACACACAAGTGGGGGTGGGGGTACTCCTGAGAGAAGAAAGGAGAAGTGAGGGTGCAGGCCCTCGGGGACTTCCTCACCCTGGACTGGGGGTGGGGAAGCTCCTCTACCCTGCTGCTCCCCCTCCACTCGCTCCCCACTCCTCAGGGCTCTGCAGTCGGCATAATAACGTACCTGATTCTCACTCCAGCTCCCAGCAGATGGAGAAACTGAGGCACAAGCAGGGCCTGCCCTCCCTATCCCTGCAAACCCACTGGTTCCTGCAGGCCAAAGAGGAAGCTGTGGAGAGAGCACAGGACCTTGCTGCCTCGTGCTGCTCCCTGATACTGTCCCCACCCCACGCTTGGTCCTGAGTGGTCACCCCTCCCCTCCCCCACCCAGAGGTGCATGGTGACGAGTAGGGTGTGGGTTCTGTGAGATGTCCCCTCTGAAGCCCGAGGTGGGGGGCCAGACAGGGCCTGAAACGCACCCCACCACTGTTGGTCTTGCAGCAAAGCCTGGGGCCCCTCCTCAGCTCAAACCACTGAGCCACTGAGAGTTTGCAAAGTCCCTTCTCATTCTTGGAAGGGGTGGGCGGCAGGGGGGAGGTCAAGGTCGGCATCTCTGAACAGTGTCCTTGTCTCCCAAGGAGGGGACCCTCAGAGCATTCCTGCAGGGGCTCCCCAAATACAGCATGGGGATTGGGCGGGAGGCGAGCCATCAACATGCCTCAGTCCTGTCTCACAGATACAGCTTCCCACACAGACGCCTGTCTCTCTCCTTCTGTCCCTCCAGCATCTGCTGCCCACCTGCCCTGCTCCCCAGGCCCCAGCAGGCCTGCTGCTCTGTACATGTTCCAGGGGGTTCTGTGAACTGTGCAAGGCAACCCCTTCCCCTCTCCCGGTTCCCCCTTGTGGGCACACTTCCCCCACCTGAGCCCCCTCCTCACTCCCCCCTCCACAGACACATGCCCCATCTGAACTTCCTCCCTCCTCACTCTGCCCCCATGGGTCCATTTCTCTAACCTGAGCCCCCTCGTCCCTCCCCATTCCCAGTCCCCATGGGCACACCTCCCCCACCAGAGCCCCTCCTCTCTCTTCACTCCCCTCCCCCCGTACATCTCCTGAACTCCTTTCTCCACACTCCCCCCAAGGCACATCTTCCCCCACCAGAGCCCCCACCTTTCTCCCCATTCCTCCCACCTGAACTCCTTTCTCCCCCGGGAGCCCTCAGGCTGCATTTCCTCCAGGACGGATTTGGAGTTGTGGCAGTCTGCGAGTAGTCACCTGAGCACGTGGCAGGAAGGGCCAGTCCTTGGAAGAAGATACTGTGCTGTGAAATGCAAAGGGTCAGAGAGAGAAAGACAGACCCTCAATAAGGTGACTTGATATGGTGAGTGGGCCTATGCACTCAATCAAGGTTGTTGGAGATGGTGAGGGTGGGCCGGACTCGGACCTGTTGTTCATGGGATTCCTGTGAGTCCTGGTGACCTGACAACACCCAGCAACCCCACCATGGTGCATTCAGTACTTTTCACGAACCCTGAAATGCAAAGGTGCCAATTCTTTCAACCTTCTTCATTCACTGTCTAACTTTCATGTTCATATGATGTGCCTGGAAGACACCATGGCTTGGATCAGGCGCACCTTAGTCTTTAAACTGACATTCTTGCTCTATAGCACTTTGCAGAGATCCTTCACAACAGGTTTTCCCAATGCAACTCATCATTTGATTTCCTGCTTTTCACTGACTGCTGCTATCATGGGTGTTGACTCTGGATTCATGTAGACTGAAATACTGGACAGCTTCGATCTTTTCTCCATCTATCATGATGTTGCCTATGGCCCCAGTGGTGAGGATTTTTGTTTTCTTATGTTGAGGTGTAATCTGTATTTAAGGCTGTAGTCTTTGATCTTCTTAGGTAAGTACTTCAAGTCGTCTTCACATTCTGCAAGCAAGTTTGCATCATCCGCATAACACAGGTTGTTGATGAGTCTTCTCTCAATCCTGATGTCATGTTCTTCTTATAATGCAGCTTCTCAGAAGATCGGCTCAGCACACAAACTGAATCCTTACGGAGAAAAGATTCAACCCCAACGCACTCCTTTTCTCACTTGAAACCGTGCAGCGTTCCCTTGCTCTGTTAGAACTGCTGCCTGACCCATGTACAGGTTTTGCGTGAGTTTTAAGTGTTTGGAAGTCCCATTCTTCTCAATGTTATCAGTAAGTCATTATGCAATCCACGACAATGCCTAGGGTCTACGAGGCTGCCACCCTCCAAGGAAGATGCTGGCTGAACTCCAGCCACCACAGATTTGCTTGTTCTGGTGACCTCCCATGTACTATCCAAGGGTCCTCCATCAACATGACCATTCAAAGCCATTAATTCTTCAACCTTCCTCATTCATCATCCAACTTTCACACGCACATGAGGGAGTAAAAATACCAAAGTTTGAGTCAGAGACAACAAAGTCCCCAAGAGACATTTTCGCCCCTGGGCACTGTACAGAGGCCCTTGGCACAGCTGTGCCTAATGCAGCATGTTGGTTTCTTTTTAAAATTTTTTAAATTCATTCATTGTTGCACTTTTTCTTCCCTCTCCCTCCTCTAGTCTGCTTTGCAATGCACCTATTGCTCCAGATCGTATCGGATAAAAAAAATTATTGGATTATTGTACTTAATGCCTTTTTAAATTTTTTTAATTATTATTAATTTTAATGACAGTTTACAGAAAATTCCGGTTTCCCATCATTCATTGTTGCACTTTTCTCCCTGTCCACCCCCTCCCCCCCAATTCACTCTTCTCCTTGAAAAGTAAAAGAAAACCTCTTTTATTATTATGCAATCCCTCCCCTCAGGTCCACTCCACTGTGGAGCCTTCGTTCTGGACTCCTGTTATGACAATAACCCCAATCACATATCCCTTTTAAACAGTTCTCTCCCTCATCTGTTTGAATACAGTATACATCATTCATCTCTTCCTTTTCTGTCTTCCCTCAACCCCAATGTCAGTCCCGTTTTACAACACTGGCCCTATGCAATATTTGTCCTTTTCTGATTGAGATAGTTCACTCAGCATAATGTTCTCCATTTTGTATTATATTTCATGAGTTCCTTGTTTTTCAGTGCAGCGTTGTATTCCATCTTGTGAATATACTTCTCTATTGAATATTCTTCTATCTATTGTTTGTTGATGGGCACTTGGGTTGTTTTCAACTTTTTGCTATTATGAACAAAGCAGCAATAAACATGGGTGTGCACATATCTGCTTGGGTGGCAGTTCTTGTTTCTTTGGAGTAAATTCCCAGTAGTGGAATTGCTGGGTCAAATGGTATTTCTATTTACAACTTTTTGAGAAAGCGCCATACCGCCTTCCACAGTGGTTGCACCATTTTATACTCTCGCCAACAGTGAATAAGGGTTTCAGTTTCTCCACAACCTCACCAGCATTTGATGTTTGCTGTTTTGTTAAATTTTGCTATCCTTACTGGGATGAGATGATATCTCATAGTTGTTACAATGCCTTAAAAAAGTTATTTATCCAGGACTTAAGAAGCATAAATGACATAGCTGAGCCTCTACATCTTGTGGTTCCTAACCTCTACACTATAATAGACAAAGTGCTAGTCTATAGGCCTTTTATTGTAAGAACCACCTTCCCTCTGTAACTTGATTTGTGCCACTATTAGAACCTCCACTCGGAATATTATTGCTTGTTAATTTTTGACTCATGTACTTTTAACTTGTTAGTTAAATTTGTGTCTTCTAGGTTGCAACACCTCCATGATACATCTTCAAGGATATGAACATGTACGGCTAAGCACAATTAATAACAGTGCATCTAAACTCCAAAATCAATCTCCATAATAGTCTATGTGTTTCCTACTGCCAAGGGGGCCCTTTGGAGTAGTGAGAGAAGATATTCACCCTGAAACCCACAGTGTCCCTTTTCAGTAGGAAGTAGCTAAGAGAATATGCCATCCCCTTTTCCTTATGAATTAGGGTGAAGTCTCTCTCAGGGAGGAGTGATAGGGAATGGCAAAGGACACACTGACAAAGGAGATTAATCAGAACTGGCTTTGACAAGCACTGTGGCAATGGGACAATTAAAACAGACATTCGTGGGGGGGAGAAGAACGAACTGGGGAGGAGGATAGAGAAAACAGTGCAACAATGAATGAATGAGAACCCCCCCCCCAAAAAAAGTTATTTTTTTGTGTGTACCATCAAATTGGATCTGACTGGTACGGGAGGAGTTTGCCCCTCCTTCTCCAGCAGAGCATCTGGTGGGTTCGAACCACTTACCTCTGGGATTGCAGTGCAGCTTCTTGTCACTAGGCCACCAGAGGTCCCTTGGTGTATTCCTTTCAGACAGTTCTTCCCCTCGTCTGTCCCCATGTGGTGGTCATCAACCACTCACTCTTTTCCTGTTGATTTCTTGAGTGTTGCTTCCATGGCATTGATGATACTTTTGAGTAAATACAATTCAAATACCCTTGAATGCAATAGTTTCTCCATTTACCATGTGACTCGTTATTGGTCCAAGCGTGAAGGTTTGTGGTTTGTTGTGTTGTTGTTCTAATCGTGTGGCGTAATCCCTACTTAAGGCCGCTGTCTGAGCTTCCTCAGTAAGAGTTTTTTTAAAGTTTTCTGTGTTTCCTGCAAGTAAGGTTGTGCCATCTGGGTATTGCAGGTTGTTGAGGAAACTTCCTCCTATCCTGACGCCAAGTCCTCCGCTTAGTCACCATACAAACTGGACAAGTGCAGTGAAAGACTGTAACCCTGATGGACACTCTTTTTGGTTTGTGTGTGTGTGTGTGTACCATCAAATAGGATCTAAATGGTTGGAACAGGAGGGGACTGTCCCTCCTTCTCCAGCAGAGCATCTGGTGGATTTGAACTGTGCACCTCTGGGATTGCAGGGCAGATGCACAGTCTTGATGGTTTTAAACCATGCAGTCTCCCTTTGTTTGAATGACGGTTCCATGGTTCATACACAGGTGGTGTATGAGCACAATAAAATGTTCTAGCATTTCTTGTTCCTCTGAAAATTATTTCTAATTTGTTGTGATCCACACAGTTAAAGGCTTGGGACAGCTAATAAAGCACAAAGACTCCAGTCTTCAGTATGGATTACACCTCAATACCAAGAAAACAAAAATCCTCCCAACAGGATGTATAAGCAACTGCACCATGACAGTTGATGAGAATTGATTCACAAACCACACCCAGGGCAGCAGCGAGCGGACAAAGGATGCTCTGCACTGGAGAAATCTGCTGTGAAGGATCTCTCCAGATTTCTGAAGAGCAAGGGTATCAGTTAAAAACTAAGGTATAGGCAGCTCTGGTGGCCTAGTGGCAAGAATCTGTACTGCAATCCCAGAGGTACCCGGTTCAAATCCACCAGATGCTCTGCCAGAGAAGGAGGGACAATTTCCTCCTGTACCAGTCAGATCTGATTTGACGGTACATGAACAAAAAAATAATAATAAAAAAATTTTAAAAAAACCCCTAAGGTGTGCCTGATCTAAGTCACAGACTTTTCAATTGACTCACATGTATATGAAAGTTGGAGGGAGCTCTGGTGGCCTAGTGGCAAGAAGCTGCACTGCAATCTCAGAGGTGGTGGTTGTTGTTGTTGTTGTTGTTATGTGCCATCGAGTCACTTGTGACTCATAGCAACCCTATGTACAACAGCCCTAAACTCTGCTCTG
>NW_006399967.1:1966918-1967897 GCF_000299155.1 Elephantulus edwardii
ATCCTCCTTGGTCATTGTCCAACTCTCTGATGCATAACAAGTGATTGTGAAGACCATGGCCTGTATCAGACACACCTTAGTCTCCAGAGAGACACTATGAGGTACACGGCTCAAATGCACTAGATGCTCTGCCGGAGAAGGAGGGACAACCTCCTCCTGTACCAGTCAGATCCAATTCAATGGTACGCACACACAAAATAATAAAATTTGTAAAAAAGAAAGCTAGACAATGACAAGTGAGGAAAAAAGGAAAAAGAATGACTTCGAATTGTGGAATCAGAGAATAGTGTTGACTATCCCACGGACTGCCAAAAGAACTAACAGATCTGTTTTGGAAGAAGTGAAATCAGAATGTTCTTTAGAGGCAAAAATAGTGAGATTCATAATAACATACTTTGGGCATGTTCCCAAGAGCTACTCACCCTTGGAAAGAGACATCATGCTTGGAAAAGTAGAGGGTTAGAAAAAGAGAGGAAAATCCCCCACAAGCTGTCCCGCCACGGTGACCGGTGACCGCAGCGGTGAGCTTGGGCCTGGAGAATGTCAGGAGGGGGGTGCCGGGCAGGGCGAGGTTCTCACCTGCACAGAGGGGCACTACGTGTTGGGGTCAGCTTGATGACTCCTTACAGCAACGACAATTACCTCCCTGGTATCCTCTGTTTTCAGCTAAGGTCCATCTGACAGTCGCAATACTATTCCACATGCCAGGACTGCCTCTGAATCCGGTTTGAATTTCTAGCAGTTCTCTGTCAACATACCACTCTAGCCAATTTAAAATGATCATCACTAAGATCTTACCCCTTGGCCAACTGACTGGAAGAGATCTATTTTTGTTCCCATCCCAAAGAAGGGTGACCCAACAGTGTGGAAACTATAGAACAATGTCATTGATTTCACATGCAAGCAAGATTCTACTGAAGATTATCCAAAAAAGACTGGAACAGCACATCAGCAGAGAACTGCCAGAAGTCCAGGCTGG
>NW_006399967.1:1969127-1974961 GCF_000299155.1 Elephantulus edwardii
ATTGGCACAGGATAGAGCAGGGTTTAGGGCTGTTGTACATAGGGTCACTATGAGTCACAAACGCCTCAATGGCACATAACAACAACAAACAAGATCTTACCTGTACATGATATTGATGTTGTTGTTGTTATTATGTGCTGTTGAGTCCCACATGACTCATTTTGTTGTTGTTGTTGATTGCCAGCAAGTCAAGCACAACTCCTAGTGACCCTATGAACAAAAGACCTGAAGCCCCTCTACAACCATCGACACTTATCAAAGTTCATAGGGTTTCCGGAGGCATGTTGTTTAGGAAGTGGATGCCGCTCCTGCTTCCAAACCTGTCATAGAATGTTACTGGTTGAGTCACCTGCGATGCAGAGAGACCCCTACGTTCAGCAGCTCTGAAGCCTGCCCTGTCCTGAGCCAGTCTCACTAACTCTGACACACCCACCGTCATTGTCCCAGTTACTGTATCAGTCCATCTCATCTGAGGTCTTCATAGTGACCTATCCTCAATAGCCCTGAAATCTGCTCTACCCTGAGCCAATCTTACTGTTTCCGACACACCTAACCCAATCATACCAGTCACTGAGTCAATCCATCTCATCCAGGGTCTTCCTCTCTTGTGCTGACCCTCCATCCTCCCAAGCATGACGTCCTTCTCCAAGGATTGATCCTGCCTTGCAACATGCCCAGAGTATGTCAGACGAAGCTTCAGAATCCTTGCCTCCAAGGAGCAGCCTGGCTTCACCCTCTCCAGAATGAACCTGTTTGTTCCCCTGGCAGCTCATGGTATAGTCAATTCTCTTCTCCAGCACCACAGTTCAACAGCATCAATTCTTCTATAATCCCTAGTTATTGTCCAGCTTTCTGACTCATAGCAAGTAATTGCGAAGACTATGGCCTGGATCAGGCGCACCTTAGTCTCCAGACTGATGTCATTGCTCTTCAGTACTCTGGAGATGTCCCTGACAGCAGACTTTCCCAGTGCAATTTTTTTTTTAATTTCCTGGCTGTTGGTACCAAGCTGATTGTGGAGCCAAGCAAACTAAAATTGTTAACAATCTTGATCTCTTCACCATCTATCATGATGCTGCCAATCAGCCCAGTGGTGAGAATCTTTGTTTTCTTGATGTTGAGCTTCAATCCATATTGAAGGCTGCAGTCCTTGACCTTCTGTAACAAGCGCTTCAGGTCCTCCTCAGTTTCAGCAAGCAGGGTTGCATCATTTGTGTAACACAGGTTGTTGATAATATTGTTCAATAATTTCCTAATTCCGCTGGCTCCTCGTTCCTGGGAACGGCATAAAGAAGACTCTCTGTAGTCGGTAGGCCAAGCTGCTGTCTCCCAAGCTTCCTAGCAGAGCTGAGTCAGCAACTTCGGAAGTACCTTGTTTGTTGAAATCTCTCCATTGACAAGACGTCAATTCTGGAGCCTTGTTTTTCACCAACGCCATCAGTGCAACTTGAACTTGGTTCATTATCAGCTGTTCTTCACCATATGCTGCTTCCTGAAACGGTTGAACATGGACAGCAACCATGTGACCCACAAATCCCATGGCTGAATAAATGCCCCAATGGCCTGAAGGCAGAGACTCAGAGACATGACCACTTGTGTTCATTGATCACAACAATCAGAAAGGTGACAAGAACGCAAATGCCCACCAGCCGATGAATGGAGGAACCAGATGTGCAATGACAGGAGAACTGATGCCTTTGAGCTGTGGCGCTGGAGAAGAGCACTGACTGTCCCAGGGACAGCCACAAGGACACACAGCTATGTGTTGGGGAAAATGCCGCCAGAGCGCTCCTTGAAGGCAAGGGTGGAGAAGCTTCACCTCACATACCTGTGCATGTTGCCAGGAGAGGCCAGTCCTTGTAAAGAGACATTATGCTAAGGTGGAGGGTCAGAGAAAGAGAGGAAGACCTTCAAGATAGGGGCTGACTTCGGCAAGGCGCTCAGGCGTGTCAGGGATGGTAAGTGAGGATGGCCCAGGACGGGACAGGGTCAGATCTGTTGTTCACAGGACCGCTTGAGTCGCACTTGATGTCCCCTAACAACAAAGAGACGCATATTGTGTGACCTCACTCGTATAAAAAGACAAGAAAAGGCAAATGTACAGAGAATGAGGTTCATTAGTGGTCACCAGGGTGAGAGGAGAGGCATGGAGAGGTGAGTGGTGACGGGAAACTGCACTGAACTGCATGGAGGGTTAACGTAACAGCTGCCAGTGAACGGCACACCTGGAGAACAGCCGAGCTGGTGCAAGCCGTGTGACTGACACAGTGACTGTAGTTACACAGGGAGGAGGTGGGAGGCATGGAGACTGAAGCTCACCAGCAGCGGCCTGAGACACAATTGGTCTTTGCTTTCCTGAAAGGGCAGAGGGAGGAGATGGATAGGACAGAAGGAGACGTGTCCACTGTCAACTGTCAACTGTCTCCTTTGCTGTGAGGCCGGGAGACCCAGAAGGGGCCAGTCCTTGGCAAGGCGGAGGGTCAGCGCAGGAGAGGAAGGCCCTCGGTGAGGTGGACCAACAGGTGACTGCAGCCGTGGGCTCAGGCGTGTCACAGACGAGGAAGAGAGGGGCACAGGCAGGGTGTGGTCAGAGCTGTCCGCTGTCCATAGGGTCACCGTGAGTCAGGGGTGACTGGACAGCACCTGACAACAACAGAACATTCGGCTTCAGCAGTCCTGGTGCACACAGTGCAGGGACATTGGATGTGACATTGGCCACAGCCCTCATTCACCCTACTACTCACACCCAGATTTCCACCACTGTCTGCAGAAACCCCATGCCCCCCGAAGCCTGGAGTCCTCCCTCCCTCCTCCTGCCCCACCCCCGAGCGCTGCTGTTGTTGTCGGGTGCAGTGAAGTCGATTTTGGCCTCAGTGCAGACGCCGCATGGCAGAGGTGTCCTGAGGCCGTGGTATGGACAGGAGTAGGTCCTCACGTCTTTGGCTGCTGGGTGGACTTGAACCGTCAACCTTGTGGTTAGCAGTGGAGCACTGCGGTGCCCGCCCCAGGCTCTGCCCCCCATGAGCACAGGTCCCCTCTGCCCATCCACACCGCCCGCTCTGCCCTTTCCCACATTTTGTGTCCAGCTCAGCTTTCTGGCCTTCGCCCAGGCTGTTCCTTCTGCCCAGAATGCGGTTCCCTCTGCTTCTGCTCCTGGACCAGGAGGGGTGTGGCCGGCCTGGGGAAGTTGCAGAGGGCCCCACCAGCCCCGGCTGTGGTCAAGCACACGTTTCCTGTTCTTCACACTCCACTGACACCCCTGGAGCCCAGTGACCGCACCCCTTGGAGCTAGTCTCCCAAGGATCCCCGCACCCGTCACTTGAGACGTCTTCTAGACTCCTGTCCCGAAGGTGGGGGCTCCTGGGGGGGGGCTGAGCCAGGGGATGGCACAGGGGTGATTGAGGTTGGGGTGAGCTGGAAAAGAGGCTGGCAGGGTTGAATTCTGGGACGAGGTGTAATGTGGGTCCCGCCCCGGCCAGCTGAGACCTTGTAGCCCGGCCTTGTGCCTGGCCACCCACCCACATCTCAGATGTCCTTGTCTCACATGAGATGACCCCAGGAGGGTGAGGGGGAGCAGAGTCAGGGCTGGGGTCCCTCGTAGGGTTCCCCTTCATCTCCAAGGACTTTGTCCACACTTCTGACATTCACCGCACCCCCTGGCCCTCCCCCAGTCCAGAGTCCCTCTCCAGCATGAGCGGCCCTGAGCCATCAGCCGAGGAGCCCAGTGTGCCCACCTGGCCAGCGCAGCCCACCTACAGCAACTTGGGTGAGTGCTGGGCACTGGGAGGGGGTGGCCAGGCCTGCTGAGCTCCCGGGCAGCGTGGGCTGGGACCCGATTGTATGATGGAGAAGTCAGGGTTCAGCAAGGACCAGTCGCCTGCCTGGGGCCACACTCATGCCAGGCACGACCCGCCCCCCTTCGAGCCTCAGTTTCCTCTTCTGTCATTGAGGACCATTTCTGTATGTTGCGTTAGCTAATGTTCCTAAAACAGAGACACTCTGGGAAGGTACTCTCTCAGCTCAGGAAGCTTTTGTTATCCGCATCGACTCCACGTGCTGCACCCAGAGCCCTGCCCCACCCTGCAGCACCCCACAATTTCCACTATGATTAACTTGTCGTCACAGCCACTGTGTCAATCCACCATGGATAGGGTCTTTCTCCTTCATGGACTCCATTTGCCCAAGTTTGATGTCCTGTTCTGGGACCTGATCTGCCTTACAGCATATTTAAAGTATGTGAAATGAAATCTCCCCGCCTTTCCCTCTAAAGGAAGCACCCAGTTACACTTCCTCCAAGACAGATTTACTGGATCTCTTGGCAGTCTGTGAGAGACTCAACACTGCATTCCAAGTCTTCCCTGGTCTTTCTTATTCTTTGTCCAACTTTCTGATGGATAGGAAGCAATTGAGAAGACCTTGGCTTAGATTAGGTGCACCTTAGTCTTTAAACTGACATCCTTGCTCTTTAGAACTTTAGAGCAGTTCCTGACAGCAGGTTTACCCAGTGCAATGCATCTTTTGATTTCTTGACTGTTGTTATCATGGGTGGATTAATGTGAACTCAAGTAGAACAAAATTGTTGACAACTTTAGTCTTTTTTCCATCTCTCATGATGTTGCCGATTGGGCCAGTGTGAAGATTTTTATTTTCTTGATGTTGAGATGGAATCCCTATTGGAGGCTATAGTCTTTAATCTTCTGCAGCAAGTGTTTCAAGTCCTCTTCGCTTTCAGCAAGCAAGGTTGTGTCATCTGCATAAGGCAGGTTGTTGATAAGTCTTCCTCTGTTCCTGATGCCACATTATTCTTCACAGAGTCCAATGTCTTCAGTGATTTGATCAGAGGATCACAATTAAGGGTTCTAGGATTCCCACTTGTTCTGAAGTTATCCACACTTTGTTATGATTTACACAGTTCCACAGATGTCCACATCCCACTGACAAAATATTTTAACAAAATATAAGATTGCAGGAGTCGATGAAATACCAATTGATAGGTTCCAACAAACAGGTGTGTTCCTTCATGTGCTGACTATACCATGACAAGAAATGTGTAACACAGTTACCTGGCCACTGACCGGAGGAGATTCATACGTATTTCTATTTTAAAAATACGCCAAAACAACCAAGTGATCCAAGAGTGTGAAAATGATCAATTATCATTAATATTACATGCAGTAAAATCTTAGTAAAGATTCTTTTTAAGTGGCTAGAACAGTGCATTGACAGGGAACTTGCTGAAATTCAAGCTGGATTCAGAAGAGGCCAGGGTACAGGGATACACTGCTGACATCAGATGGATCTTGGCTGAAAGCAGAGAATATCAGAAAGATGTTTAGTTGTGTTTTTGTGACTATGTGAAGGCCTTTGTGTGGATCCTAACAAGTTTTGGACAACTTTGAGTGAACAGGTCAGAGAGGTGAGGATTGTACGTGGTATTGCTAAGGAGATGTGGTGTGGTCTGTGGTCAGAGGCTGCACACACACGTGGATACGTCAGAGGCTCAGGTGGGAAAGGCAGTCAACCCTTCCCCGCTGAGACCCAAGGCCTCAGAGGCCCAGCGGGGGTCACTCAAAGGCAGTGAGTTGATTCTGGGGACACAGTTCAATTTGTAACACATGCCCTTTCTCACACCTCGATGCTGAGACAACAGACCTGCTCGTGGTGGCTCTGGAGGCAGGTGCCTGAAGCCACTATCATGGACCTGGCCGTGGACCGCAGCCCCTCTCCTCCTCTCGCCAGTTTCCTATGGCTTCAGGCATTCCTGGGCTTGCGACTGCACCCTCCTCCTTCCTCTCCGTCCTCCCTGCACCTTCCTCCTCCCCTCCATCCTCCCT
>NW_006399967.1:1975240-1977121 GCF_000299155.1 Elephantulus edwardii
TCCTCCCTGCTCCCCTCCACTCTGCCTGGCTCCTCACCTCTCCATCTCTCCTCTGTCCAACCCATCCCCTTCATCAGGAGCCCTGGTAGTGTAGTGTTTTGTGTTGCTCTTCTAATCCAGGGGTTGTCAGTTCGGCTCCACCAGCCACTCTGTGGGAGAAGGGTGACTGAGTCGCATGGAGGTTGCAGGTATACAGAAGCCCGAGGGGGGTGTCTGTGAGCTGACAGGAGGACAGTGCGTTTCGCTAGGGTTTCCCACATAAAGACAACCCCCAAGGGACTTAGAGACCCCCTGCTGCCTGGGGGTCTCTGCTTGGGACACACAGTGACCACGTGGGGCTGCTTGCCAAGGGATTGGTGGCCAAGTCTCTGTCCCCAGAAGTCATGCTCAAAGGCACCAGGCTGAGGACTTCAGTGTGTCTTTTGGGGATACAATTTAGCCACACTCCATCTGTACCCCATAGGGCATGCAGGATTCAGATAGGAAGGAGTCGGGTGTCCCAGGCCCCACACCCCTGATGTCCTCATAACCCTCCTGGCCCCACAGGTGAGATCCGTGCCCACCTGCAGCCCTCCAAGGCCGGCCGCCCCCGGACGTCTGGGTCCTTCTCGGCTGACCCACAGCCCCCACCCCTGCCCAAGAAGACGCTGACGAGAACCCAGTCCCTGCCCACCCACAGGCCCTCCGTTCCCAGCCCCACTCATGCCAGGCCGCTTCGGAGGCCCCTCCTGACATCACACAGCGTGGACAAGAGCCAGGAGGCCAGCGTCGAGGCCAGACCCGCTGCCACAGAGCTGACCTTCAGGACGGCGGACGCTGAGCTGGGCCACCTCTTCCACGACCTGCACAGCCCGGAGGCCGTGCACGCCTCACTCGCCGCCCGGCAGCTGGCCACCCTCGGCACTGTCCATGCGCGGCTGCACGCCCGGCTCACGGGGGGCCGCCCTGGGCCCTGCCGCCCTGGCCACAGCTTCCGCCTCCTGGACAGCTCTCCCTACGTGGACAGCGGGGACGCCCTCTACTATCGCGTGGTGCGGGTGGACGAGGACGCCTGGCACATCCTGGCCGCCAAGGTGAGCAAGGGTCCCCAGGCCATGGTGGCACCCCACTTTGCCTCACCTAGTTTTCCATCTCGAGCACAACGCATAACCTCTGCTCCAAAGTCAGCAGTCCGCCCACGTACCCCAAGCAGCACCTCACCCTGGGGGGATTTCAGCAGAGCTTGGAACCGTCTCTTCCAGTTCAATCCAACAGAATCAGAAAGGATGTGACTTTGTAAGTGAATCAGGACAAGTATCATAACTGGAAAAACTCCAGGTTAACACTCGACTGTTGAGGGTACTGTCATTGTTCTGTGCCGTCCAGTCAACTGACACAGTGACTCTACACACAATAGCTCTGAATTCTGTCCTATCCTGAGCCAATCTCACTGTCACCAACACACCTACCTCCATCGCCTCATTCACTGTGTCAACCCATCTCTTCTGGGGTCTTCCTCCCCTGTGCCATCTCTTTAACCTTCCAAGCATTATGTCCTTCTCCAATTCAATATTCCTTTAAGGAAAAAAAATTAGATGGTTAAGAGATTGAGATAGTTAACAGCTTCAGTTTGCTTGGCTCCACAGTCAACCCTCTTGGTAACAGCAGCCAGGAAATCAAGAGATCAATTGCATTGGGAAAGTCAGCTGTCAGGGATCTCTCCAGAGTACTGAATGAAGAGCAACAATGTCAGGCTGGAGACTAAGGTGCGCCTGATCCAGGCTATAGTCTGCAATTACGTGCTATGCATCAGAGAGTTGGACAGTGACTAGGGATGATAGAAAGAGAATTGATGCCTTTGAGCTGTGGTGCTGGAGAAGAGTGTTGAATATACCATGGACT
>NW_006399967.1:1977287-1980947 GCF_000299155.1 Elephantulus edwardii
GGGAGGGTTCAGAAGAGGAAGACCATTGATGAGACGGATCAATTCTGTGATTGGGGTGATGGGAGTAGGTGTGTTGGAGACAGGGAGGTTGGCATAGGATAGAGCAGGGTTGCAGGTTCTTGTACATAGGGTCTCTATGAGTCACAAGGGACTACACAACAACAACAATGGAGGGGGGAAAGGCAGTGTGCATGTTACATGTAGCCAAATCTCTTGACTGATACAGTCTGAAACAATGTTGCCCTGCTCAAAAAATGGCCTCCTTCCACTTGGAAAATAGGTTTTGCTGCACTTTCTTGGCAGAAATCCAATCTCTCCCATCAAGCTTCTGATGTTTCTCTAGCCTTGTCTCAGAGGATCACTGGCTACTCCTTCAAGATAGATCAGTTTTTCTTTTGGCATGTCGGCATCTATTCAATTGTCTTCTCCACTACCATCTCTCTAACTTGCTATTGTTCGGTGCCGTCAAGTTGAGTATGACTCATAGTGACCCCACAGACAGCAGATCTGGACCTTGTCCTATCCTGTCCCATGCTCAGAGTTTCTCACACACTGGAACCCACTGCTGTAGTCACCATGTCAACCCATCTCATCAAGGGTCTTCCTCTCTTACATTGACCCTCCACCTTTCCAAGCATGATGTCTCTTCAAGAAATAGTCTCTCCTGACAACATGCCCAAAGCATGTGAGGCAAAGGTCTACCATCGTCGCCTCCAGGGAGCACCCTGGATGAACTCTGTCACCTCTAAAGTCTCTTTTTGATGGTGTTGTTGATGTCAGGTGCTGTCAAGACCAGCATGACTCACAGCGACCCTGTGAACAACAGATCAGAGCCCTGCCCTCTCCTGTCCGTCCTCACCATCTCTGACACACTCAAGCCCATTGCAGCAGTCACTGTATCAACCCACCTGGTTGAGGGTCTTCCTCTCTTGTGCCGTCACTTCACCTTTCCAAGCGTGATGTTCCTCTCCAAGCCGCATATCCAAAGTAGGTGAGGTGAAGCTTTATCATCTTTGCCTTCAAGGAGCACTCTGGCTGCACTTTCTCCAAGATATATCAAAAGATATTTTTTTGATAGTCCATGGGATATTCAGTGTTCTTCTTCAACACCACAGCTCAAAGACATTGATTCTTCTGTCATCCTTATTCATTGTCCAGATTTCACATACTTCCAAACTTTGCCTCCATCTCACATGCATAAACTGATTGAAAATGTCATGGCCTGAATCAGGCACACCTTAGTACTCAGACTGACATCATTGCTCCTCAATAATTTAGAAGGTCCCTGACTGCAGACTTCCCTAAGGCAACATGTCTCCTAATCTCCTGACTACTGGTACCAAGTGTATTGATTGTGGATCCAATTAAAATCAAGTCAATGACAGTTTCAATCTTTTCTCCATCTATCATGATGTTGCCTATCGGTCCAGTGATGAGAATTTTTGTTTTCTTGATGTTGAGATATAATCCATATTGAAGGCTGCAATCCTTGACCTTCTGCAGCAAGTGTTTCAAGGCCTCACTTTTAACAAGCAAGGTTGTGTCATCTGCATAATGTCAGTTATTAAAGAGTCTTCCTCTGATCCTGATGCTGCATTCTTCTTCAGAGTCTAGCTTCTCAAATAATTTGTTCAGCCTACAGATTGAATTCTTCTAGGTCATATAGCACTGGTCTGTCCATTTGCTGTACAGAGGTAACTCATGGTTGCTGTGATGCTAAATACAGTGACACTGATGTGTCAAATGCATTAATGGTTACCCATGGTGGACAATGTTTGGTGGCACTCCCCAATTAAAACAAGCTTAGAAGCAGGAGTGGCATCCACTTCCGAAATAGCTTGCCTCTGGAAACCCTATGAATCTGGAGAAATGATGAAAATTATACAAGTGTTCAGGTCTTTCGTTCGTAGGGTCGCTGTGAGTTGCCTATGACTCGAGAGCACTTAACAACAACATAAACAATGTACAGATTGAATAGGTATGGAGAAAGGATACAATCCTGACACACATCTTTCTTACCTGTAAACTATACAGTGTTCCCTTGCTTGCTCTGTTTGCACAGAGAACCTGGGTCTAGGTGTAAGTTTCGCACAAACCCCATGCAGTGCTCTGGGATTCCTATTCTCAATGTCAGCCACAACTGGTCACACCCACCTGGTCAAATGCCTTTGTGTAGTCAATGAAACACAAATAGATATTTTTCTGGATTCTCTACTTTCAGCCAGGATCCATCTGACATCAGCAATGATATCCCTGGTGTCATGGCCTCTTTTGAATCCAGCTTAAACATCTCGCAGCTCTCTCTGTGTACTGTTCCAGCTGGTTTTGAATGATCCTTAACAGTATTTTGTTTGCATGTTCTATGAATGGTATTATCTGGTAATTTCCACATTCTGTTAGATCACTATAGCTGGGAACGGGAAACAGGTATGGATCTCTTCCAGTCGGTCAGCCAGGCAACTGTCTTCCAAATGTCTTGGTGTAGACTGGTGAGCACACCCAGGCCTGTGTGTAAGAAACAAGTATCTCATCAATTCCTGGGGCCGCATTTTTTTTGCTGAGGCCTTCAGTGCAGCTTGGACTCGTTGCTTCACTACCGCTGGCTTTGCCTCAGACGGTTCTTCCTGAAACATTTCCGTGCCAGACAAGTGCTTTTTGGTGCAGCAACTGTGTATATTCCTTCCATCTTCTTTTGATGCTTCCTGCGTCATTCAAGATTTTGTCCCAGCATCTCTCAGTATTGCAACTCGAAGCTTGAATTTGCTTTTCACTCCTTTCAATTTGAGAAACGCTGAGCGGGTTCTTTCCTTTTTCTTCTCCAATCTAGGTCTCCGCACATCGCGTTATAGTACTTTGCTTTGTCTTCTCGAGCTGCCCTTTGAAATCTTCCGTTCAGCTCTTGTACTTGACCATCTTTTTGCTTTGGCTTCTTGAGGCTCTGGTTCAATGTTCACGGTCTCTTCTGACATCCATTTTCGGTTTTGTTTTCTGGGTAGGGGTGTGTTTTGGGGTTTTTGAGTGGTAATCCATTACCAAGAAAAAGAAAAAAAAATAACCACCAAGAAAACCCCACGGCGGGCGCTCAGGTGCGCTCTGCAGCGCAGGGCTGGCCCATCAAGAGCCTCAATCCACTAGCAGCAAACATTGGGCCTCAGCTTTCCATGCGGGCAGGTTGTCAGGGGGTGGGGAGGGTTTCAGGGTGAGTACTGCAGTTGGGGTACACTATGCAGGTTGAGGTTCTTGTGGGCAAGTTCCTGACTGCCCCCTTTGTTCCCCAGGTGCCCAAGCCAGAAGCCGAGGCCCCCAGCGCGTGGGGCTTGGAGCTGCAGGCCTCGCTGCCCCCGCACTTCAATCTCCAGGGCCTGTGTGGCTTGGTGCCCGAGCGCGCCCTGCCCGCAGCGCCCTGGTGGAGCCCCGTGACGCTGGTGGCTGAGGTCCCCGAGCGCACAGTGGCCCAGTGGTTGGCGGAGGCCGGCGCGCGGCAGTCCCCCGACTTCGCCCGGACCGCGGCCCTGCTCCTGGTGCAGCTGAGCGCGGCCCTGGAGCTCCTGGAGGCGCGCGGCGCGGCGCTGGCCCAGCTGCGGCCCGAGAACCTGCTGCTGGCGATGCCGCGGGGCTGCGTGGCCACCGGGCTGCCGCGCCTGCTGCTCGCGGACTTCG
>NW_006399967.1:1981257-1991510 GCF_000299155.1 Elephantulus edwardii
CTGGCTGCGGGTGCGCCGCGCGCTGCTGACGCTGCACCTGGCGGAGCGGGCGGCGGGCGGCGAGGCGCCGGGCCTGGAGGACTGGCTGTGCTGTGAGTACCTGGCCGAGGCCTCGGAGAGCGCCCTGGCCGGCGCCCTGACGTTGCTGTGGAACTGACCCCTCCGAGAGCGGCCTCTGCAAGGCAGACACCCTCTCCAGTGGCCCGCACGCGGCGTGGTCGCCCCTCCCTGGGGACACTGGAGTCTCCGCCCCTCCCTTTCCTCTCCTGGGGACTCAGGACTTCCCTAAAAGGACACTTCTGTACTTCTGGGGTGAGGGGCAGCGGCCAGCACGTCCTGAAGGGGGACAAGGCCCTTTACCATAAAGCGCCAGGACCCCTTGGCCTTCTCACACGTGGACATCTCCCAGCCAGCATCTCTCAGAGTGAGAGAAGCCCCTCTCTTTCAGCAGAAGACAGGGCCCCTCGTAAGCTGGGGGTGATGTTGTGGACACCCCAGCTCTTGCTTGGAGATTGCCTGGGGAGGCAGATTCTCTGGGTTGTCTCTTTCTGGGGGCCTGCACCCCACACGTCTCTAGTCTTCTCTTGCTGTGACACCCCAGCTTTGGGCTGACCTCTGAACCTTTACAGAGGCGTTTCCCCTAACAGCCAGCCCCAGCCCGCTTCCTCCCGGGCACTGAGCAGTGACGTGCCTCCTGGCAGCCCCGTCCCCTCGCCTGGCCTGAGTCTCTTCAGGATCTGCTTACCATCCACCTCTGTCTGCAGGAGAAGCTGGGCTCATTCAGGGGCCATTGGGAGAAGCTGGGGTCTCGGCTTACACCTCTGATAAATGGACACCCGAGCGTTGAGAGGCTGTGGAGCTGGTTTGGGGTGGTTTTAAATTTTTTTTTTAATTGAGCTTATTGAAAGTTTACAGAGACTTTGGATTTCCATTCATTCATTGTTGCACTTTTCTCCCTGCACACACACACACACACACACACACACACACACACGGTTAGCTCTTCTCTTTGAAAAGTAAAAGAAAAAAGTTCTTTCATTATTGTGCAATCCCTCCCTGGTTTGGAGTTTTTGCAATGTCATATGACAGAGCTGCCATTGTTACTCAGCTATAAAGTGCCATGAGCACGCCGGATCCCATGGCTACTTTTAAAAAAAATAAGATGCTATTTAAATAGTTGCTGATGTTGTCCCACTCTCCACAGTGTTTATGGCAGGTTATGTTTGTATGCGTACATCAAGAACTCTGAGAGTGAAATAGTAATGAGGCAGCCGCTGCTGGGTTGAGCCTGTAGTGACCCCGTCGGACAGAACGCCTGCGGGGTGGTAGCTCTGAGTCTTTAATCCTTGTAAGCATAAATGGCCCGTCGTTCTCTCTTTAAGGGATCGATGGATTCGAACTGCCAACCTTTCAGTTACCAGTCCATTGCTTAACCTATAGTCACCTGGGCTCCTTAATTAAAGCAGGGAGAAAAAATGCAACAAGGTTTCCACCCGGTTGCTAGTAACGTGAGGAATAAGTGGAAATGAGATTATTTTTAGCCACCATTCACTTATAGGAGCTCTGCCATCGTGGTGCATCACGTGCCAGGCTGCTCACCAGCTGCTCCAGGGGAGAGATGGTCAATCACAAAGATTTATGGCCTCAGAGACCCGGAGTGGGGTCGGTGTGAATCGGAAAGAGTCCACTTTCTGTAAAGGTGTTTTGGGATGAGTGGCTGTGTAACAGCTGGACAGTGACCAAAGGCGAGAGAAGAAGCGACGCCTTTGAGCTGTGGTGCTGGAGAAGAGTGTTGGACACACCACGGACAGCAAGGAGAACAGACAGGTCTGTCGTGGACAGGGTGCAACCAGGCCGCTCCTTAGAGGCAAGGATTTTGAAGCTCCGTCTCACATCCTTTGGACACATGGCCGGCCGGGAGGGACCAGTCGTTGGAGGGGGACATCCAGCTTGGAAGAGTGGACAACACAAGAGAGGAAGACCCCGATGCGATGCGTAAGTGGGGTAATAGGGGAAGGTGTGTCAGAGACAGACTGGCTCAGGATAGAGCAGGGTTCGGAGCTGATGAACACAGCGTCGCCATGAGTCTCAGTCTATTCAACGGCACATAACAAGAGTAATATAGTCGAGAAATACTACGTGTGAGGAGTTTACAACTGTATTTACATCCTGATTTAAGCAGCTAATGAGCGTGACTACAGATTCTGTATGGTCCGTGCCAGGAGATCCCGGGGGTAGAGGAGTGACACCAATCCCAGTGATGCCTCCACCTCGCCCTGACCACGGGACTGGGAGCGCGTTCAATCTTGTAACCTGTCACTCCGTACATCAAAGGCCCCACGTGTCCCTCTGTCTGCCCACTGACTGTACTGTTGAGACCACCCAGCCCCTCAGCCCTTCCCAGGCCTGGACTCTGTAAGCGCTGGGCTGTGCTTCTGGATGCAGCAGGCAGGGGGCGCACGGGCCCTGCAGACTGGGATGAGCAGGGCAATCCAGGCCTTTGTTCCTGCCACATTAGAACCAGACATGGAACTTGCAGCCACCCCAGGAGCACCTCCCACCCCGCTGTGGTCCTCCCTGAAAGGCCACAGGGGTCCCCCAGCCACACAGTGAATGCACACTCATTGAGAGCCAAGGGGTTCATGGCTGCCAGGCACCCAGGAAGAAAAAGCAGCCACTGAAAACCCAACCGAACCGCACTCTGATGTACAGGGGGATGCTGTGAGTCTGTTCACTGGTTCCTGTCTCAAGTCAGGGCCTTAGAGGTTCCTCTCCCCTGTGCTCTCAAAGACCTGAAGAATCCTGATCAAAAGGGGAGAAATGTAGAACAGAATTCAAAGTTTTACAGAATCTGTATCACTTGCCATGCATCAGAGAGCTGGACAGTGGCTAGGGACGATAGAAGGAGAATTGATGCCTTTGAGCTGTGGTCTTGGAGAAGAGTATTAAATATGTGATGGACTGCTAAGAAAACAAACAGGTTCATCCTAGAGAGGGTTAAACCAGTCTGCTCCTTGAAGGCAAGGATTCTGAAGCTCCTGACGTACTTTGGACATGTTGCAAGGAAGGACGGGTCCTCAGAGAAGGACGTCGTGCCTGGGAGGGTGGAGGGACAGCGCAGGAAACGAAGACCCTCGATGAGATGGATCGATTCAATGACTGGGGTAATGGAGGTGGGCGTGTCTGAGACGGTGAGATTGGCACAGGATAGAGCAGGTTTTCAGGCTGTTGTACATAGGCTCGCTATGAGTCTTAGGCACCAAACAATGTAACAACAACATAAACTGGAGCCAGAGTCTGGATGAGCCCCTGACACTATTTCCTTGAGATAATCTTTGCATTATCTACTTTCTAAGAAGTGGTCAGATGTTGCACTTTTTTGACCTGCAGGGAGGTATCTGCTGGCAAAATGTCAAGAGGGTAAGAAGCGTTGAGGAGCTATCCACCTGCCCTCTATGTCCTCCTAGCTTTTATGTGAGTGGTGTTACAAGTGGGAAAATACTTGGACTAGAGTCACAAGGTTAAGATGTTGTTTACTGTGTTTTATTTGTGGATCCAATTCACAAGACCACATCCATCCCTGAATTTTTGAGACAGCAAGAGACTGTATTCTGAGGTGTGTCACGTTTATTATTTTTTGTGCATGAAATGTCAAATTTATCTGACTGGTACAGAAGATTGTCCCTCCTTCTCCAGCAGAACATCTGATGGATTTGAACCACGGGCCTCTGGGATTGTAGTGCAGCTTCCTGCCACTAGGCCACCAGAGCTCCCTACCCACATCCTTCTTATGTTAAACAAGCTGCACTGCAATCCCAGAGGTACGTGGTTCGAATCTACTAGATGCTCTGCTGGAATAGGAGGGGCAATCTCTTCCTAATACCAGACAGATACGATTTGATGGGAAACATACCAAAAACTAATAAAATAAAAATTTAGAAGAGTTTCTCTGTAACAGACCCTTTCTCTGCTTACTTTCTCTCAATCCAAGCAACTCCTTCAGTGAGGATGTTCCTTGGACACAAGGATGATGATATTTTGGGCATGTTATCAGAAGGGACCAGTTCCTGGAGGGCATCAAGGTGAGCGAAGGACTGTTCTTAAGGAAATGGACAGAGTGCCTGCAGTAGACTCAAACACAGCAGGAGGTGCAGGTGGCCCCTTAAGGTGGACCTGCCACCACACCTCAGTCTCCAGGCCCCAGTCCAGCAGTGAGAATGTCGGCCAGGAGCTGCTCTGAGAACCGTCCGAGATCCGAACAGCCTGTGAGGTCCGCTGAATCCAGTACGGCTCAGGGCGGCCCTGTGAGCAGATGTGAACTTTGCCCTAATGTGCCATCCTCCCCAGCTGTCATGTTCAAGGCCATTGTTGTGGCCACTGTGTGAGTCTTGAGGACCTACCTTCCTCCTTTTAACTCACTCTCCACCTTGCCCAATGAAAAAGCCAACATGCTCAAAGTATGTGAGGAGTTTCACCATCCTTGTCTCGAAGGTTACTCTTCTTGAAAGACCGATGCTTGTTTTTCTGGTGTGGATCACAACAAGCTGTGGCTGACTCTGAGAATGGGAATCCAAGAACACTTGATTGTGCTAATGTGAAACCTATACTTGGACCAGGAGGCAGTCGTCAAAACAGAGCAAGGGAACACTGCATGGTTCAAAATTGGGAAGGGCGTACGCCAGGGATGCATCCTATCTCCATACCTTTTCAACCTATATGCAGAACAGGGAGGCTGGGCTCTATGAGGAGAAATGTGGGGTCAAGATTGGTGGACGATTTATTAACAGTCTGTGTTATGCGGATGACACAACCCTGCTTGCTGAAACTGAGGAGGACCTGAAGCGCTTGCTGCAGAAGGTCAAGGACTGCAGCCTACAATATGGATTGAAGCTCAACATCAAGAAAACAAAGATTCTCACCACTGGGCCAATTGGCAGCATCAGTATGGATGGTGAAGAGATTGAGATAGTTAATAGTTTTAGATTACTTGATTCCACAATCAACACTCTTGGTAACAGCAGCCAGGAAATCAGGAGACAAATTGCATTGGGAAAGTCAGCTGTGAGGGACCTCTCAAGAGTACTGAAGAGCAACGACGTCAGGCTGGAGACTAAGGTGTGCCTGATCCGAGCTATAGTCTTTGCAGTTACGTGCTATGCATCAGAGAATTGGACAGTGACTAGGAATGATAGAAAGAGAATTGATGCCTTTGAGCTGTGGTGCTGGAGAAGGGTGTTGAATATACCATGGACTGCTAGGAGAACAAACAGGTTTTGAAGCTGGAATGCTCCTTGGAGGCAAGGATTCTGAAGCTTCGTCTGACATACTTTGGGCATGTTGCAAGGAGGGAACTGGTCCTTGGAGAGGGACGTCATGTTTGGCAGAGTGGAGGGGCGGCAAAGGAGAGGAAGACGCTTGATGAGATGGATCGATTCTGTGAGTGGAGTGGTGGGAATGAGTGTGTTTGAGACGGCGAGGTTGGCACAGGTTAGAACTAGAACGACGTTTAGGGCTCTTGTACATAGGGTCGCTATGAGTCGCAAGCGACTTGATGGCAAATAACAACACAACCACCATGTTGTTTATGAGCCGTCAATTCAGAATCAGTTGTTGATGCTCCAGGGAAATGGGATTAGTGAGCCAGGGAGACTGGCTTGGAGTAGGGCAGGCTCAGAGCTCTTGTCCATAGCGGAGCTTTGAGTGAAGAGTTGACTTGACAGCGCTTGAAAACCTAAACTGATTTCTGAGGAGCAGCTGGTGGAGCTGACCCTCCCAAAGCATCCTTAGTCCTGCACCTTGAGGCTTGAATTTGTTCTTCAGCTCCTTCAGCTTAAATGCCAAACAAGTTCGGCCCTTTTGATTTTCTGACTCCAGTTCTTTGCATGTTTCATTATAATACTTTATTGCCTTGGCAAAATATTAGATGATCCAGGAAGCATTAAAAGAAGATGGAAAGGGTATTCAGAGTCATTGTACCAGAAGGAACTGGCAGACACAGAAGAATTTCATGAAACAACATATGAGCAAGAGCCTGTGGTGATGAAGTTCAAGGTGCTCTGAAAGAATTGGCAAAAAAACAAGGCCCCAGGAATTGACGGCATACCAGTTGACATATTTTAACAAACAGATGCTTCCCGGATACATTTACCAAGTTGTACCAAGAATTCTGGAGGACAGCTACCTGGAAGAGGTCTGTATTTGTTCCCATTCCAAAGAAAGGTGACCCTACAGAATGCAGAAATTATCCAACAATATCATCAAGATCACATGCAAGCAAGCAAGATTCTGCTGAAAATTATCCAAAAACGACAGGAACAGCACATCAGCAGAGAATTGCCTGAAGTGCAGGCTGGATTTAGAAGAGACCATGGTACTAGGGATATTGTAGCTAATGCTAGATGGATCTTGACTGAAAGCAGGAAGTGTCAGAGGAATATCTGTGCTTCATTGATTATGCAAAGGCATTTGACTGTGTGGATCATAACAAACTGTGGCTGACTCTGAGAATGGGAATCCCAGAACACTTGATTGTGCTAATGAGAAACCTATACTTGGACCAGTAGGGAGTTGTCAGAACAGAGCAAGGAAACACTGCATGGTTCAGAATCGGGAAAGGTGTACGTCAGGGATGTGTCCTATCTCCATTACCTTTTCAATCTATATGCAGAACAGATTATCAGGGAGTCTGGGCTCTGTGAGAAGTGTGGCATCAGGACTGGAGGAAGACTCATCAACAATCTGTGTTATGCTGATGATATAACTCTGCTTGCTGAGACTGAGAACCTGAAGCACTTGCTGCAGAAGTTCAAGGGCTGCAGCCTGATAGCTCAACATCAAGAAGATTGTCACCACTGGGCTGATTGGCAGCATCATGATAGATGGGAAGAGACTGAGATCGTTCACAGCTTTACTTTGCTTGACTCCATCCAGTCAACACTCGGTACCAGCAGTCAGGAAATTAAGACGAATTGTGATGGGAAAGTCTGCTGTCAGAGACCTCTCCAGAATACTGAAGAGCAATGATGTCTGGAAACTAAGATGCACCTGATCTAGACCACCCTTTGTAATTACTTGCTATGCGTCAGAAAACTGCAGAGTCTAGGGTGGTGTAATTGATGCCTTTGGAAGAGTATTGAACAGGATTGCCTGGAGAACAGGTTAGTCCTGGAGAGACCAGGCCGCTCCTTGGAGGAAAGGATTCTGAAGCTTCCTGATACTTTGGACATGTAGCAAGGAGCAACTGGTCCTTGCAGAGGGATGTCATGTTTGGGAGGGGTTAGGGACAGCGCAGGAGAGGAAGACCTTCTGTGAGATGGATTGACTCAAGTCACTGGGGTAATGGGGGTAGGTGTCAGACAATAAAGTTGGCACAGGATAGAGCAGAGTTTAAGACTGTTGTACTGAGGGTCACTGTGAATTCCAAGTGACTAACGGCACATAACCCCTACTACCACCTGTGTGTTGGCAGGACAACTAAGGAGTTACTTCCCACGAGGCCTCGACCAGGAACGTTCAGTAATCTATGTTCACACATAACTATCGATTCTTTTTTGGTCCTTATTCACTGTCCACAGGAAGGAACTGCAAACACTATGGCTTCATCAGTTAAGTTTAAAGATGGGAAATTCAGAGGCCGGGAGTTTAATGCTCACAGTGGAGAACTGAGGTGAAATTTGGTCCCAGAATCGTAATACAATGTGAATTGTATGGGTTAACAGTAACTTATTACCATAATGGGTAGGAAGTTGGCCTGCAGAAGGGACTTGGTGCTGGAACCCCGGGGGTGCCATGCGTGTACCTGAGGAAAGGTCAAGGCGAGTGCTGGACTGACCTCCTTCTGAAGGGGCTTCAGCACCTTTGCATCCCAGGGCCAGGCCACCCACCCCCCAGCCTTGCAGCACCCTCACAGGCGTCTACACCACATGCGGCCCCAGCCCAGCCCTCAACAGCACAGAGGCAGCACGGCTTGGAGGCGAATCATCTTTATTGGATTTGAGCAACAGAGGGCAGGTTAACACCTATCTCTCACACTGAGCCCTGGGCAGAGTCTTCCGAAGGAAGGGCCTCCTCCCAGGGCAACCTTAATCAGCTTACACCAGCAATAAAAAAGTAAAATAGAAACTTTTATTTAGAATTAAAGCAAATACTTCAGTATCACAAACACAATATTAAACTTCAAGAAATATACTGCTAATTTGGAGTGAGCATTTATTTGCACAATTACAACATGCGGACACACCCAGGAAGGAGGGACACCTGGGGTGACCAGGCCTCCTGTGATGGCGGCTGGGGCCACTAGTCCTCCCCGGAGGAATCTCTCTCAAGCGTGTAGACCATGAAGCAGGCGTCGGGTCTCTTGGGGACAAGGGGATGCCCTGGTCTCACAATCTCAAAGCCCAGAAAGCTGAAGGTCCGGAGCAAGGCGGCTGTGGGACAGAGAGAGAGATGGCGACTGTCAGGAGCCCCGCAGACCCAGCCCAGGCTCCACACCCACCTGGGGACACATCAGCTTTGCCAGAGTCTGCACAAAGCGCAGCCGGAAGACCTTACCTCTGTCATCTCTGTTTTTATGGAAGCAGATGAAGACGTGGTCCACGCGGAGCTGCTCCTCAGCAAACTCAAGGAGAACTGCGAGACTGGAGAGAGGGGTGTCAGGACAGGCCCGCACCCCCACGCCAACCCCACGGGCACCCGGCCCAGGCCCCGTCCAGCAGATCCTCTGGACTGTCCTGTGCCTGGAGCACTGCTGGCCTGCACCCATTTCTACCAGCCTGCTTTAACCTCTAACACCCCTCGAGAGCAGAATGACTGCAGATCAAGTCCACTGCCTGGACCTCGCGGAGCCCCGCCTGCCTTGCTGAGCGGCATGAGGGGCCCCCACTCACCTGTCTTTGCTCCCCTCCGGCAGGGCACCACCTGGGAGGTCGACGTAGAGGCCGCTGCTGCTGAGCACAGCCCTCCAGGTGATGTATTTGGCATCTGTGAGCCTGGACTGGACATTAAGAATTCTCGTCTTGTCGTTAGACGCTAGTTCCTCTGTTACATTCAGCCGATTATCCTGGAATGCAGGAGAACACCCCACACTCGCACCTCAGTGCAACTAACCCCGGGCCAGCTAACCATCTAAACCACACAGGGACGCCCCTGGAAGGCCACCCTGGGGTTCCACAAAGGTTAGATGAACTGCACTGTGGGGCAGCAAAAACACCAGGTTGTCTCCCTGGGGACCCCGGATTCTTACAAAGTAAATGAGAACCATCCCCACAAGCCTAGTGCATGGGATTCCCCCTTTCCCTCCCCAGACCCGGGGTGCAGGGGCCCCGTGTACTTACAGAGTAAAATAAATTAGCTGAAAGATTGTGATCCCTCTGACTATTCCCTCGCCCACCTGGGATCTTCAGGGGTGGGTGAGGGGCATCAGGAGCACCACTGAGGCCCTGGACCCAGGTTACTACAGCAATTGGAAGAGACCCTGGAACTGCAGAAGAGAAGGGAGTCAGCGGCCACAGCTCAGTGTCTGAATTCACCGCCCGGCGCTGGCTCCAGCCTGGCCCTGCCCCTCCTGCCTGCAGATCCCAGTGTTTACAGGAGAGAAGGCACCGTCGGTGCTGGGAGTGGTCAGCGCTGGGCCCCACCCGCCGTCCAGTCTCACTTCTTTCTGGCCACCATCACCGCTTCCCTATTTCCCGGGCCATCAGCACAAGACTCTCAGTTTCTAGCTCGTTTTGGGAAGGCCAGTGACTTGCCCTTTTCAACACAAAGGCCAGCAGTCAGGGCCTCTGTCACCCAGGGCGCCAGCCCACGGGAGATCGGGCTGCTGGACGGCTCGAGTCTCCCCGACACCGGGGGTCCAGGCTGATGGCCACTGGGTATGGGGAGCAGGGGGCCCCACCAGCCCGGGGTACGGACGGTGGGGGTCCCCGGATGCAGAGGGTACGGATAGCTGGGGCCCCGATCGGTATGTGTCCCAGCGGGTGGACAGTGGGTTCGGGGGTCAGCGGTCCCCGGCGGCCCCGGGAGGGTTCACGACCGCGCAGCCCGGCGCCAGCGCCCATTTACCGCGCGGGGTGATCGGGGCCCCCGCGTCGCCTCCATCTTGTCCGACGGCTGCGCGGAGTTCGGGGGGCGCCCCCCCGGGGAAACGGGGTCCACGTGGCACCCGAGCCCCACACGTCCCGCGACCGTTAACGCAGAACCTCGGGCAGGCCCGCCGCCCGCACCCCAAGTTCCGGGGAGACAACCCGAACCCGCCG
>NW_006399967.1:1992024-1999733 GCF_000299155.1 Elephantulus edwardii
CTGGCGAGGACGGTGGCCCTGGGGTTATCCCCTTCTTTCTCTCTGGCGAAACAGTGGCTGTTGAGGATCCGCTGCAGGGAGGATTTCACCATCCGGCCGCTCGGGTCCGAAACCAGCAAAACCTCCGCTGCGCCTTCTCCGCGCCGCCGCCGCTGCTCGCCGTTCGCAAAATGGCGCCCGCGCGGCCCCTCGCCTTTATAGGGGCCGCGCTCAGGCCACGCCCCCACGCCACCGGGAACGCGCCCGCAGAGGGGGCGGGGCCGCCGGGCCGCCGGGAAACCCGCGAGCCCCGTCCGCCTGCTCCGGCCTCTGACTGGTGGAAGGCTGGGCTTTGGGGGCGGGACCGCGCCGTGTATTGGCCTGGTCTCTTTTAATCCCGCCCCGCCGCGCTGTCATTCTGCGAGCGTACGGGGGCGGGGCGGGAGCTCGACGCCGGGGACGCGCGGTGCGCCCTCGCCCCGCCCCCACAGCCGGCCCTTGGGGGTGGGGAGGCCCCTCTGGGGCCTTGTTTTGGGGCGGGGGGACCCTCACGGAGGCTCCAGGCCTCCCTTTAACCCCGTGAGCACTGCCCGTCCCCCAGCGGGACCCCTTGATGTAGGGCAGCTGGGGCGACAGACGGGGGTCCCCGGCTCCCAGGGGCCCGGCGCCCCTCCCCCCACAATGAGCTTTGGTCATTGTGTCTTTTTTCCTTTTCCAACACTTTGAGAGCTGACAACGTTCGACGTTAAAGACTTTATTCACATTTAGTAAACAAACGCTGCAGAGTGTGAACTCTAGTTTGGTCTTGGAGCCGAAACCTGATTGTTTTGGGGGGTTTGGGGCTTGTTACCAGTGGGAGCTGGGGGCCCCTCGGCCGCTCCTGGGTGGAGGCCGCGGCCACGCCAGGACCCCAGGGCCCCAGAAGAGCGTGGTCACAGTCGGAGAAGGCCTTGGCCACGCCTGTCCTCGGGGCCTGGGCAGCTGCGGCCCCAGACGCCTTCATTTGAAATTATTGGGGGTGCGGGGAGGCTAGAAGCCGGGCGCTGGTGGTGGAAAACCAACCCCAAACCCAAGGGCTGCGCCCCCAGTGAATCAGTTTTAATAGAATCTCGAAATCCAAAACCGAAACCCAGCCTTGAAAGTCATTTTGAAACCAGGCAGCAGTTTAGTTTAATTATTAAACAGCGTTGGTCGTCAGCTTGGTGCTGTCAGAGCTCAGCAAGCCCGCAGCTCCTGAGATGAGCGGGGAGGAAGGACAGCTCCGCAAAGGCGGACGGGGAGCCTTGCTCGGCCTGGAGAACCTCAAACGTGAACTTGTGTGTTCTCAGGAACCACGGAAACAAAAGCCTAAAAGTGGAAAGGTTGCTGTGTACCCGCAGGCCCTCCAGCAGGGTTGCAAAGGCTGTGAATCTCAAGGGAAGAGGCTGCCCACTTTTCTCCCAAGTAGCAGCTGGTGCATGCAAACCCTGAGCCTTTGGGTTGGCAGGGCAACTCCTTACCATTAAGCCACCAAAACTGCCAATCTAAGAAAAAAAAAACATGAAAGCTGAAGTCTATGAAGGCGGCAGTGGACAGGGCATTGGAGAGCAATTTTGCTCCAAGAGGGTCATTGGGTCAGTGTGGGTGCTGCAGAAAGAAACTTGTCTTCAAGGGTGATCTGGTGGTAAGAAGCTGCGCTGCAATCCCGAAGGCAAGAGGTTCAAATCCACCAGATGCTCTGCTGGAGAAGGAGGGACAATCTCCTCCTGTACCAGTCAGATCTGATTTGATGGTACACACACACACACACACACACACACACACACACACACACACCCCACACACACACACACACTAATAAAACATTAAAAAGTCATAATAATATGATCAGTGATTAAGAAGGGTTTCTCATTACTTCATATGCATGTGGGGAGCTCTGGTGGTCTAGTGGGGAAAGAATTGTGCTGCCAACCCAAAGGCAGGTGGTTCAAATCCACAAGCAGCTCCAAGGGGCAATTTCCTCCTGTGCATTTACAGCCTCAGAAAACATGTTGGAGGCTCAGAGATGAGCAATTGAGCTCGAGTTTTCATATGCGTGTCAAAGTTGGACAATAAGAAATAAGAAAGACCAAATAAGAATAAGAAAGACCAAAGAACTCACGTCTTTGAATTGTAGTGTTGGTGAAAAACACTGACTGCCGGATTGATGGTATACCAATTGACATATTTCAACAAACAGATGCTGCCCTAGATGTGTTCACCAAATTATGCCAAGAAATCTGGAGGACGGCCACCTGGCCAACTGGCTGGAAGAGATCCATATTTGTTCCCATTCCAAAAAAAGGTGACTCGACAGAATGCGGAAATTATCGAACAATATCATTGATATCACATGCAAGCAAGATTCTGCTGCAGATTATCCAAAGTGACTGAAACAGCACATCAACAGAGAACTGCCAGAAGTGCAGGCTGGATTTGGAAGAGGCTGTGGCACTAGGGATATTATAGCTAATGTCAGATGGACCTTGGCTGAAAGCAGAGAGTAACAAAGGAATATCTGTCTGTGTTTCATAGACTATGCAAAGGCTTTTGACTGTGGATCATAACAAACTTTGGCTGACTCTGAGAATAGTGGGAATCCCAGAACACTTGATTGTGTTCATGCAAAATCTATACTTGGACAAGGAGGCAGTCATCAGAATAGAGCATAGGAACACTGCATGGTTCAAAATTGGGAAGGCTGTACACCAGGGATGTGTCCTATCTTCATATCTTTTCAATCTATGTGCAGAACAGATTATACAGGAAGCTGGTCCCTATGAGAAGTGTGGCATCAAGATTGGAGGAAGACACATCAACACCTGCATTATGCAGATGACAAAACCCTGCTTGCTAAAACTGAGAAGGACCTGAAGTGCTTGCTGCAGAGGGTCAAGAACTGCAGTTTTCAATATGGATTGAAGCTCAACATCAAGAAGATAAAGATTCTCACCATTGGGCCGACTGGCAGCATTGTGAGAGATGGTGAAGAGATTGAGATTGTAAACAGTTTTATTTTGTTTGGCTCCACAATCAATACACTTGGTACCAGCAGCCAGGAAATTAAAAAACATATTGCGTTGGGAAAGTGTGCTGTCAGAGAAATCTCCAAAGTACTGAAGAACAATGATGTCAGTCTAAAGACTAAGGTGCACCTGATGTAGGCCATGGTCTTTGCAATCACTTGCTTTGCATCAGAGAGCTGGACAATTACTAGGGATGATAGAAGGAGAGTTGATACCTTTGAGCTGTGGTGCTGAAGAAGAGAATTGAATGTACCATGAACTGCTACAAAAATTAACAGGTTTAACCTTGAGAGAATTAAACCATGCTGCTCCTTGGAGGCAAGGATTCTGAGGCTTCATCTGACATACTTTGGACATGTTGTAAGGAGGGACCAGTCCTTGGAGGGGACATCATGCTTGGGAGGGTGGAGGGACAGCTCAGGAGAGGAAGACCCTCGATGAGATGGATTGGTTCAGCGACTGGGGTAATGGGGGTGGGTGTGTCAGAGACAATAAGATTGGCACAGGATAGAGAGGAGTTTAGGGCTGTTGTACATAGAGTCACAGATGACTCAACAATATTTAACAACCACAGCATTCAATAGATTGGGAGGTGCTTGTCAAAAGCTCTCTTTTTCTCCTTCAGTAGGATCTCCTGGTGGCCACCCTGGCCCTTCATTCCTTGCTTTTTGAAGTTTTTAGGGCCTGCTTGCTCAAATGTCTATTTCGTGTTTGGACTTGAGGAATTTTAAAAGCCTGCCTTTTCTCTTATTGTGAAGGCAGCCAGCATCTGCAGAGTTCAGCTGGCTACCACCCTTCAAAATGCTGTGGAATTGGCCCGATCATTTCAGGCTACCCCAGGGACTCCTGGATGATAAATGTATGCCCATCCACAAAGCAGTGTTTGTTCTTGAAGCCATATCTGCACTAGTAAAACCAATGTTGTATTAAAGGCATTGGCATTGGGGAAAAAAAGTCATCAGGAGTATTTGTGACAAGTCACGGACAACAATTACAAGATTTCTTTTACTGTGTTGGGATGATATTGTTATAAATGTACCCCCCCCAGAAATCTGTGTAGTGAATCGGGCTTCCAGGTCTCTGGGAGGGAGCCCTGTTGGCTGGTGGGTAGGCAGGTGGGCTCTAACCCAAATGCCATGTCTTCCTAGCAATTGGAATCCAGTGCCCACTGGATATACACGGGATTTGAAGGTACCTTAGTCCATACACTGACATCATCCGTTCTCAATAATTTGGAGAGGTCCCTGACGGCCGACTTTCCCAGTGTAGTATGTCCCCTGATCTCCTGACTGCTTGTCCCGTGGGTGTTAATTGTGGATCCAAGTAAGATGAAGTTGTTGACAATCTCACTCTCTTCTCCATCTATCATGATGCCACCTATCTATCCACTGGTGAGAAGCTTTGTTTCCTTGATATTGAGATGCAGTCCCTCTTGAAGACTGCATTCTTTGATTTCCTGCAGTGGTGGCTGCAGCCATGGGCTCAGACGCAGCCGCGGTGGTGAGGACCATGGGGACAGGATGGGGCGGGTGTGCTGTACATGGGTCACTAGGTGACTGGACGGCTCCTAACGGCAGTGACAGCAGGCCCGGCTTCCGGCTTGCTCACAGCTGCCTCTTTCTCTGTGCTCACTCTCACTTTCTCTTCCTTGTCACCGGCCTCCGGAAGTGACCCCGCTGAGGGGGCCGGAGATGAGAACGGGAAACTCCCAGCCCCTGAGAACACTGGGAGTCCTCAGTCCAGCCGGCCTGGGCGGGGGTGGAGGCGGGGAGGCTGCTGTACGTGCCCTCCGGGCTGTCAGACACCAAGTGACAGAGTGGCCTGGCCCTTTGGGTTTTCCTGGGTCCTCCCCTGGATGGAGCAGACAGGCAGGGCTCTCTCCTTGGGTATGTGACTTTCCATGGGAGCTCTGCGATGAAGCAGGAGGAAGTCCCCAGGGCTGTGCAGGCGGGAAGGGGGATTTAGGAGAGCAAGTATCAAGGAGGGCTTCCTGGAGGTGGTGATAATGTGCAGGAAGAAGCAGAGGGGTGGAGGGCAGGGTAAGCCTTCCTCTGGGATCAGGACGGGCTAGGTGTCCAGTGCAGAGCTGCTGTGTGCAGAGACAGGTATGCCCCTTTATGTCTGTGGTCAGACACCTTGAAAACTGGCTTTACTATCCACTGTGTTATCCCCCACGGGGTGCATGGTCTCCAGAGACCTTAACTGCGGACATGGTCTTGCAAATCATCAAGAGCTGTGCAAACAATACAAGAGAGTGATTTCTACACTGTGGGAAGCGATGGTGGGGAGAGAGCAAAGAGACTGTGGCACTGCTGTGAAGAGTCTGTGAGAGACTGTGGCAAGCGGCAACCAGAGGAAACCTGGAGATGAAGCCACAGTTAAAGGTTCTACTTGCTGGATGATTGAAGGAAAAGCTGACCTGTAACTGCTCTGAGAAAAAGTTTGCTGGATGACTGAAGAAACCAGAGGTGCGTGTGCTGCTGAGCTGCACCTGGAGTTCTGCTAATTGAGGGCTTGTGTTTTGCTGTTAATCTGGCTCGGGACTAAACCTGGACTTGCATTGTGTGATATTCTTTGCCTCACCTTTTCCTTAATTTATTTCTATAAAAAGCCCCACAACTGTGAGTAAAGTTGTAGTAAAAACTGGACTCAAAAATCCATAGAAATAGTTGCAGGAGCATCTGGGGTGGCACGTCTGACCAGGCAGCTCTTTGCGTGATGCCTTGGATGTTATTGATGGGACAGTTCCCCTTTATGAAGTGGGCAGAAGTCAGAGTTGCCCACCCACACGTTACAACTGCTACTTATGTGGTGTCAGAAAGAGGTCAGCATGGACGGTGTGGCTTCATAACAACAGCCCTCAAAGCGTCCCTGTCCTAGTCCTGAGACACATGGACACAGTGCCTCACCGGCCAAAGGGACCCTGCAGACGGATGGAGTGAAGGGTCTCTGGACAATTCTGGATTTGCCCAGGGGGGCCTGTGCCCAGGGGGGCCTGTGACCATGGGGACCTGTCTGAGGGCAGGAGGGTCAGTCGAGGAGGAGCTGTGAAGGCTGAAGGCAGACTCAGACACTGAAGATGCTCGTCTGCGGGCTCTGAAGACGTAGGAGGGGCCTAGGGATGTGGGGCCTCTGGAAGCTGGACCAGCAGGAGATCGCTCTGCTTGGGACCTCTGAGAGGGCGCAACCCATGCCCCGTTTAAGTCCCAGGAGACCCATTCTTGACCCCAGGTCTGTGAGGTCATAAATGTGTGTCATTTCGTGTCCCCAGTGTATAACACAGTGTCCCTACAGCCTCAGTAAACTCACATCCACACCCTCCCTCCTCCACCTGGGACAGTAGCCACCCCCTTTGCGATCTCCTGTCCCACCTATGACAGCGTCAGCAAAGCCTACAGACAACGCTCACAGCTACGGAGTTTATTGCCCTCAGTTTAACACCAATGTATAACTGACCCTGAAGCAGGTTTTCAGAGTCTGTGAGTCACATGGTGGGAGACCGTCCATCCCTCTCCCAGGCAGCTGGCAGGAGGCTCTGAATGCCCGGGAAGTGCCACCTTTGAGTTCACCGGACAACCCCCGAGGGACTGCGCCACGTTGGACAGTGAATAAGGACGGCCGAGGAAGAGTTGACGCCATTGAGTTGTGGGGTTCAGGCAAAGTGTTACAGGTCCTTTTAGTCCTGCTAACTGGATACCCAGAAGAGCCCCTGTCCTGCCAACAAGCCCAGGCCCAAAGCCAGGTCAGCAAGCCTGGCTCCCCCGGCAATGACTGAAGGCTCCCTCCCAGAAAACTCTCGACTCCTCCGGGAATGGGAGGCTCACCGCCTGTCCTCTGTGGCCTGTGGAGCTCTGTTGCCACGCTGCCTTTTTATTTTTTATTTGAGGGAAAGTTTACAAATCTTACTGGTTTTCCAATCAATCATAGACATTTTGTCTTACGACATTATCATTGATCAATATCATGAACGAATTCCAATATGTGTTTACTCCCTTGTGTTACACTGTCCTTCCCTTCAGCCTGGGGAGCCCTGGGGGTGCAGTGCATGGAAGGGGGGGTTCTTCTGACAACCCACAGGCTGTGTGTCTCCAGCAGTTCGAACCCAGCAGCTTCTCTGATGGAGAAGGGTCAGCAGTCTCCGCCCCGCAATTCACAGCCTCTGAAAACCTGATGGAGGGTCAGCTGGGAGTCCATTCCCACCGGACAATGATGAGTGACCCCCACTTACTCAGTTGATCTGCTTGTTCACTTTCACCCCATCTCTTTCCCTTCTGATCCCTGGTAACCGTCCAGGATGGATGCTGTGTCCAAACAACCCCATTGCTTTTTACGATGCAGTTTTATACCGTAAGCCTATGAAAACCTGCCGGACGGTCAGCTGTGTCAGGCCCTGCTCCACGGCAGTGAGGTGTGTGTCCCCGGCTTAGGCTGTTACACAGCGTAGTTGGCTCTAGAGTCACCCACGTTGCTCCGTGCTGCGCACATTCTGATCATCTTCCAGTGAGAAGTAATGCCCCATGGAGAGGATGTGTGACAGTTTCCTTAGCCTTTCACCTGTTGATGGACACGTGGGTTGTTTGCAAGTCTTTGCTGTTATAAAGCTGTGGTGTGTGTGTGTGTGTGTGTGTGTGTGTGTGTGTGTTTCACAGCTAGTAGTGGGACTGCTGCATGAAAGGTATTTGTATT
>NW_006399967.1:2002251-2003606 GCF_000299155.1 Elephantulus edwardii
TCCCTTTTTACCCTGTTGGAAAAGTTTTTGGATGTGCATAGGGATTTGAGTCTTAGAAGATCCCATTCATCTACGTTATCTTCTCCTGGTTGTAGGTGATTCCTAACTTTCTAAAAAGGCACTGAACAGCTGTCCACAGCGGCTGCACATTCCCACCTCAGCCACTTCTTATCTGCTGTCTGCTCGCCACACCTCTCTCTGGTGACACAGCTCTGCGTCTCCTGTCTTCTCGGAGATGACAGGATGGAAGGAGGCTGTCCTTCCGGCTTTCTCTTGCTGTTTAGGAGGGCGTCCTCTTCCTGCTTCTGCGATGGTTGATGGTTCCATTTAAGCCTAACAGGATGGCAAAGCTGGCCAATGCCCCGGGAGAGTCCTGCACGCCTGACTTGCCTCGTCCCACCCCAGAGGCTTCTGGTGCTTCATTTGCATTCACAGCAAGCTGTCCAATGTCCTTGGTGGACCACAAATGCTCCACAGTTGTGTTCCCTCGTTCTGCTTGGATAACAGTCTCCTGGTCTCGGTGGAGGTTCCTTGTGAGCACAATTGAGTGTTGTAGAAATCTCATTCTTCTCCATGTTAGTCAGAGTTGTTAGGATCCACACGGTCAAATGCCTTTGCATAGTCAATAAAACACAAATACACATTCTTTATATGCACACCCATGTTTACTGCGGCTTTGTTCACAATAGCAAAGAGCTGGAAACAACCCAAGTGCCCATTAACAAACGAATGGATAGAGAAGCTCTGGTATATTCACACAATGGAATACTATGCTGCATTGAAAAACAAGGAACTCATGAAATATTATGCAAAATGGGTGACCCTGGGGGACATTATGCTGAGTGAAATATCTCAGTCACAAAAGGACAAATGCCTCATGGTGCCACTGTTGTAGAATGGGACTGACATCAGGGTTGGGGTAAGACTGAGAAAAAGTGGATAAATTATGTTTACTGCATTGAAACATATGAGGGAGAGAATGATTTAAAAGTGATATATGATACGGTATTATGGTTATCACAAGAGTCCAGAACTAAGGTTGCATAGTGAGTGGAGTGTACCCATTCTTTGATAGGGTCGCTATGAGTCGTCTACGACTCGTCGGCACCAAACAACAATAACAACGACAATGACAAAGAGAGAGCTACGTTGGCCTGGTGGAAAGGAAGCTATGCTACCAAGCCGAAGGTGGGTGATTTTCATCTGCAGCCCTCGGCCAGGTTCAAATTGTTTTCCTGTCAAACGTTCTTCTAGGTGGTATAGCACTGGTCTGTGTGTTGCTGTACAGAGGTAACTCGTGGTTGCTGTGATGCTGAACACTGTGACAGTGATGTGCCAATCGTGGTAATGGGTAC
>NW_006399967.1:2004771-2008879 GCF_000299155.1 Elephantulus edwardii
CCTTGGCTGGGGCCGCAGCAGCAGGAGCAGCAGCGGTAGTGGCGGTGGCCACAGGGGCAGCAGTCACAAATGCAGATGGATCCGCCAGGAAGACCTTGACCTTTTCAGCCAGGGGGAAGGTGTAGTCAGTCTCCACAGACAAAGCCAGGACCCGCTTGTACCCATTGATGATGGAATGTGGTATTGAGGCCACAGCTGGGTAACCAGTCTGCAGACAGACGCTGGCAATGTTGCGGACACCCTCCAGGAAGCGGGTATGCAGGGTCTCCTCTGTGATGTCAAGCACTCAGGATTGTAGATGCTGCCGTTGTCAAACACCTGCTGGATGACCAGCCCGAAGGAGAAGGGAGAGAGGTTCAGCAGGTTCCGCAGGGTGGCCTCGCTGACTCCCACCTTGTCTCCAGTCTTAATCAGCTGCACATCACTCAGGATTTCAGCGATGCCTCTGGAGATCTTAGTGGTGATGCCCAAAGCCTGGAAGAAGGAGGTCTTCTCAGGGCCCAGACCAGTGTTCTGGGCCGGCACGGTAACCTCACACATAGCGATGGCACCAGCATGGGCAGCAGCTGGCACCTTGTTAGCCAGCAGCATGTCCCTGATCTCTCTGAGATCCTCTTTGGTGAACACAAACCCCACGTTCCCCCTGATATGAGGCAGCAGCTTCTCCAAGGCTGGGTTGATGTCCAGGTGGCCCCGGATGGCCTTGAGCCTCATGGTGTTCTTGCCCATCAGAACCACAGCCTTCCCAAGTAGGGACATTTGGTTCTACTGCTTCTGCTTGGAGCCGACATTGTCTGCACCCACGATGAAGCGTGTCGGATAATCATCCGGAAGTCGAATGATCTTAAGGAAGTAGTTGGACTTCCAGGTCGCCCTGCCTTCCCTGGGCATCACTGCGGTGCGTCAGGGATTGCCACGCGGGGTTTAAAGACGGTGTCACTCTCACGAGGACGCCTGGCGAGAGACGGATCACCTCTTTCAAGAATGGAAACAAATATGGCTCTCTTCCAGTCAGTTGGCCAGGCAGCTGTCCTCCCAATTGCCCAGCACAGCTTGGTGAGCGTGACCAGGGCTGCATCAGTCTGCTATCTGAAACAAGGCCGTTGCTGTCCCGTCAGTTCCTGGGGCCTTATTTTTTCTCAGTGTCTTCAGTGCATCTTGAACTTCTTTACCAAAGTTGGTTACCTCCCGAAGCAGTTCCATGTTAGCCAATTCTTTTTGATGCAGTGACTCTGTGTATTCCTTCCATCATTTCCGCCTCCCTTCCATCATCTTGTGATGCTTTCTGGAACATTCAAGATTTTACCCATAACATCCTTCAGTATTGCCGCTCAAGGCTTGAATTTGGTGGTCAGTTCTTTTCAGCCTGAGAAATGCCAAGCTAATTCTTCCCTTTTTGTTTTAAATCTTTGGTTTATCTCTTTTGTTTTCTCCCTTTGTTTTGACTTCTTAGCATTCTAGCGATTTTCAGAGTATCTCATAAAAAAAAGTTTGGACTTTTCATTTTCCTCTCTCTTTGTAAAGATCCGTTGCTTTCCTTATGCTGTAAGACTTCATTTTAGTTAAATAAAATCTACACCTAGACTGAGAAGCTGAGGTGAAACAGAGCGAGTGGACATTGTGTGGTTTAAATCAAGAAGGAATGCATCAGGGCTGTATGCGTGGACTTTCTCCATACATATTCAATATGTTTGTGCATGTGGCCAGGAGGGACTGGTCCTTGAGGAAGGATATGCTCAGAAGGGTAGAGGGACCACTCAGGAGAGGAAGACCCCAGATGAGATGGATTGACACAGTAACTGGGGCAATGGGGGTTGGTGTGTCCGAATCAGAGAGACTGGCTCAGCACCGGGCAGGCGGGGTTCAGAGATGCTGTAAACTGGGTCACTATGAGGTGCGGGCAGTTTGCTGGCACATAACAACCACACAGTCGTGAGGAGATTGATTGCCCTTTGCTCCTGCAGAGTAGCTGGTGGATTTGAACCATGTGCTTTTTGGTTAACAGTGTATCTCCTTGCCTTTAGGCCACAATTAGCATCATTTATTTTTTTTTTCAATGTTCCATTTTCATGCAAGTCCAAATAGATTTTCTTTACTCAATTAGCATCATTTAAATAGACCTGCAGAGAGATGGAGCTCGGCACAGAGACAGAGACTCGCACAAAGAGGGAGGCATGGATAGAGACAGAAACCTGCAGAGAGAGAGAGAGAGAAAAGTGGGGGGGGGGGAGAAGAGGGAGGGAGAGAGAGAGAGAGAGAGGTGTATAGAGAGGGAGACCTGAATGGAGATAGAGGCCTGCATGTAGATAGAGACCTGCACAGAGGTGGAGATTTGTACAAAAAGGAATCTGCTTAGAGATAGAGGCCTGCACACAGAGAGACTTGCACAGAGGTGAAGACTTGCACAGAGAGATGTGCATGCACAGAGAGCGAAGCCTGCTCAGAGACAGAGACCTGCAGGGAGCTAGAGACCTGCACAGACCTGCACAGACTCCGAGACTTATACAGAACTGGAGTCTGTTAAAGTGATGGAGACATGCACAGGGATGAAGGTCTGCAAAGAGGTGGAGACCTGCACACGAAGAGAGACTGTGCGGAGATGGAGAGCTGCACGGGGTGGGCTTGAAACTGCCCAGGGTGCGTGTTTCCTGAAGACCCTCTTCAGGTCTCTTCCTGGGGGTATGGGGGGCACCCCAGCGCAGTCAGTGAAGCTCGGCTTGCTGCCCACGGAGTTAGTGTGAGGTGCCCTTGAGCCGAGGGAGGCTTCGTGGGCAGGGACGCCTCCAGGCGATAGCTGGCAGAGCCAGAGAACTCACTGCATTTGCTGGTGCAGGACGAGGCCCACCTGGCCTCTTGGAGACCGTGGACAGAGAGTGGCTCAGCTGGCTGGGTCTCAGAGGCCACATCCACAGCCTCTGGGTCTCCACGTGTACAGGTGGCTGCAGGGGGCTCCCAGGGTGAGGACAGGGTGTTGTAGACTTTGAAGGTTCACATCGTTTCCGCCTCAGATCCAGAGTGTGAGACTGATAAACACACGTCATGTAGACGCACAACCTGGAGGGCAGGAAGTGAAGCATGTGTTTGTTTTAAATTTTATTAATTTGAATGAACATTTACAGAGATCTTGGATTTCCATTCATTCATTGTTGCACTTGAAGTGAAGCACTTGTTGAAGAGAATCAACTCTCAGCATGAGTTATGCCTCCACATTAAACAACAACAACAACAAAAATCCTCACAATACAATGTTAAAGAGAAAAAGGACTGAAGAAAAGGATTTCACCCAGTTGGCCTGGACAGCCGTGGGGCTGGAGTGCTGGGCATCTGTGGACTGTCCAAAGAACAGAGACGTCTGGGAGGGGGGCGGCCAGGGCGCTGCTGGGCAGGAAGGATTGGGGGGGTTGTCTCCCATGCTTTGGGCGTGCTGTGAGGAGGGGTCAGGCCTGGGAAAGAGACATGTTTGGGAAGGTGGAGGGTCAGCAAAGGAGAGGAAGACCCTCAACAAGATGGACCAACACAGTGACAGCAGTAATGGGCCCCGCAGATCGGCGACTGTGAGAATGGCGTCCGCCTGGACCGCGTCTCACTGTTGTACACAGGCCACTGTCAGCTCGAGCTGGCTGCCATCTGACGACAAGGCAGCTGTTAGCTTCTAACTGAAAGTTCAGCAGTTCGAACGCACCAGCCACTTCTTGCAAAGCCGTGGGGCATGTCCACCTGGTCCTACAGTCTCCAGAGCTGGAGTGACCTGCTGAGGGGGGGGGCTCGTTTTTAAATTGGTTTCAGTTGGGTTTTTAGGTCCAGAGACATTGGGTTATTTTGTGCAAAGACCCTTGAAAAAAAGGCAAATCAACAAAACCCCACCATTTATCGGAGACAAGACCCGCCCGGTGAAAGGAGATGGCCAACAGCCACAACTGCACAGACCTGTGGCCGCGCTCTGCTGTCTGACAACACTGGGAGGTGCTTCCATACCCTGCCGCTCCCCTGCACACCCCTGAGGTTCACTGTATACCCCTGAGGGTCCCTGCACACCCCTGAGGGTCCCTGCACACCCCTGAGGTTCACTGTACACCCCTGAGGGTCCCTGAACACCCCTGAGGGTCAC
>NW_006399967.1:2010103-2031184 GCF_000299155.1 Elephantulus edwardii
TCCCCCTGTGTCCCTTACAGTCCCCTGGGTCCCCCTGTGTCCCTTACAGTCCCCTGGATCCCCCTGTGTCCCTTACAGTCCCCTGGATCTCCCTGTGCCCCTGTTCCCAGCTGCGCCCCTTGTTCCCCCTTACAAATCCCTGGGCTTCGAGCACTCTACCGTGTCTCCCCGCACCCCACTTTGTGCCAGTTCTGCAGGAACTACGGGCACGATTCCCCAGGAGGCACCTGGTAGACCTCAGGCTTGGGTGATTGCCAGTTTCTTTTTACTCTCCTCTGATAAGGGGCTCTGGTGGCACAGCGCATCAGGCATTGTACTGTTACCGAGAGGTCGGTGGCTGGACTTCATCATCCGCTGAGGGGTAGAAAGACCGGCCGTCTCCCTCCTGTTCGGGAGCTCAGGTGGCCCCATGGTCAAAGGAAAGTAGCCAAAAGGCTGACCCCAACAGTCACCCCATGGGAGAAAGATGGGGGGCGGTCTGCTTCAGTAAAGATTCACAGTCCAATCCTGTGAGGCAGTCCTGGCCCTCCCGTGGACGGCGTGGTGAGCGAGCAGCCACTGGACATCGAGGGTTTTTTGTTTGGGGTTTAAAACCGCATTCATATACATTGTGTTTTATACAATCAATCATGGAATTGTTTCATTCATGTTCGTTGTATATTGTATTCATGCATATCATTGTTCCATTCATGTAGATTGTATTTTATACAGTTATTCATATCACATTGTATTTTATACAGTCATTCATGTATACTATATTTTATATTATCAATCATATACATTGTATTTCATTCATGTACACTGTATTTTATACAATCATTCCTACCATTGTTCCATTCATGTACCTTGCATTTTATACAATTATATCATTGTTTCATTCACTTACATTGTCTTTTTAAAACATTTTTTATTATTAATTTCAATGAAAATTTACAGAGACTTTGGATTTCCATCTATTCATTGATGCACTTTTCTCTGCTTCCAACCCCCCTCCCCCCAGTATATTACCCTCTTGGAAAAGTAAAAGAAAAATTCTTTCATTGTTTTACAATCCCTCCCCCAAGGTCCACTCGACTATACAGCCTTCGCTCTGGACTCCCGTCATGACAGAAATACCTTATCACATATCCCTTTTAAACAGTTTTCTCCGTCATCTGTTTCAATGCAGTATACATTATTTATCCCATCTTTCTCAGTCTACCCCCAATCCCGCCCGATGTCAGTCCTGTTTTACAACAGTGACATCATGCAGTATTTGTCCTCTTGTGACTGGGATTCTTCACTCAGCATAATGTCCTCCAGGGTCACCCATTTTTAATAATATTGCATGAGTTCCTTGTTTTTCAATGCAGCGTAGTATTCCATTGTGTGAATATACCACAGCTTCTCTATCCATTCATTTGATGATGGACACTTGGGTTGTTTCCAACTCCTTGCTATTGTGAATAAAGCTGCAATAAACATGGGTGTGCATATATCTGCTTGGCTGTAAGTTATGGTCTCTTTGGGGTATAATCCCAGTAGTGGAATTGCTGGGTCAAATGGTACTTCTATTTGCAACTTTTTGAGAAAGCGCCATACCACCGTCCACAGTGGTTGCACCAGTACATTGTCTTTTATATAATCATTCGTTTTCTTGTTTCATTCATGAGCATTGTATTTTACACATTCATTCAGACATTTTATTTTATACAATCACACATTCCGTTGTTTTAGCCATGCATGCTATATTTCATGCAGTCACTCATATCATATGTGTTCTGTATCATCATTTATTAATTATGTGTGTGTGTGTGTGTGTGTGTGTGTCCCATCAAATCAGATCTGACTGGTACAGGAGGAGATCACCCCTCCTTCTCCAGCAGAGCATCTGGTGGATTCGAACCCCGTACCTCTGGGATTGCAGTGCAGCTTCTTGCCACTAGATCACTGGAGCTCGATTGTATATTTACTATTGGTCAATGTCTTTCTTGATCAATCTCAAGTCCTCACTGCACTTTGCCTTTTCCTTCACCCCATCTACCCACCGACCTCTGCTACCTTACTGTTTCTCCCTCTCCTCCTTCTCTCATCCCGTTTCCTTTCTCCCCCTTCTCCACTTGAACCCCTATAAATATCTTGTTTCTATTTACAAATTAATTTCAATAGCCATCTGGTTCTTTTTGTCAGTTCTTCGCTTGTCCTCACCCTTTACAGCATTCATTGTCTGGACGTTCTTTTTCTACTCTCTCCCTCCTCCCAACCCTCAGTGAACCTCTTATTTGCACAGTAACAGTTCTGATACAGTTGTTTACCCTTTTATGACCATCTCACTACTGGGCCAACTAGCAGCATCATGATAGATGGATTGAAGTTGTTAATAGTCACAGCTTGCTCAGCTCCACAAGCAACACTCTTGACACCAGCAGTCAGGAAACCAAAAGACAAATTGCACTGGGGAAAATCTGCTGTCAGAGGCCTCCTCTCCAAAGTGCTGAGAAACAATGATACCAGTCTGGAGACTAAGGTGCACCTGATACAGGCCATGGTCATTGCAATTACTTGCTATGCGTCAGAGAGCTGGACTAAAGATGACAGAAGAAATATTGATGCCTTTGTGTTGTGGTGCTGGAGAAGAATCTTGAACATATATACATGGATCACCAATAAAACAAGCAGGTCTATCCTGGAGAGTGTGAAACCAAGTTTCTCCTTGGAGGCTAGGATTTTGAAGCTCCATCTCACATACTTTGGGCATGTGGCCAGGAGGGACTGATTCTTGAGAAGGACATTGTGCTTGGAAGGGTGGAGGGGCAGCACAGGAGAGGGAGACCCCGGATGGATTGACACAGTAACTGGGCCAATGAGAATCGGAGTGTCAGAGTCAGTGCGCCTGGCTCAGGACAGGGGACAGGGCAGGCTCCAGAGCTGCTGGACACAGAGTCGCTGTGGGTTGGTGGTCTGCACCCCTGAACCTGGCAGCGTAAGGAGTCCCGTGGGGCAGCTCTGCCCGTGACGTGGCCTCTGATGGAGTGAACCCACTGACTTCTCGGGGTGGGGAGGGCTGGCCTCCAGGTGTGCAGGGGCAGGATACACCCCGGGCTGGCAGAGTGGAAGGTGGGGAGGCGGAGGGCTGGCCTGCAAGGTCTGCGGGGCAGGAGGTGCCCAGGGCTGGTGTGGAAGGATGCCAGCGGTAAGTTTCCAGTCCTTTCCTTCAAGGCACCTCTGAGTGGACTCGAACCCCTCACCTTTCAGTTAACAGTCGAGGGTGTTAGCTGTTGGACCTAGAGACTCTGGATGCAATCACCTCAGAGAAAGATCTAGAACCATCGCTCATTGTGGCAGGACCTGGGTGCTGGGCTCCCCTCCCCCTTCCCCCAAGACACAGGAGCTGCGTGAGAGAAGGGGGCTTAGCAGAGGTCCCTTTCATCCTCCATCCCGCTCTGGACGAAGGGGTCTGTGTACATTTCAGCTGCTTCTAGTCATCTCTGGCGGTCTAGTGGTGGGGGGCCACTCTGCCCACCTGCAGGCACACTGTTGGGGTCCAGGAGCAGCAACATGAGAGAAAGATGGGTGGTCTCCTCCTGTGCGATTCACTGCCTTGTGGAACCCGCTGGAGGGTCAGCTACAGGTCAGTTCCAACTGGTATGCACCAGCAGCAACTGGTTACCTGAGTGTCAGCACCTGAAGGCCAACAGCGTCCATCAGGGCTCCCTGTCTGCCTGGAGCTGGACCTGCCCAGCTGAGGAGGAGGCCTGGAGCAGACAGTGGCCTTGACTGTGCCCTCTCCAAACGTGAAGGTGCCGGAGCCACACAGTCCAGATGGGTTTCCGTAGTGGACAGCACGTGTGGCTCCCAGGAGGACTGTGCCTGTCTGTGATGTGACACTACAGCTCCTGCGTGGCTTTGAACCACCAACCCTTTGGTTAGTAGCCAAGCACATTCAGATTATTACTGTTAGTTGTTAGGGTTGTTGTTAAGTGTCATACAGTCGTAGATGACCCATAGCGACCCTATGAAGGAAAGTCTTGAACACAAAACTTTCATCTTTTCTCTAAGTTCATAGAGTTTCTAGAGACAAGCTTTTTTCGGAAGTGGATATCACTCTTACTTCCAAGCCTGTTTCATTAGGGAGATTCACAAAAACCAGGCCTGAGGGCCACAGTCCCAAGGGTCCAAAAGCCTTTTTAAATAGAGGCCAAATCCAATCGGCTCACACCCTGTTGTGAGCAAAGCCACACCCTAGTCTCAACCGCAAACCAGAAAATACACCTTTGCAGAATCCAGCTGTTGCACTCATCTTTCCAGCCTGGAAATAGCCCCAGACTGGCAACCAAAAGCCTTTTTTAAATACGAGGCAAAATCCAGTCATATTTTTTAAAAACCTCACAGTAACATCAGAGGAAAGCTTATGGATTCTGTCCCCCAAAAGTCTGTGTTGCTGCAGCTGAGTTGAGATTCCCCACGTTGTGCGCTCAGCCTGTCTTATGATGTTTTAACGAGGCGGGAGGGGCTCTGGTGGCCTTGCCCACAGGGGGCTGCACTCCTCACCCCAAGGCCAAGCCACTGTGTTGGTTCAAATCCACCAGCTGCTCCGCAGGAGAAAGATGGGCAATCTCCTCCCGTGTGATATACAGCCTTGAAAACCCGCTGCAGGGTCAGCTGTGGGTCGGTTCCAACTTGACGGTAATGAACTTTGGGTTTGGATGAAGCAGGATGAGGGTGGGATGCAGCCCTGAGCTCATGTCTCCGCAGATCACAGCCGTGAGCCCGTGAACTCGGATTTCCCTGGGGTGTGGGCATTTTCTCTTCTCAATGAGATGCAGGTAAGAGCAGTGAACAGAAGCGGAGGCCACATGCCCACCTGGGGAAGAGAGTGAAGAGTGGAGTTTGTCCTCTAGGCCTGGGGTCCCCATACTAAGAACCTCTTACACCTCCGGAAGAGTGATGTCAAGCCAGGAGAACTCTGAGGGACGCCGGGCTCACGGGTGAGAGGACACGTGGCCCTTTCTCTAAGTCCAGCAAAGGGAGCACCTCCCAAGAGCTGGCCCTCTGAATTTGGGCGTCCAGCCCCCTAAATGGGGAGGCGGGTGCAGAACACTGACTGTCTCACAGACTGTCAGAAGGACAAAGAAAGGTGTCTGGGAGGAAGAGCAGGCAGACAGACGCTCCTTGGAAGCTGGGGAGCGGAGAGTTCGTTTCCCGTGCTCTGGACACACTATCAGGATGGACCTGTCCCTGGAGAAGGGACTCCTGCTGAGGGGAGGAGAGGGCCGGAGAGACGCGAAGACCCTCAGGGACTCGAGCTGGAGCGGCGGCTACCACCGTGGGTGCACACACAGCACAGTCCAAAGCCCTCCTCACTCACTGTTGAACTTCCAGATGCACCCGAAGCAATCGACCTGGCTTGAAAGATACAAGCCTGCTGGAGTGGTGAGCACCACTGAGACCCACAGCTGACCATGCAGCGGGTTTTCAAGGCTGTAAATCACACGGGAGAAGACTGCCCATCTTTCTCCCGTGGAGCAGCTGGTGGATCTGAACCGCACGCCTTTGGGATTGCAGTGAAGTTTTCTTGCCACTAGGCCCCCAGAGCTCCCTAAATGTTTCTATTGAGCAACATTTTACTGAGCTTATTTAACCAAAAGATCAGTGGTTTAAACCCACCAGATGTTCCTTCCACAGCAGTGGCTTCCATAAATCCCGCTGCCTTGGGATGCCCGTTCTGCCTTGGGGCAGTTCTGCTGTGTTCTGCAGGGTGGCTGGCAGTCAGTGTCCACTCACAGGTGAGTTTGACTGTCCCTAGGGGCCAGTGAGTCCATTCAACCCACAGTGACCCCATGTGTTACAGATGGATTGCTCTGTGGGGGTCTCAGGCTGGGATCTTTACAGGACAAGGTTGCCAGATTTTTCTGCTCCAGATAGTAGCAGTCAGGTGCTTAAACACAGGGCCACGAGGCTCCTTTCCCTGGTGGCTTCTTGTGACTGTAACGGCTCAGGATTTTGAATGATGCAGGGTCCCCTCAAGGTCTCTGTCCTCTCGGGGCTCCCAGCCTGGCCTCCACCTCGCTGGTCTGGGTGCAGGATGTACCCTTGGTGATGGACAGGGATGCAGCCCTGAGTCCCCAGGAGTGGACGGCTGAGCCCCTGCACCACCGTAGTCGGAGGGGGACTTGGGGTCTCGTGCAGTGACGGGGCGCAGCAAAGCCCACACCCAAGTGGTCATCAGTGAGAGCAAACGTATCGCCCAGAGGTCGGAAACCAGAGGAATCATAGGAGCTGTATGACTCCATCAAGCCAAATGTCGGCCAGACGCATAGTGGGAGCGCCCCAGGTCAGCGGTGGCCTGGATGACTGTGACAGCTGGTGGCTCTGGGGTGATAAGAGCATTCCAGATCACAGAGTGGTGATGATTTCATAGCTCCAGGTATGTACTGAAGACCATCAAATGGGCCAGTAAAGGCTGCATGTTCTGATTTTGTGCTACGCATCCATCCTGGTAGAGTTGCTGTTAAACAGGACACCAAAGATGTCGCACTAACGTATGGCGTTTCGTTCAAAAAGGAAACATCGCCCTTAAGTACCAAGCTGTTTGTCTGTATGGTTTCTCTCTTTAGTTAGCAGGAAGGCGATGTGTAATGTGGCAGGCTGCTAACTGACCTTCAGGTTTGAGTCCAGCAGTCGCTCTGAGGGAGAAAGCTGGGCAGTCTCCTCCTCCCCCAAAGATTTACAGCCTCTGAAATCCATGGAGGTTCGCGATGAGTTGGAATTCCCTGACACCTCCTCCAGGGAGTCCTCCCTGATGCTCTAACTCCTGACACCTTTACCTCCTCCTCCAGGGAGTCCTCCCTGATGTTGTGACTCCTGACACCCTTATCTCCTCCTCCTCCAGGGAGTCCTCCCTGATGCTCTGGCTCCTAACACTCTTACCTCCTCCTCTTCCAGGGAGTCCTCCCTGACCCACAGGGCTCTGCAGTCCTTGATCCCTGCAGGCCTGGCTGGTCCTGGAGTGGGTCTGTGGGTGGGGTCTTCTCCTGACCCTGCAGGTCCTTGCCCCCCAGGTCTTGGAGCATAATGCATGCTCTGCCAACATGTGCTGACTGGACTGGACGCCAGAGAGCAGGCACAATTACAGCCCTGGGTGTTCTGAGTCATCTCCAAGACCCAGAGACGTGAAGCTACCCGGATCACACAGCCCAGGCAGGCACACTCATCCCGGTGCCCCAGCTGCAGCCTCGACCGCCCCTCCTCCTCTGTCAGTCACTTGGGCCACGCTGATTGGCCAGCCCTGCCCCCTCCGGCCACCTGTTCCTGTCTGTCACCCGGCCTCCTCCCTAGGAGCTATCCTGTCCACCAGACGGCAGCTGCGGGTGAGTGGGGCTGGGGGAGGTCGGAGCAAAGAGGGGGCTTCTAGGTCTGAGGAGGTGCTTGTCAAGGCCCACAGAGCCCCCTATCCTGTGGCTACTCCCAACCTGGGACATGCACCCCTAGTTTTACCTCTCCATAGGCACCCTCCCCCACAGGTGGCCCTACCCCCTCCCAAACTTGGGGTCTGAGGGAAGTGTAGAGACACACAAGGACCCTGGAAAGTAGAGCTTTGGGAAACAGACTAAAGTGGATTTCACCTCAAATTTTGTGTAACACCCCATCTCCAGCCTCAATTTCCTCATCTGCCAAATGGGGTCAGAAGCCATAGGGGAGAACAGGGGATCAGTTCTGGGGTTGGGATACCCCAGGATGCCTCCCTCAGGGCCTGAGCCAGGGGGTCCTGAACCCCAAGAGTCTAGGGGGTCTGGTGGAGACTTGAATGTCAGGATTAGCAGGACGGAATGGCCCCAAGGGAAACGCAGTGGGAGTGGGGATCTGGGGGGAGGGACTGGACTGCCCACTGGCCTGTTGCTGGCCTGAGACACCAGATAAAAATAGTCCCCGGACTCAGAGAGCATGAGCCTGTGGCCAGCAGGTTCTGGGCTGTGGTGCTTCTGACTCACCAGTGTGTGGCCCCGCAGGAGCCCCCCAACCCTCTCTGGGCACCAGCCTCATCGGCTACTGGGCTTAGGGACACAGGGACCCCCGAGAGACAGGACCGGGGAGGGGCACTTTGAGGCGGGAGCCAGGGCCATCAAGAAGGGGGCTGGCAGGGACAGCTGGGGCCACCCGAGGCGAGTATGGGTTTGCCAGGGCAGAGGCTGGTGACAGGAGAGGGCACAGAGCCGGATTTCAGTACAAATCCTCAGGGCAGCTCCAGGCCCAGCAAGGCTCTCCCTCTGCCTCTTTTCCAGCCTGATGCTGCAGCTCCTGGCATTGCCATGACAACCAGGCCCTTGGAGGAGCTGGATGGAGGCCTGGGCAGCTGCCGGGCCGGGGAGGACCTCTCTGCACTGGCTGACCCCTACTCAGGACGGGCCCGGGAGAACACAGCCCGAGGTGCCCAGGCCAAGCCTGGGAGGACACAGCTCGAGGACCCTGCAGGTGACTTTCTCCTGAGACCCTCCGATACTTAACTGTGCTCTCCCGCTCCTGCCTGAGGGGTGTGCAAGGAGTCAGGAGAAAGCAGAGAGCCAAAGCAAACCCTTCTCTGTCCCCTGACCCCAGTGGGCAGAGCAGCAGCCCTGTAGGGTCTCTAAGCCTGGTTTTTATAGGAGTAGACACCTTTTTCCTGCGGAGCTGCTAATGGGTTTGAAATGTTGACCTTGGGTTAGCAGCACTGAGAACTGTGCCAGCAACTCCAAACAGAGTTCTGGGTTCAGACTTCAGTTTGCCATCGAGATGCTCTGTGCCTTTGGGCAAGATTCTTGATGTCTCTGAGCTTAAGCACTTTTTTTTTATGAAAAGGTTTGTTTTAATTCATTTTAATCAAAGTTTACAGAGACTTAGGGTTTCCAGTCATTCATTATTGCACTTTTTTCCTTGCCCACCCTCTCCCTCCAATTCACTCTTTTCCTTGACTCTTTCATTGTTATGCAATCCCTCCCTCCAAGTCCACTCCACCATGTAGCCTTCACTCTAGACTTCTGTAATGACAAGAATACCCATTCATATGTCCCTTTTAAACAGTTCTCTCCCTCATTTGTTTCAACGCAGTGTACATCATTCCTCCACTCCTTTTCTGTCTCCCATCAACCCCGATGTCAGTTCCATTTTATAACAGTGGCCCTATGCAATATTTGTCCTTTTGTGACTGAGATATTTCACTCAGCATAATGTCCTCCAGGGTCATCCATTTTGCAAAATTTTTCATGAGTTCCTTTTTTTCAATGCAGCATAGTATTCCATTGTGTGAATATACCACAGCTTCTCTATCCATTTGTTTGTTGATGGGCACTTGGGTTGTTTCCAGCTCTTTACTCTTGTAAACAAAGTCGCAATAAACATGGGTGTGCATCTATCTGGTTGGGTGGCAGTTATGGTTTCTTTAGGGTAAATTCCCAGTAGTGGAATCGCTGGGTCAAATGGTATTTCTATTTACAAATTTTTGAGAAAGCGCCACACCGCCTTCCACAGTGGTTGCACCGTCTTATACTCCCACCAACAGTGAATAAGGGTTCTAGTTCCTCCACAACCTCATCAACATTTGATGTTTGCTGCTCTGTTAAATTTTGTTATTCTTACTGGGGTGAGATGATATCTCATAGTTGTATTGCTTAAGTGCTTTTTCCTTCATTTAAAAATAATTTTCTGAGTAACAATTTGCAAAGCAAATTAGCTTTCTGCTGAACCATTCAGACATTGTTTTATAACATTATTACGACACTATCCCCATTCCCACCCTGTGATGCTCATGTCCACTAATCCTTCTAGTCTCCCTCTTTCTGCCTTTTAGACTTTGTCCTTGGGCAAATGCTGCCCTTTGGACCTTATATTGTTGGTTACTCTAAAGAGTGGCTCCCTGGCGTCCTGCTCATATAGTGTGACTGAAAATTGTGTCACGAGGGTGAATTTTGTTCCAGTTCTGAAGGCTGACTCAGGATCAGTCTCAGAGGCCATTGTTCATGTCTCTGTTTAAGTGCTTTCTTATCTGTAAAGGGGGCGGAGCTGGGAGGAGGACGGCATGGTTTGACTCTCCTCTGTTCCATCAGCAGGGATGCCTAGCCTGGCCGACCTCAGCAGCCGGCCTCAGGTGAGTAGCTGGGGACCTCAGGTGTAGCCCAGGGGTCCCTCCTCCAGAGTTGGGTGATGATGGTCAAGGAAGGCGGGAAATGCAGCTGGAGGAAGCACTCAGAGTGTCTCCTGACTCTCCCCCAGGACTCCCCAGCAGGTGAGGGTGGTGTGGACACCAAGCCCAAGAAGATAGAAAAGGAGCCTGCGGTCAAAAGAGTCCCAAGCCCCGGGAAGGAGAAGACGAAAGCTGGAGCAAGTGGGTTTGCAGAAGGCAGGGTGAGGTGTGGGAGTGCATGGGCTAGCCCTGGAGAGTAGATCCAGGGACTATGTCCTGATCTGGGTGCGGGGGCTCCCAGTGTCTGAGAGATGTCCAGGTGTTGAGGGCAGAGGATAAAGGTACTGCTGGTCTTGATGGTTCATCACACCCATGAAGGCTTGGTGAAGCTTCACGCAGCCACTCGACCACGATTATGGCATCTTCGCGGGTGCAGAGTGGAGGTCGGAGCAGAATCCAGGCCGGAGGATCCTTGGGCTGCTGCCCCTTGGTGCCCGTGCCTGGGGGGGCTCGCTGGCAACCCTCCTCTTGGTGCCTGTCCCTGGCTGGGATGTCCCGGGTCACTGCCCCAGCCGTCCACGGACAAGGAGGTGGGAGGGTGGGGGCGTCCCAAGCTGTTGCCTCTTGGTGCCTGCCCCTGGGGTAGGGGTGTCCCGGGCCTCCATCCTAGCCTCCTACTTACCAAGAGGCCTGGGGAGGGTCCTGGACTGCCGCCCCTCGGTCCTCACACCTGGTGAGGGGTGTTCTGTGCCACCATGCCAGCCTCGCACTGAGCAGGAGGCCTGGGGAGGGTCCAGGGTCATTCTCCTGCCCATTGACTAGGGAGCCTGGAGCGGGTCCAGGACATACCGACCCAAACCGCCCGTTGACCAGGAGACCTGGGGAGGGTACCAGCCGCGGCCCCTCAGTGCCCGCGCGTGGGAAGGGTCCCAGGCCCGCCCCCCACTGACCAGGAGGCCTGGGCACACTTGTCCGCAGCGCCCCGCAGCGCCCCTGCGCGGAAGAAGACCCAGAGCGTGCCACCCGCACAGCCACCGCCGCCGCCCCCGAGCGACGAGCTGCCCTGGGGAGACGTGACGCTCAACAAGTGCCTGGTGCTCGCCTCGCTGGTGGCGCTGCTCGGCTCGGCGTGCCAGCTGTGCCACGGTGAGCACCCCGCGGGGCACCTGCCCGTAGGGAACCGGCCTTGGGCCTCTGGTAGGGCCACCCTGCAACAGTCTCTGCAGCCCCACCCTATGGACGTCCCAGGCCCTGTAAGGCCGAGGGCATGGCCCCTGGCACCCCGATGGCTGTGCCCATCGTTCTAGCCCCGTCCCCACCCCCATACTGAACGCTGCGGGACAAAGGGGAGGGGACGGGGAGGTGCACCTGCAGCAGATCTGGGCGGGGAGAACTGTCTTCAGGAAAACTGGCCAGGGGCAGAGCGCTCACTGCACAATGACAGAGATGGTTGGGGCGCTGGTCATCGCCCAGGCTGACTTGGGGACCCCTTTTCACCCTAGACGTGGTGATTGGCAAGGAGGCAGTGGAACCGTGGGTGCCGCCAAGCCCTGCCCCAAAGGTTCGAGAACCGCCTCCGGTGAGAGCCAACCTGCAGGTGACCTGGGGTGAGGGGTGTGGAGCCCACACCACGGGCGGGGAAGGGGCGCTGACCCTCGGCCCACTGTCCGTCCTGCAGCCGAAGCCGACGGCCTGGGTCCCCCCACCCGCGCCGCCCGCACCCCCTGAGCCCCAGGAGGAGGCTGAGGCCAGGCCAGAGGCTCCAGGGAGCGGAAAGGCCGCAGTGGAAGACGAGGAGGCCGGCAAGACCACCGAGGAGACCCCCGGGGAGGCCCAGGCGGAACAAGAGCACAAGGAGAAGCTGCCCGGCAGAGAGAGGAGGAGGAAGGAGGAGAGGCAGCGAAAGGAGAAGGAGCAGAGGCCCAGGAAGGAGAGGCCGCGGAGGGAGAAGGAGGCGAGGCCGCGGAAGGAGAGGCCGCGCCCGGACCAGATGCGGCGGGGAGAGCGCGAAGGCAGCCATTGGCCGCGGGCACGGGACTCCGCGGACCCCCAGCGCGGCAAGGGCCCGGCCTGGGAGCCCAGGAGGCGAGGCCGCAGCTCCTCCTCCGAGGAGCGGCCCGCGCGCCCGAAGCACCGAGCCGACAGGGGGCGGGACTGAGCCGGGCGACGGGCGCCGAGGAGCCCCGGCCCTTTGCGCAGAGGCCTGAGCGATGGCGATGGGTGGAGAGGTGGGCCTGACCCGGGACCTGCGTTCTGCAGGAGGGTCGGGAGACGGGGGAAGATCTCCAACCAGAGAATTCACTGCCAGGAGTGGATCCTGGCTGCTCGCGACCCTTCTCCAGCTCTCTTGGTCTTAATTTTCACGAAAGATCACCAGGCCTTTCCTGGGGAGAACTGCGGGCGACTCGTTTCCACCAGCTTCAGACCAGCTGGTGCCACGTTGACCTCGTGCCTGCATGGCGGAACTGCTGCGTAGCTTCCTGCCAAGTAGATCAGAGGGCTTGTCTTTCGAGATGGGCCGTGATTATTGTTCCGTGCCATCAGTGGAACCGACCAGAGCTGCCCCTCTGACCTGTTTCCAAAGATAGTAAAACCAGAGATCGCCCACCTTTCTTGCCGCAGAGCAGTAAGTGGATTTGAACCACGTGCAAAGCCCAAAGTGTTTGCAACATCCAAAGTACCCACCTGTCCTAAACATAACACGCACAGACGCACTAATTGTGTTGGTCTTTATTGGCAATATTGGGTCAGAATAAATACGGGTGGGAATGTGACCGGCCCTAGGGGTCATCGGCAGCCACACTCGGTGGCCACCATGTTGGGCACGTGACGCGCGCTGATGCGCTCTTCCGAGAGGCTAATCAGCACCTTGCTGCCGTAGGCCGTTGGCACGCAGCAGGGTGGCCGCGCCAAGGCGGTGCCTCGCGCCTGCATCTTAAGTAGCAGCACCACATGGTTGCCGTAGTGCGGGTTGCGGTCGGACTGCGGCCACCCGCACGTGCCCTGGCAGTTGTTGGCCTGGTAGGTCTCGGGGATGAGCACGGAGCGCTCGGCGCGCAGGTCCACGACGAGCTCGCGCAGCGCGCAAGGTCCGTCCTCCTCGTCAGGAGCCACCCTCGAGCTGCGCTGCGGTCTTTCGCGCCGTTCCCGCCAGCGCCACTCGGTGCGCAGACCCTGCAGCGCCTTGAGCAGCAGCAGCGCGCGCAGCGGCCGCACAGGCCCGTCCTCCTCGCCGGCGTCCCCCGGGCACAGCGCCAGGAGGCGCGCCAGCAGCGGCTTGGCAGCGGGAGGCAGCCGGGGGAGGCTTTGCAGCTCCGCCGCCGCCAGTTGCAGCTCGGCGGCCACGCGGCGCACCAAGCCCGCAGCCCAGGGCGCCTCCTGCGCTGGGGAGGGCCCGGGCCCGGCGTCCGCAGCGGCTTCGCCAGCGGCCAGTGGCTGCAGTAGTAGCAGCGGCTCCTCGCCGTCCAGCAGACTCTCGAGCGCTGCGGGGTCCGACAGGTTGACGAGGCCCTGAGGGACTGCGGCCAGTGAACCCGGGTCCAGAGCCAGGCGCGGCGGGGAGGCCCGGCCGGGGGGACCTCGCAGCGTGCGCACCAGGCTCGTCAGCGTCTCCAGGAAGGGGTCTGCGCTGTGTGGCACCTCTGGCTGTGGGGATGGCCTGGAAGAGCGAGGGCGGTGAGCGGCGCCGGACAGCGCTCCCTCCTTCCTGCCGGTCCTTTACCAGCACCCTGCACCCCTCCTTCGTTCCCAAGTACTTTGCGTGCCATCCCAAGCACCCTAGACACACTCCCTGTACCCCACCCCTTCCCCCCTCCTCGGCATCCTGGTCCCCCAGCCACACTGTCCCAAGTCCCCGGTCCTCCCGACCTCCTTTCTATCTTTTTCCCCAAAAACTCTGGACCCCCCAGCCACCCTTCTCAGCCACAAACACCTTGAGCCCTCTGTCTGCCCAACCCCCCCGCCCCTTGGATTTTAGCCCCTTCCGGAGCACCCAAGGTCTCTCTCCATCCCCCCAGGGGGAAAAGGCAAGGCCCCTATTTTCTCCCCAGGCCCCTCAGGCTGTCCTGTCACTTCTACCCCTGGCCCCAGTCAGCCCCGAACCTGACTGTTGGGAGGGGCACGGTGTCCAGCTGGCCATGTGCAGGCAGCGGGGTGGGCGGGGGCCTCGGGGGCAGCAGCAGCAGGATGGGAGGTGTCCTTGTGAAGCAGTGGGTCTTGGGGCCGAGTAGTAGCCGCTGCAGCTGGGCCATGCTTAGCGGGACACCTGTAGCAGGTGCACTGCTCAGGGCCCAGGGCCGGGCAGCCTGCCCACCCTCGTCAGATCCTGCCAGGGTCCCCACCGCCTACCATCTCCATGCAGCCTCAGGGTGAGAGTCAGGCCAGAGCCTCGCCAGGCAGTGTCAGGGCGGTCCACGACCAGCACCAGGTAGCGAGTGTCTGGGGCCGGACAGAGACTCTGCGGACATGAAGCAGCTGCGCTGGGCAGGCAGAGCCATGCTCCCTCGCCTGACCGACCCCTGCCCTTGACCGCCACCCCCACCCTCTGCCCCCTGACAGCTGCACTCCGCTGGCCCCAGGTCCCCTCATACCTGGGCTCTCGGCAGCCCAGCACCCGAGACTGTGGTGGCAGAGCCCACTCCGGGGTACAGCACCAGCAGTGCCAGGTCCAGGTGGCCAGCTCCTCCGGGTGGGGGCTCCTGGAACCTCAGGGAAGGGGTGGGTTCCCACGTCACTGCAGCCAGACAGTGGGGAGGGGCACCTGAGCCACTGGGCCCAGGTCCCCCCCAATGGCTGCTGGGGTGGAGATCCACCCCAACTGGGAAGCCAGCCCCGCAGGATAGTGTGGCCGGCGGAGGGCAGAGACATCGAGGGTGTGGGCACAGGTGCCATGGCTTCTCTAGGTCTCTGGTTCTGGGAACCCCATGACCTGGTGGAGCCGTGTCTCTGAACGTGGCTGAGTACTGTGCCTGCTGCCCACTGGGCTGTGTATGTGGCTCTCTCCGTGGTCCTGGGGGTGGAAGGGCCCTGCTGGGCACTGTGGGCAGCTGGGCGCTGTGGGCAGCGCTGCAGCACCTGCCTTCTCAGAGAGGAACGTGCCCAGCCCTCACGTACCTTCTTCCAGGTGCAGGACCACCAGGTGCTGACCCGCAGGTGCACTGAGCCAGGAGCCTAGCTGCTGTAGGGGGCCCAGGGCAGGCTGCTCGCTGCTGGAGGTGCAGAGGCCGAAGGTGGCCAGGTCTTGAGGCCCCCAGTGGGCACGGCGCACGGTGTCCAGGAAGGCCTGCTCAGAGTCCCCCAGGGTACCCACCACTCGCAGGGTCCCACTGTTTCCACTGCCCCTGCCCAGCGACACCAGGCACAGGTGGTCCCCAGGCCTGTCTAAGGGTGACCAGGTCCAGTCATTTCTTGAGGTCAGGCCCCTGAGGCTCATGGCTGGCTCCTCAGGGGTGGCTGGGACACTCAGAGGTTCTTGTTTCGGGGTCCTGACCCCCAGCACAGCCCCCACTGTGGCCAGCACCAGGGCTAGGCCAGGGCAAGATGAGGAGACAAGCATTGTGGTGCTGGGGACCAGGTGGCCAAGCTTAAGTAAGGCTCACGCCCAATGCCGGGGGTGGGGGCTGGCTCCTGTGATGTGACCTTGGGGGGCGCCTTGGGTGAGCCTGGAGGAGGTGTCTTCACTGGACACTTCCCGTTCTATTCCCAGCTATCTGTCTCTCCCCACGACCTTGAGCCTCCCTCCCTGGGAGTGACTGGTGGGATGGTAAACAGGTCTGGGCCAGGGGTGGGGACCAGGCCAGTGGGGGGGGTTAGTGGCGGGCAGAGCTGTGGCCAAGCTCCAGGCCTGGGGTAGGAGGGTGCTCAGCTTGGCCAGGGGTGACTGTGCTGAAGACGGCTGACCTGCAGAGGCATCTCATCGGTAAACACCCCCCCATCAACAGTGACACCCCCAGCCCAGCAGCTCCCTATCCACAATGACCCCTGCCCAGTGGCCTCCCATTAGCAGGGAGTCATCAGCCACGAACCTCGCCCAGCAGCCACACCCCCCCACGTCATATGCACACAGCTGGGGAGCAGTGGGGACCCCTATCCCACAGACACACAATGCACTGGAGGCCCAGGGGACTTTATTGAGTGGTGGGGATGACACGCTGCACAGAGCGCTGTGTATAAACAGGCACTTCTCCACAAGAGGGGGCGGGGGCCGGGCAGGGAGGTTATCCTTCAATTGCCTGGAGGAGGGGGAGGAAGGCTTCCTGGGCCGTCGGAGGGGAGTGGGGGCCTCAGCATCGGGGGCATTGGAGTTGGGGGGTGCACCCCAGGGTTTGAGGGGTGCACCCCAGGAGCAGGAGGGTGGACCCCAGGAGGCTGGGGGTGAACCCCAGGAGCCTGCGGGTGAACCCCAGGAGGCTGGGGGTGAACGCCTGGTCCCTGAGGATGGACCCCTGGTGCCTGGGGGTGGACACCTGGAGCCTGCGGGTGAACCCCTGGAGCCTGGGGATGAACTGGGGCTGCAGGGTGGACCCCGGGAGTGGGTGGATGCACCCCAGGGGCCTGGGGATGAACAGCAGGAGCAGGTGGGTGCACCCCTGGAGGCTGAGGGTGAACCCCAGCTGCTGGTGGGTGCACCCCTGGAGCCTGGGGGTGAACTCCTGCAGATGGGGGAGGGTGGACCCCTGGGGCTGGGGGGTGGACCCCTGGGGCTGGGGGGTGGACCCCTGGGGCTGGGGGATGGACCCCTGGGGCTGGGGGATGGACCCCTGGGGCTGGAGGGTGGACCCCCGGAGCTGGAGGATGGACCCCAGAGGTTGGTGGGTGAACCACTGGGGTTGGGAGTACACCCCGGGTGCTGGTGGGGGCAGCTGAGGGGGCCCTGAGGGGGCTGGTCCTGTGGGTGGCATGGGTGGCAGGGGCAGGCCTCCAGGTGGTGGCGGGGGCAAGGCCTCAGGCAGCGGTGGCCTTGGGGGTAGTCCGTTCATCAGAGGGGGTGGGGGCCGCTTCACCCCTGGAGGCCCAGCAGGTAGGGCTGGTGGTGCGGGGGGCTTTTCCATCTTGAAGTGGAACTGCAAGAAAAACTGGGAGGCCCAGATAGGACAGCTTCAGTGGGCGGCTGTGCCTGGACCCCCCCACCCCCCCGTGGCTGTGCCTGGACCCCCCTGTGGTCTGTGGGGACACTGCTGGCAGCCCACCTGCTTGGTCTCCCGGTTCCAGTGGGTCCAGAACTTGCCCTCGGCCTTGTCTATCTCTCTGCTCGGCACCTGGGTGGGAGAAAGGCAGGGCTTTGGGGTCAGGGCCGGGGCTGGTGGGCGCGCAGACTGGGGCCCTGACAGCCTGGGGTAGATCTCGAACGGCAAGAGCTAGTGTCCGGACCCAGGGTCATCACAGGATGAGTGCAGGGCATGGTGACCAGGCAGCCTCAGGGAAATGTGGGAGCAGTACCACCTCAGAGGGACCCCCTTCTTGGGCAGAAGTCATGGAGAACCACTGCCTCCCTGCTCCTGCACCTGAGAGGATAGCCCCCAAACCCACTCCAGCCCCACACCTTGAAGGCGATGGTCTCATAGGGCTCGGCCGCCATCAGCAGGTACTGCCAGCGTCTGTCTGGGGGCTCGATCCGCTGCTCGTAGGCGGACATGAAGCGGTGCCGGGGCATGATGCCCTCAGCGATCTCTGGGTAGTCAATCTGAGGGCACAACGATGGGCGATACCTTTCTTAGGACCTCCAAGAGGGAAAGGCCAGTCTGGGAGACCCCGAAGCAGGAGAGGCAGGGAGACTGCGGGACAGGGAGACCTCAGGGAAGGGAGACCCCAGGGCATGGAGACACAGGGTGGGTGTGGGGCAGAGCAGGGAGGGCAAGGCCTCACCTGGAAAAGGAGACTCTGCTGGCCCACCTCCGTGTCCCTTTGCTTGGTGACTGCAAGATAAGACAGGTCTAGGTGGCCCTTTGTGCCCTGGACCCAAGAACACCAGGGTCCGAGGGCATCATGCTGAGCTGGGCGGTGACGACCTCCGAGGGTGGCTGTAACCAGGCCCAGCGGGGAGGAGCTGGGCGAGGCTGCCCCCAGCTCACAGAGAACTAGCACCAGGTGCTGCCCAGACAGACTCACCTTTGTAGCCTGGGCGGCCAATCTTCACAAATTTTTTCACCTCAACCTTGACCTTTTCGGGTGCAGGCTGGGCCGGGGCCTCCTTTGCCTCCTTGGCAGCTCGCCGGGCCCTGTGGGTGGGAGGACAGGCATTCAAGGCCACAGCCCAGGTGCAGGGAGGTGCCCACGTGAGTGCCCCTGGAAATGAGTGTCACCCCACAGGTCTGGTACTCACAGGTTGGTCTGATGCTTTTTCCCCTGCGTGTGAGCCAGGTAACTTCCCTGCAGAGAGAGACATCATGCAGTAGGGCGTGTAGGCCCACACCTTGGACTCGAGGGGTCGGCTTGAGGCAGACAGTGCCTGGTGGGCCCAAGAGCCGGGGGCCATGGGGCCAGGACGATACAGAGGACACACTTGGGCAAGACAGACCGCCAGAGCTTGTGCACAAGGCAGCAGGAGGCGCTCTCAGAGCCAGAGCCCCCAAGTTCCTGGGGGGGCTGGGTGTTAGCACCTTTTAATGCACAGCTGTTGGTGGAACCAAGTGTTGGAAGGGGACACGGTATGGCTGCAAACCCTATGGTCAATGCATCAATGGAGTCCACTGATGATCAAGGGGCAAACAGTAAGGTCAGGGGCAGCGGAGCGGGCGGGGCAGGGGCAGGACGAGGGGTGTGGAGTGAACCAGGGCAGGGGGCAGGGCCGGGGCAGGGCCAGGACGAGGGGTCGGGGGTGAGTCAGGGCAGGGGGCAGGGACAGGACGAGGGGTGGGGGCATGCAGCAGGGCAGGGCAGCGGGGGGTGGGGGTAGGTGCAGGAGGAGGACCCCTGGCTGGAGACGCACCTCATTGTTGTGGAGGGTCAAGCAGAGCTTGCACTCGTAGGAGCCCAGGTGGTTCTTCATGAAATAAGGGTCCTGGGAGGGAACAAGGGGACGGGGCCTCCATGAGATGCTGACATCCTGCGGCCGAGGCCTGTCCCACCATCCCTGCTCTCAGTGGACACGGACAAGGTGCTATTCTGTCGCCAAGGCAGAGGCCATCCATGTGGCTTTTAACACCCCCATGTGCATTAAAATGCAGCCTCTAACATGGGAGGCAGGCCTGAGCTGTGTCCCCCACACGTCTTGGAGGAGGCAAGGGGCCCAGGACAGCTTCATCCCCGAGAACAATGTGGTCAGGTCAGCAGCACCGAGGGGTAAATCCCATGACTCCACCGGCTGGTTTTGGCTGCAGCAACCTCATCCCGATGCCAGGACGCAGCCCGGTGCTGGCCAATTCTCTGTATCTCAGGTGCATTTCAAAACACACAGCCCCCCCACCCCGCAAACCAGAGTCTTTCAGACCCAGGAGGGGATTCTGGGCCTGTGTGTAGGGAAGGAGCCCAAGGCCCACCTGCCCTGCCCGTGCCCGCCCGGCCCTGCCCACCTTGTTGATGTCGATGGTCTCTAGGGCCAGCTGCCGCAGGCGTTCGCGGCGGTCCCGGTTGCTCTCGGAGGAGGAGGCCACACCCCCACTCCCCGTCTTGCCGCCTGGGCGGTGCTGGAAGTCCATGGTGGCGGTCTTGGGGTGTCAGAGGAGGAGAAAGCTGGGGGGGGTGCAGGGAGGAGTGGTGAGTCGTGGGGACCTGCCTTCAGCCTGGAGGCCACACAGAGGGAGCCCCTCACAGGGACCCTCAGGAGCACAGGGCCTCCCTATGACAGTTCTCTCCTGGGGGAAGTCTCCTGTGGACAGGCCACAGGACCCACTTAGCCAGGAGGGCCATGTGTCATCACATGAACTCAAGGGAAGGGTCACCCTAGCCAGAGGACGCAAAGACAGGGAGCGGAAATGGTGGTGCTAAGTTCAGAGGTCCCAAAGGCTGGGGGCTCCCAAACAAGCGCTGCCTCCTCCAGGAAGCTCTCCCAGACTGCCCAGGCCTGTGGCATCCAGGCCCTCCCTTCTGGTCACTGGTTTTCTGGCGCAGCAGGAAGCTTCTCAGAGGACAGTCGTGGTTTGTCCGAGGGACGCAGCACCGGCCCTAAGCATTCCCTTCTTGCCTTGAGGCCACTCTCCTGTGCAGCCCGGCTCCCATACTGGGGTCCAGTAGTGCTGACCACCTAGCTTGTGAATTTTGGACACACATCACCTGGCCTCTGCCGAGGCAAGCTCATGGGGACAGAACGTGGTCAGCAGAAGTGTCCCCACAGCCCTGCCCTCCTTCCTGCATTGAGCGTGTAGGGATCTGCCCAGCAGGCAAGGGAGACCCAGGCGTTCACCATGCCCCGGGCTCTCAAGTCCCCCCTCCTTCACTGGCCCAGCACCACCGGCCAGGCTGCCGTGTCCTCAAACATGAACAGACCACCCACGACCAGACAAACGGAGAGAAGCTGCCCCAAGCTGGCGGCCTCCTGTGTGCAGAAGGCCAGGCTCAGGCCCTGTGGGCAGGCCGGGTTCAAACCCCAGCTCTGACTGTTCACATCCGATGGTCTAAACCCGTTTCCTCACCTGTGAAACAGGACGGCCGCCACCACCACCTAAGAGTTCTGAAGGCCTAGCGGGAAGGGCGTTTCCAAAGGCAAGTGTGCGCCCGTGCACCGGCTGCCTTCGGGTGGGATGGGCTGTCTCCTCCCAGGAGATGTCCCACATCTCAACACCTGCTGGAGGGTCAGCTAGGGGTTGATTCTGAAGGCCAGTAACAACCACCCACCTAAAAGTTCACACAGAAATTAAACCAAGATGGACAACGTGACCATCACAAAACAACCCACATGCAGGCAGAAGATATGAAGAGAATCCACACCAAAGCCGGCACTGGACGGCCAACGAAAGAGATAAGGTGGACCCACAAAGCGACGTGATCAACACCGATCTGAACCATCCTAT
>NW_006399967.1:2031884-2039519 GCF_000299155.1 Elephantulus edwardii
CATCCATCCTGATGCTGCCAGTTGGTCCAGTGGTGAGAATCTTTGTCTTCTTGACATTGAGCCTCAGTCCATACTGAAGGCTGCAGTCCTTGACCCTCCGCAGCAGGCGCTTCAGGTCCTCCTCAGTTTCAACGAGCAGGGTCACGTGCCGTCTCAGATCTACTTTAGCTCACTGTTGTGGTCACTGCGTCAACCCACCTGGCTGAGCGTCTTCTTTCTCAAGACCCTTGACCATTCCAAACATGACGTCCTTCGCCAAGGAATAGCCTCTCCTAGCAACATGCCCGAAGCTTTATCGTCTTTGCCTCCAAGGAGCACTCTAAGACAAATCTGTTGCTCTTCTGGCCGTCCATGGGATATCTGGCATTGTTATCCAACACACAGCTCAAAGGCATCAACTCTTCTGTCCAGCTCTCAGATGCACAGCAAGTAACTGGGAAGGCCATGGCCTGAATCAGATGCACCTTAGTCCTCAGACTGACATCACTGCTCCTCAATAACGTAGTGAGGTCCCTGACTGCACTTGCCCAGTAAAACGTGTCTCCTGATTTCCTGACTGCTGGCGGCAAGGGTGTTGATGTGGATCCAAGCGAGATGAAATCACTGACAATTCCGACCTTTGCTCCATCTACCATGATGTTGCCCACTGGTCCAGTGGTAAGAATTTGTTTTCTCGACACTGAGAAGCAATCCACATTGAAGGTGGTCTTCTTTGATCTTCTGCAGCAAGTGCTTCAAGTCCGCCTCACTTTGAGCAAGCCAGGGTGTGTCACCTGCACAATGCAGGTTATTGATGAGTCTCCGTCCAATCTGATGCCACATTCCTCTTCAGAGTCCAGCTGCTTGAATAATTTGCTCAGCATGCAGACTGAACAGGTATGGAGACAAACACAACCCTGACACAATCCCTTCTTAAAAGAACATTAAAGGAATGAGGATAGTTATAGTGATGTTGTGGTGGAGCCCAGGCTGGAAGTCAGCTGAGATGAGGAAAAACAACGTGTTCAAAGAAGACCCACTAACTCGACTGTTATTCAAATATACGTTCCTCACCTGGAGCCAAAGAGTAAGAACCTGAGAATTTTTACCAAACCCGAAAACGTCTGAACACGCGAGCAAGAGGTGTTCATGATACTAGAACGCAGCAGTGGGAAACAGTGAAGAAACAGTAGTTGGAAAACACGGACTTAGTATTAGATAGAAAGGAAGCTGAAATAGAATTATTGAATTTTGTGTTTATAATAATTTATTCATTGCAAACACCTTTTTTTTTCTTTCATGGTGGGTGTTGGACATTTATTTACAGAGTGGGTGGGGTGTTCAGGGGCTAGTGGACCCAGGCCTCTTCTTCTTTGTATGCCTGGCTTGGGGCGCCGTCTGGCTCTGCGCGGAATCGGGGAGCTTGCGCTTGGCAGCGGCCTCCAGAGCAGCCCACAGCTGATCCGTCTCTGTGTCTTCTGGGCACTTCTTGGGCTCTGGAGACTCCTGAGGCCCATCCTCCCAGTTGTCCCTGCCTGAAAGGAGGAGGCAGTTCAGCCGAGACTTGAGATAAACCTTGTGCTCCAGGCCCCGGGGGTTTCGGATCCGGTGCACCCTCAGGATTCTGTCCAGTCCACAGGAGGCTAGGAGGGGCTTCGAAGGGTGGCACTGCAAGGCCCGGACGCTGCCTGCCAGCCCCTTCAGACAGCCCACGAGGCGCCCTTGCCGAAGGTCAATTTCTGCCAGCTGCCCGTGAGTGTTCCCCACGATCACTGAATTGGCCCCAGGAGTGAGGGTCATGGCTGTTAGGGGGTACTCTCCATACATGGCCTCTAGGACCGGACGGCGCTGGGGGGAGGCTGGATCGTAGACACGGACCTGGTGGTAGCCAGTGCAGGTGACAATCTTCTGTGACTCAGGGAGGAAATGAATGTCCTGCTCCCAGATGGGAACCCGCAGGTCAAGCCAGTCATTCCGTACGTTCTTGGCTCTGAACACAGGCTCCTCGGAGCCCTGTAGGTCCCAAACCTTCAAGGCATTCTCTTTCCCTCCAGTGGCAACCACATGGGGATGTGCTGGGTCTTGACGCATCTTACACACACTAGGGCCCACCTTCAGCTCCAGAAGTGGTTCGGAAGACTCCTCCTTGTCATTGTCACCCCAGACTCGAAGAATCCCAGACTCCACACATGTGATGAGGTTGCTATCGGCCTGAGCGAGGCCTCGAAACGTGCCCTCTCCACCTGGGCAGTGTCTCTGGCCCTGGAACGTGCCCTCCTCCGTGCTGAAGCTCCTCACCACGCCATCTGCACAGCCCACCAGGATCTGGGTCTCGCCGCCGGAGCCCCAGCACAGGGTGCTGGTCGCCTCCTCGCGCCTCGGCTGGCCGGTCGCTGTGAAGTTGGCAGCCTGCTTGCGCTGAAGGTTCACCCCTTTCAAGATGCCTGTCTCGGTGCCAACCCACACGTGGTTCCAGCGCGCGCCGGCGGCCGCCATGACAGCCCGCGGAGCCCTCTGCAAACACCTTTTTAAAATCACAAACGATTTGCGTATGTACACACACTACATAAAAAAAAAAAAAAAAGTCAACCTGAAAGAGTATGGAAATTTTAGAACAATATCACTAATATCACATGCAAGTAAACTCTTGCTGAAGATTATCTAAAAACAACTGAAACAGTACATTGATAGAAAACAACCAGAAATACAAGCTGGCTTTAGAAGAGGCCGTGGCACCAGAGACATTACGGCTAATGTTAGCTGGATCTTGGCTGAAAGCAGAGAGTACCAGAGGATGATTGTGTTTCACTGATTATGCAAAGGCATCTGACTGTGTGAGTCACAACAATCTGTGGCTAATCTGGAGAAGAATGGGAATCCCTGAACACTTGACTGTGCTCATACGAAATCTATACTTGCACCAAGAGGCAGCTGTCAGAACAGAACAAGGAAAGACTGTCCAGTTCAAAATCAGGAAGGGAGTGGTCCTGTCTCCATACCTTTTCCATCTATATGCAGAACAGATCATTAGGGAGGCTGGGCTTTAGAGGAAAGTTGCATCAAGATTAGAGGAAGATTCAGTAATAACCTGTGTTATGGAGATGACACAACCCTGCTTGCTCAAACTGAGGATCTGAAGTGCTTGCTGCAGAAGGTCAAAGACTGCAGTCTGCAATATGGATTGAAGTTCAATATCAAGAAAACAAAGATTCTCACCACTGGGCCCAATTGGCAACACCATGATAGATGGAGAAGAGATGGAGGTTGTTAACAATTACAGTTTGCTCAGCTCCACAATCAACACTCTTGGCACCAGCAGTCAGGAATTCAAAAGATGAATTGCACTTGGAAAATCTGCTGTCAGGGACCTCTCCAGAGTACTGAAGAGCAACAATGTCAGTCTAGAGACTAAGGTGCGCCTGATCCAGGCCATGGTCTTCACAATTATGTGCTCTGCATCAGAGAGCTGGACATTGACTAGGGACAACCGAAGAATTGATGCCTTTGAGTTGTGGTGCTGGAGAAGTCTTGAACATACCATGGACTGCCAAGAAACAAACAGGTCTGTCTTGGAGAGGGTGAAACCAAGTTTCTCTTTGGAGGCGAGGATTTTGAAGCTCCATCTCACAGACTCTGGGCAAGGAGGGACCAATACTTGGAGAGGGACGCCATGCTTCGAACGGTGGAGGGACAGTGCAGGAGAGGAAAACCCTGGATGAGATGGACTGACACAGTGACGGGGGTAATGGGGTTAGTTGTGTCGAGTCAGTGAGACTGGCCCTGGAGAGGGCAGGGTTCAGAGCTTGTATACACAGGTCGCTATGCCTTACAGGTGATCTAACAGCACCTAGCAACCAGTGGGAAATATGTGTGTATGTGTGTGCATGGACACATACAAAATGCCCTACTGTGAGGAAGCCCCTGTCCTGCACCCCAAATACTACAACAAGATGCTAGATAGCAACAAACGGTACATACACGTGTGTACATAAAGCCCTCTAGGAAAGTGAAAACCAGAAGACCCAAACAAAAAGGTGGGGGTCTCACTTTCCCTTTTTCCAGGGGGCTTCAGCTGGTTTTGGTTTCATCTGCTTTGTCGCAAGAACTTGAAGAATTCGAGAAACAGCACAGACAAGATTCCAGGGTGCAAGAACAAAGGAAGGAAAGCAGAGACTTGTCCAAGAAGTAACTGGAGACCGGTACATCGTGAACATAGGCCCTCAGCAAACGGCTTATGATACGGGACTATCCCCGGCAAGAGGGAGGGGGAGCAGACGCCCCCCCCCCAAAAGGCAGGAGGATCAAACCCGCCAGCTGCTCTGTGCGAGAAAATGGACAATCTCCTCAGTGCGATTAACTGCCTCTGAAAACCCTCTGGAGAGGCAGCTGCGCGGCGTTCTGACTCCGCAGCACAGTAACAAAGAGAGAGTGACCACCGGTCACAAACTACCTGACACCAGAATGGGGACGAGTCCTCTCAAGAACTACACCGACGACTTAGAGCAAATAACACACACTTCCACAGCTCTGATGAGAGCCCGTTTCAGACCTGGGCAGACATCTAATTGGAGAGTGTTAAGTGGGAGGATATAGTCATTCGCAGACAACCAAGGTCTCAAAAACACAGAATCAAGCAAAAATGTCAGAATTTCCAACAGCTGTGCTTTGATAACGGAGAGATGGTTAGACTGAAAAGGAAACTGGAGAAGGAACAGAAATCTCTAAAGGTGTGTGTGGGGGGATTTTTTCCAAAATAAATTTGTTCCAGCACGCATACTGGGAATAAAATGAGTGGGTGTGCGAGATGGGACATTTTCAGGGGAAAATGAATTGGTACAAAGACTACCAGGCAAACGAGCATACGAGGACACCGTTAGCTTTACGGTGAGAGAGAACAGGACGGGAAAGGGGATACCTTAATTACGTTATTAGTGGCCACGGTACTGTTAATCCTCGAACATCTGCAGCACGTTGGGGTGAGCAAAGCTGGGGTGAGAGTGACCAGTAAGCCCTCACCGACATGGTGGGAAGGCAGAAGCTAACAGAAGCAAGTCGCTGAGCAAGGTAAAGCCCACTCTTAAGCACTAAGAGGCGGTGACCCAAACCAAAGCCAGACACGAGGGAGAGGTGGTCGTTGGGCAAAGAAAAAGGGATTTCAAGTGTTGATAAAGGCCATTATCTCATTAAGGCTCGCTGGAGGGGGAGAAGGGAGCTCTGCTGGCACAGAGAAGAATCTGGGCTCCAACCCAAAGGTGGGCAGTTCGAATGCACCAGCTGCTCCTCCTCGGGAGAAAGATGGGCACACAGTCCTTTGCCCTGCGATTTTCAGCCTCTGAGAACCTGCTGGCAGGTCACAGCCAGAGTCTTCGTTCTCACTGGCGGATGGGAGGAGGCGGCACAGAGCAGCTGCTCAGGACTCAAGGTCTGAGCTATCCGAGGGGCCACTTGCAAAAGGGTGACGGCGAATGTGCCCCGGCTGCGCCTGGGCTGGTGTGTCTGTAGTGCACGTGGCTCACACGACCACCGCCAGGACGGACAGGCAGGCTTAAATGCCTGTGCATTATGACTATCATAAGAGGCCGGAATGAGGGTTGCAGAGGGGAGTATACTTGGGGTGGGGGTGGGGACTGTGTACAAATGAAGGAGTTTGTCTTTTGCTTTTCAAGAAGAGGAGCGAACTGGGGGAGAGGGGGGGAAAAAGTGCAACAATGAACGAACGGAATTCCAAAATCTCTATAGATGATCACTTAAGTTAATAATAATAATAATAATAATAATAATAATAATAATAATATGCCTGTGCCAACAGGAGCAGGCCTGCTTTCGTTCGATGCACTCACTGGGACCCCAGGACAGGACAGGCGGTTCTGCCCATCCTGACAAGTCCCCGGGGGCTCCAACCTCTCGGACAAGCGCTTCAACTCCGTGCCACCCCCCTTTAGGTGACCCTTCTCTCCGGGGTCAGAACCGGTTCACCGCCCTGCCGAGCGGACGGGAGGGTGCGTGTCCACTCCAGATGGACTGACTCCGATCCTGTCCCTCTAGGACCCGCTCGGGGTTTAATGCTTTTTCAGCAAGGGATCCCTCTCCCCCACTTTCTACAGAGAGGCTGCCTCCCGCCACCACCACTGATGGCACTTGGTCCTGCACAAAGGACCGCTCGCCGTCCTCACCAGCTGCGCTTGCGGGCCCCCCGGGACTCCACCCCGCCCCCGGGGACCCCACCCCGCCCCCCGGGACCCCACCCCAGCGGGCCTTCCCAGGACAGATCGGAGGGCAGGGGAGTGTCGGGCGCCCGGGAGCCCGTGGGAGCGGGAAGGCCCGAAGAAGGCGGGGCGCGAGGAGGTGGCGCGATGTGGCCGTTCCCGCGCCTTCCGGGCCGCGCGGCCGGCCGGAGGCACCCCGTTCTCGCGTCCGCTCCCCTCTAAGGAGATCCGGACACCCCTGGTGACCATCGACTCTGCGCCGGCGGGCCCGCTACTCACCCGTTAACGACACCGCCGCCACTCGGTCCCGCGCGCGCGTCGCGGACTTTAGAAGCACTTCCGGGTCAACAGGCCTGGGCCTCCGTACTGCGCATGCTCGGCCTTGCCGGAAGTGCGGGAGAGAGGCTCACACTGTCCGCACGAAAGTGCGCGTGCGCGTTGTCCGCGCCGTGAACTCTCGTTCGGCTCCACCCTTTTGGGCCTGGTTCTCGCGAGAGAAGCCGATTGGAACGGTCACCCTGAAAGGCTATCATTTCCGCTCCGCCTCCTTCCTTCCCGTTAATTAAAGGGCGCCAACAGTCGTGAGGTTGCTTGCCTAGATCCACTGTATTCTGTGTTGTCAATGTCCACTTGCCCCCCCAGCCTTTGCACCGCAGGCTGCACCTGCCTGTTAACATTATGCCCGGCGGAGGTGGCGCGCAAGCGCATTAGCACGGGCAGGACTTCCGGGGCGGCGGGGTGCGACTTTTTTGGCGCTGACAGCGGCCGGGAGTGCTGCGGCCGGGACGGTGGCGGCCGGGGCTGGGCGTTCTCCGTCCCGGCGGCGACATGCGCTACAACGACAAGGAGCTGCAGGCGCTGTCCCGGCAGCCGGCCGAGATGGCGGCCGAGCTGGGCATGCGGGGTCCCAAGAAGGGCAGCGGTGAGCGGACCCCCAGGGAGCTGGGGGGCGCGGTGACCGGGCCTCGGCGGGGGGTCCGGGGTAACGGGGTGCCCGGGCGTGGCCCACGCGTCCTGAGCCCGCTCTGCACCCGCAGTGGTCAAGCGGCGGCTCGTGAAACTGGTGGCCAACTTCCTCTTCTACTTCCGGACGGACGAGGCCGAGGTAAAGGTGCCGGTGGGGGGCGCGGGGGTCTCGGGGGCCGGAGGGGCCAGCCCGCCCTCGGCCGTGGGGTGCCGCCCCCTTAAAGCCGGAGCGCGACGCGGCACCTGTCACCACGCTCTCCCGCGCCCGCCTCCCGGGACCCGCCCCCAGCTGGGGGGAAGGGGGACCCCGCGCCCCATCCGTGGTCTCTGTCCTGCAGCCCATCGGAGCCCTGTTGCTGGAGCATTGCAGAGTCAGCCGGGAAGAGCCCAGCGGCTTCTCCATCAGTGAGTGGGGCGGGGGGCGGGCCGCGGGCGGGCGCTGACACGCGGGCACCCCGGCTCCATGAGCACCCCCAGCCCGATC
>NW_006399967.1:2039619-2041647 GCF_000299155.1 Elephantulus edwardii
GGGGACCAGGGTGAGTTGGGGGTCAGGGAGAGTTAGTGGGCGGGGTGAGTTGGGGCTGGGTGAGTTGGGGGAGCAGGGTGAGTTGGGGGAGCAGGGTGAGTTGGGGGAGCAGGGTGAGTTGGGGGAGCAGGGTGAGTTAGTGGACGGGGTGAGTTAGCGGGCGGGCTGAGTTGGGGCCCCAGCTCACCCTGTCCTGCCTTCCCAGGACCCCCTGGAGCAGCTCGGTATCTCGCAGGAGGCCCGCTTCCAGCTGAGCAGCCTGAGGGCCTGAGCCCAGACCCCTGGGTCCCTTCCCCTGGGCCCGCTGGGGCTTCGTCTCTGCAGCTGCCAGGTGGCATGCCCGCTGTGGAGGCACCCGTGCACTAGGTGCTGCTGCAGGTGGCCGGGGACCACTGTCACTTCCCAGGGCTGGCCCTCCTCAGGCTCAGCTCCCCCTGCAAGGGGAGGCGTTCCCTGGCGTGTTGAATGTACATTGAAGCTGTGAAGGGTGAGCGAGCATCAGGCTCCCTCCCTGCCCCGGTGTGAACTGCTGATGGGGCCCCAGGGCTCCTTGTTGAAATAAAGTTACCTCTTTTCCACTGAGCGCACTGGTGGGTGATTTTTAACACGATGCTGGGGACCTAGTGCTCTCCTCCCCCAGGAATTTAAAGTTCAGGGGCTTGAGACGTTGAAACAGAATGTTTATTAAAGTCTAGGTGGCAATGCATAGCACTCCCAGACCTTGGGAGTGGAAGGGGTCCCATGCCCCCCACCCTCTGCAGGTGTGGGCGTGGCTTCATTAGGAAAAGTCCCTTCTAGATGGGATTGCCTGTTCCCTACCCCCACTCAGAATAGCCACAGGACCCACTCCGGTTGAAACGAGTATGTTTATTGCAGCGTCTAGAAGTGACAATGAATGCAGGGTGCAGGCGGCCGGTGGTGGCCAGCCGGGTGCTCGGGTCGAGGGCCCGGCGCTGCCCGATCGCAGCCCGAGGGTCCGGCGCTGCCCCATCGCTGCCCGAGGGTCCGGCGCTGCCCCATCACTGCCTGAGGGTCCGGCGCTGGCCGATTGCCGCCAAGGGCCCGGAGCTGCCCGGGCCGGAGCTGTCTGATCGTTGCCCGAGGGCCCGGGATTGCCCGAGGTCCCCCATGCTGCCCGGTCGCTGCCCGAGGTCCTCCATGCTGCCCGATCACTGCCCGGTCGCTGCCTGAGGTCCCCCATGCTGCCGATGGCCCGGGGCTGCCCAAGGGCCCTGGCAACTCAAAGTCAGGCTCTCTGGGGCCACAGGCCACTGCTACAGGGGCTCAACCTGAGGCCCAGGCTGGCCTGGGCAGAGGGTGCAGTGGCAGTGACCACCCCATCCAGCCTTTAACCCCAAGGGTCCCCAGAACCATTGGGGTCCCCTGCTCTGTGGCCTCAGGAGGCTTCTGGACTCTCTAGGGCCCAGGACAGGCCTGGTCAGCTACGTGTGGGTGTGGGAGGTGTGTGTGTGACCAGGAGGGCTGCTTGGTGGAGGATGTTGAAACTGGTGAAATGTGCAGACCCAGGGCTGGTGTGCCAGGTGTCGTTGTGGAGTGAGAAGTGGTTTCCTGGGCCTGGCTGAGGGCAGGAGGCTGGGCTGGGCCGGGGCGGGGGCAGGGGGACCAATCGCTGTCCCCACAGGCTTCGTGGAGGATGTTGACCGCAAGTACCGCTTCGAGTGCTGCAGCGAGGAACAGTGTGAGGAGTGGATGACGGCTCTGCGCAGAGCCAGGTGGGGCTCGGGGACAGGTGAGGGGGGACAGGTGAGGAGGGCCGGGTGGTCATGGGGAACAGGTGAGGAGCTGCGTAAGGGTCTTTAATGGGGTGGCGCAGCAGTGTGAGCACTCCCCTCACTGTGCCACCCCAGCTACGAGTTCATGAGGAGAAGCCTCATCTTCTACAGGAGTGAGATTCAGAAGATGACGGGCAAGGTGAGTTGGGGGGTGGGGTGAGTTGAGGGACCAGGGTGAGTTGGGGGGCAGGGTGAGTTAGTGGGCGGGGTGAGTTGGGGGAGGGTGAGTTGGGGG
>NW_006399967.1:2042153-2045859 GCF_000299155.1 Elephantulus edwardii
GGGGACCAGGGTGAGTTGGGGGTCAGGGAGAGTTAGTGGGCGGGGTGAGTTGGGGCTGGGTGAGTTGGGGGAGCAGGGTGAGTTGGGGGAGCAGGGTGAGTTGGGGGAGCAGGGTGAGTTGGGGGAGCAGGGTGAGTTAGTGGACGGGGTGAGTTAGCGGGCGGGCTGAGTTGGGGCCCCAGCTCACCCTGTCCTGCCTTCCCAGGACCCCCTGGAGCAGCTCGGTATCTCGCAGGAGGCCCGCTTCCAGCTGAGCAGCCTGAGGGCCTGAGCCCAGACCCCTGGGTCCCTTCCCCTGGGCCCGCTGGGGCTTCGTCTCTGCAGCTGCCAGGTGGCATGCCCGCTGTGGAGGCACCCGTGCACTAGGTGCTGCTGCAGGTGGCCGGGGACCACTGTCACTTCCCAGGGCTGGCCCTCCTCAGGCTCAGCTCCCCCTGCAAGGGGAGGCGTTCCCTGGCGTGTTGAATGTACATTGAAGCTGTGAAGGGTGAGCGAGCATCAGGCTCCCTCCCTGCCCCGGTGTGAACTGCTGATGGGGCCCCAGGGCTCCTTGTTGAAATAAAGTTACCTCTTTTCCACTGAGCGCACTGGTGGGTGATTTTTAACACGATGCTGGGGACCTAGTGCTCTCCTCCCCCAGGAATTTAAAGTTCAGGGGCTTGAGACGTTGAAACAGAATGTTTATTAAAGTCTAGGTGGCAATGCATAGCACTCCCAGACCTTGGGAGTGGAAGGGGTCCCATGCCCCCCACCCTCTGCAGGTGTGGGCGTGGCTTCATTAGGAAAAGTCCCTTCTAGATGGGATTGCCTGTTCCCTACCCCCACTCAGAATAGCCACAGGACCCACTCCGGTTGAAACGAGTATGTTTATTGCAGCGTCTAGAAGTGACAATGAATGCAGGGTGCAGGCGGCCGGTGGTGGCCAGCCGGGTGCTCGGGTCAGACTTGAACACAAGACAGCACAAAGCTGCGTTTCCATCACAGAATGTTGAGAAGTGGGGAGGAGGCAGCAAGCAGGATCCCAACAAGCCTGAGCAGAGGGGTGGCTCGGGGTGCGGAGAAATAGGGGTGCAGCAACCTTAAGTTCATGGCTGGGCGCCGAGGCCCAGTGGGAATTTGATTTCGTCGGTTCCTGAGGGCGGTCCACTTGCTCCCTGAAGTTGCCCACGAGCCAACAGCAGTGCCCCCGCTAGAGCTGTCGGAAGCCTGGTGGGAGGCTCGGTTGCTGTCACCTGCCCGGGGGCCCACGGTCCAAGCATCCTGGTGACCTCCAGGGCTCTAGTGTCATGTGCAGCCAGGGGCTTCAGGAACTGGCAGGCAGCAGGTGGGACCACCCTAGCTAAGAGAGTGTAGTCACGGGTCGCTGGCAGGCTGAGACTGACCACGTAGACACAGGTACGCAGCTAGAGCCTCCCAGTGCTCGAGTCTGCATCCGGGAGGCTTTGGTGAGGGTGCACTATGGCACTGAGTGCCCCGGTGCCTGGCTGCGTACCCTCGGGCGGGGCGGCCTTCTTGGATAAGGACTGGAACCACCTCTCTCCCGGGCGACTTGGGAACCTCTCAGAGGCCAGCAGGATGGCACCTGGGGGCTGGAAGGGCCGGGAGCCGAGACCACTGACGTGAGGCAGCACCTGCAAGCCGAGCACCGACTGGGGCGGGGGTACTTTGAGGGGGACAGCCAGGCTGACGAGCACCATCTGCAGATCCCAATGACTATTGCTGGGGTGGGAAGGGGCACATCACCGGAGCACCCGCCCCCCTCCACCCCAGGAACGGGCACCATCCAGTGAGTGGCTGTGACCCCAGCCCACTTCAGGAGGAGGGTACGGCAGGGGCCTGGGAGGGCAGGGCTCCGGGAGGGCCGGGATCCCAGGCCCCCCTGCCTGCCCCTGGCCTCACTGACTTGACTGTGGTGACCTGGGGGGACCCAAATCTCACTGGCAGCCTTAGGAAGCACCTGAGGGCAGTGCTAGCTGCACCCCACCCCCCAGTCCACACTGTCCACTGCGAAGCACGCGGAGCACCGAGACAAGGCTGCCACTGGGGCGTGGCCAGGAGTGTCCGAGGATGCGTGGTCTGTCCATTGCAGGTGAGGCCAGTTGGCCAGCACCACTTGTATGCTTGAATAAATAAGGTTCCTCTCTCCCTCACCCCCTTTTCCTTCTTTGTTTTAAAGTTTACTGTGCATTATACAATCTAAAAATAAAGGAGATCGCGTCTATGAAATTGATAAACTTTCATCCCTTCTCTATAAAATACTGTCACGGGTCAGCGTGACTCTCTGCTGTACAAACCCCAGGCAGGCGGCCGCCCTGCCCTCACCGCCCGCCAGCTCCCCTCCCACGTGGCAGCGTGAGCAGAGCGACAGCCTTGGGCACATAGTAAATGCACTTAGTACAAAGGCCAACCAAGCCGGGGCCTTCAGCCCTGGAGCGGGGACCTCGGAGCGGTCGTGGGGTGCCATCCCGCCCCCTCACGGGTTGCCAGGCAGCGTTCACAGTGACGCACGGGGGCTCGAGGTGGGTCCGACCCCCAGGGTAGACGACACCACCAGCCCCCTCCGCTGGGACGTGGACAGTGCGGCAGGCAGCTCGGCCTCCGGTCAGCACCAGGAGAGCGGGAGGCCGCACGGCCTGCCGACGAGGTAGCACCGGGCCAGGCGGGCAGTCTTTCCACAGATGTGTCTCTAGAATCTTCTCCCATAGACATTTCTGAGCAAGTTGCCGTGGATGACTTAGATGGAATAAAATAGGTCAGAGTTGCTTTAACTTTTTAAAAAACGATAAATACTTTATCTAAAACTATCAATGCGTGCGCGGAGCCGCTCCCGGGCCCGGCGGCGCACGGCAGGTTCACAGTAGCTCCTCCGTCCTGTCCGCGGTCCAGTGGTGACCCTGCGGCCGCAGCACCGGGGCAGCACACGCGATGGTCCACGCTGTCCTTGCATAGTCGTGCGGCTGAGGTAGAAGTCCTAGTTACCTGCGGGCCAGCAATGGGAGAGAGCACACGGTCAGTGCCCGCCCAGACACCAGCAGGTGGCCAGAAGGTCCACAGGGTCAGCAGTGACCACAGCCACCCGAGTGCTCAGCATGACAGGAGGACCGGGGCCTGGTCGGCACCGGGGGCCACTATCTGAGAAGCCCCCTGCCTGACACATGGGCACAGAAACTCCAGAACCACCTCCCCGGGGCCGAAGTAACTGGATCTTGCCCACCCTGGCCCACTGCTGGTTACGAGGAGTGCAGGCCGAGGCCCTGCCACCGCACTGCAACCAGGCGGTCACACGGGCCTGTCCAGTGTCAGGCTCACGACGGTGCAGGCACGAGTGTCCCCTCTGTGCTCACCGAATGCCCGAACCCAGAGCGCTGAAACCTCAGGCCGCAGGCTCAGCCGACAGACGGAAATGCTACAGGGCGGCCGGGCACAGAGCCCACCGCGGCGGAACCACCGGGGGCACAGCGCCCACGTGCTGCCCCAGATCCAGCTGGCTGCCCACGGGGTGCTCTGAGCAGGGGAGTCAGGCCCAGCCTCGGCCTCGTGGGGAGTGCTCTGTGCTTCAGTGTGCAGGGACACCAAGTAGAGCACAGCCTCACCCACCTCCTATCACTGAGGAGGGGGTGTCTTCACCACATGTGGGGACACCCCCACTGTCTCCTCCATGACGGGGGCTCACGTGCCCTCCACACCGGGTCACCCCCACTGTCTC
>NW_006399967.1:2046144-2047068 GCF_000299155.1 Elephantulus edwardii
GGGGCTCACGTGCCCTCCACACCGGGTCACCCCCACTGTCTCCTCCATGACGGGGGCTCACGTGCCCTCCACTCGAGGCCATGCCCTCTGTCAGTGAGGGGGGCAGGCGACTCCACATGGAGCCACCCCCACTGTCTCCTCCGTCACAGGGGGGGCTCACATGCCCTCCACACCGGGTCACCCTCACTGTCTCCTCCATCACTGAGGGGCTCACATGCCCTCCACACGGGGCCACCCCCACTGTCAGTGAAGGGGGCAGGCGATCTCCACGAAGCCACCCCCACTGTCTCCTGTCACTAAGGGGTGCAGGCACCCTCCAGAGACCCCCACTGTCTCCTCTGTCACAGGGGGGTGGGTGCCCTCCACACAGAGCCACCCCCACTGTCTCCTGTCAATGTGGGGGGCGAGTGCCCTCCATACAAACTCCCCCCCATCTCCTGAGACTAAGCGGGGCGGGCCGCCTCTACACTGAGCCATCACCACTTCCTCCTGTCACCGAGGGACAGGCGACCGCCACACAGAACCACGTCTACTGCAGGCCTCAGAGCTCACGCCATGGAGGCAGCCCACCCCACACCGGCCCTCCAAACAGCCAGCAGCTTCCCATGAGCCTGCAGCGTGGGCACCAGGAGCCTGGAGGCAAGGGCTTGACCCCCAGAGCGTTCAGGGGGGCACTCAGGTGACCGACACTTGTCCCCGGCCCAGAAGGGACGCACAGCTGGGCCCTCTCCAGTACTTCCTGCGTCCACGACGTGCTCTGAGTGTGAGGTCCCCCCACAGCCCCCGGGTGGACCCTGCCCAGTGCCGGCTGGCGGGGGACGCCCGGCTCTGGCCTTACCTTACACAATACGAACGGCTAGCTAAGCGGGCCCTCTAGCGCGGCTTAACCCCCGGGAGGGGCGCGGCGTAAGGAGGCGGCATGCC
>NW_006399967.1:2047549-2049671 GCF_000299155.1 Elephantulus edwardii
GCGGCGGGGGTGCTGGCCACCGCCGGGGGCGCGGCGGGGCTCAGCGTGGCACTGCCACAGACAGCCCCGCTGCCGAAACTGGCTCCGAGCGGATGCGAAGAGGCAGAAGGCACCGCGTGGTTAAAGACACCTGCGGACAGGAGAGAAAAACGCAGCTTCAACAGGCGGCACGCCCGGCAAGCGGAGAGGGTGCCCGGGCAGACACGCAGCCGGCGGCCAGGAGCACCTGTGCGGGGCAGAGCAGCAAGCGGCAGCCACAGCGACTTACCTGGGGGCTCGCGGGCCCGAGGACGGCGGCCAGCCAGGCCGGGCTCCCAGCACCACGCTCCTCGCCCTGACCCCGCGGGCCGCTGCGGGAGGGCCTGCCCACCCTGCTGCAGGGGCCCGAGACCCGCGCTGTCCAGGGGCAGGCGCTGCGGGAGGGCCTGCCCACCCTGCTGCAGGGGGGCCAAAGACCCGCGCTGTCCAGGGCACTGCCCAGGGCCACGCTCGGCACTCGCTTGTGGACACTGCAGCTTCACAACACCCCACAGAGCCCTTCGGTGGGGGGGCACGGAGGGCTCATGTGCCCTCGGAGAGCAGGCGGGCCACCACGCCCAGCCTGAGCGCTCAGCTCAACGGTCTGTGTCCACCCAGACAGAAGCCATGCCTCTCCCCGTGGACACAGGGATGCCAGCGTGGTCACGGCCGTGCCTGCCTTTAGAAGGGGCTGCGCCCGCCCGAGGAGCCCCAGGGCCGGGTGCCGGCCGAGAGATGCCGGCGGAGATGCCGGCGGAGAAGCACGCCGCCCTACCTCCAACAGTTCCGCCCGCGACGCCAGAAGAGAAGGTGCCCATGGTGTGCGAGTTGGTGAGCCTGGTGGCCGCAGATGACACGTGCACCAGGCCTGCAGCGGCCGGCACGGCACTGAACAGGGACTGCAGCACGCTGGAGCCGGCCACCGAGCCCAGGTTGGCCTGCAGGGACACGGGGCCCAGTGTGAACTGCGAACCAGGGGGGAAGGAGCCCAGGAAAGGGCGGTGCGTCTGGCCGGAGGGGGCATGGGTGCCTGCAGAGGACGCCGCCGGGGCCAGGCCCGGGCCGGTGAGGAGGCCCCCGGGGGGCACGGTGGCAGCCGAGATGAAGAGGTTGTGGCCGTGGGTGAAATCCAGCTCTCGGTCACGGCCTCGGCCTGCCTTCCCGCTGGGCGGCCCCACTGCCTTCTCCGACGTGCCGCTCAGGGCTGGGCCCAGCTCCTTGCTGGCCTCCCCCTTCAGGCTGCCCAGTCCATCCAGTGGTCTCTTGCTCAGGAAGGGGTTGGCTTCCGGGGCACTGGTCTCCTTGCCCCGCTGGGAGGGGAAGCTCAGCCCGGCCACCTCGGGGGTCTTGTGGGAGAGAGAAGCACCATCGCTGAAGCTGTGTAAACTGAGGTCGGAGGCCAGGGTCCCGCCCAGGGTGAAGCCGTTGGGAGCGTTGGTGCTGGGGATGGACCCGTCAGCCCCGGCCAGGGAGCCTGCGAAGGTCTTCCTGGGGTGCAAGGCCCCCTTGGTGTCTGCGGGGCTGGACTCCTCCAGGGCGGGCCGGAAGGCAAACAGGGAGTTCTGGCCCAGGGCAGAGCTGGCCTGCAGCGGGCTGTCAGCAGACTTGGCCAGGCTGATGTCCGAGATGGGAGAGAAAGTGGACTTCCACTTGCTACTGTTGACCGGCTCACCAGTGGGTGCTGGCTTCCGGCTGGTCAGGCCACCACCTGGCGGGAGGCAGGGCACATGCATGAGGGTCCTGGCCAGCATGCTTCCGGCCCCTACAGGGTCTCGACTTGCCCATGACGGCCAACATGGACCATGATGACCACAGCAGAGGGAGCCAGGGCGAGAGCCTTAACAGCATGGACACCATGGAGACTGAGGCCGAATGTGGGGGGTTGAGGGCGAGAGGAAAAGCGGCCTGGACACTGAGGTGACTGAGGCCGAGTGGGCGGTGAGGGCAAGAGGAAAAGCGGCCTGGACACTGAGGTGACTGAGGCCAAGTGGGCGGTGAGGGCAAGAGGAAAAACGGCCTGGACACTGAGGTGACTGAGGCCAAGTGGGCGGTGAGGGTGAGAGGAAAAGGGGCCTGGACACTGAGGTGACTGAGGCCAAGTGGG
>NW_006399967.1:2049801-2060789 GCF_000299155.1 Elephantulus edwardii
GGCCTGGACACTGCGGTGACTGAGGCCGAGTGGGGGGTGAGGGCGAGAGGAAAAACGACTTGGACACTGGGGTGACTGAGGTAGAATGAGGGTGAGGGCAGAGTGGGGGTGAGGTCAGGAGGCAGGATGGCCTGGACATTGGTGACCGAGGTCAAGTGAGGGTGAGGGCAGGAGGCTGAGTGGTTTGGGGTAACACATGCTGAAATGGGGGCCCGTCCCTGAGAAGATGCTGGATCCCTGGCACAGGTGGGATTCAGTCACAGCCAGTGACAGATGGGGGGCAGGGGTAGAGGTGGCGCAGGGACAGAAGATAACACTGGTGCCCCATCTCTGCATAGAGGTTTGGGGGTAGCACCCCTGAAGTGCCCTGCACAAGGACAGTGCGACGCAGCCCCGTCTGTCAAGAACACCAGGAAGGGTCCCTAGACGCTGCTACACAACCCGAGACAATTCCAGGAGGCTGGCATGGTCTCCTAAGACGGCCTCTGGCTCACCACTCGAGGACCCCACGACCTCCCACTGACCAGCGAGGCCCACTCCCGGAGGGCCTGCAGGAGCTGGTGGCCGGGACCACGTCACACTCACCATTCTCCAAGCTTTTCGGAGGAGATTTGCTTTCTAAGGAGATTGTGGCAATTTTCCTCTCAATTCTATTAAAAAGGAAAGAAAAAAGCCCATGGAACACACTTAGATGCTAAAAGAACCTTACAAACAGTATAGCGTGACCCTCAACCGCACTCATGGGTGTCCGCACACCAGCAGACAGGCACCTGGACAGCCCTGTTCACAAGGACCAGCAGGCAGGACCCTGTCCATCCACATGGTCCACGCAGGCAAGGGGACGTGACCCAGCCTGGCACTGGGACAGGGCGAATCGCAGCGTCACTGTCCTAGTGACATCTGTCAGAAGGTCACACGGAGTCTGGGCCTACAGTCAAGTGTCGGGAGGCAGGGTCAGACGGGGACAGTGGCCCTGTGGTCGTGAGGAGGGCGACAGTGCTGATGGGCCTGAGGGTGATGTCATCAAACAGGTGGGCAGTGGCCCCATGACCGCACTGACGGGCCTGCGGGTGACCTGAGAGAACACGGAGGAGGTGGACGGTGGCCCTGTGACCTTCAGGACGAGGGTAACGACGCTGGGTCTGGGGGTGACTTGGGATGATACATACTTTGAACTGGATGGAAAGTGGCCCCATGGTCACGGGGATGACGACCATGTGTACGGGCCTGGGGGTCACTCGGGAGATGTGATAAAGGAGGTGGACAATGGCATGTGGTCATGAGGACGGGACAATGCTGGCAGGCCTGGAGGTGGCTTGGAGGGACGCTATGGAGACTACGATGACAAGAGCGTGACAAGCCTTTAGCTGAATACCTCACAGCGACCTGGATGGTGAGAAGGGCCTTCTGAAGCTTTGGTGGGAGGTGGACGTCCGTGCCCTGGTCCCACTGGACCATGGTCACCTCCTAAGCACTAACCTGGCACCCGGTGCACTCAGGGATGACGGCTCAGGGGAAGGTCTGGCCCAACACCGACGTGACAGCTGGTTTGCTAAGTGGGACGGAGAAACTAGAACTACACTTGACCAGAGCAGAGCTGGGGCTGCAAGGACTCGAGGCCCTGAGAGCCTTGGGCCACCTGGCACCTCTCTCCTGGGGGTGACTCCACGCTCACCTGGCACTGCTGGGCTCATCCTCCGAGCCCGGCTCCTCGTCCGAGGTCAGAGGGGAGTAGTGGGCCCCGTTGGTCTGGCCCAGCGGCTTCTCCTTCTTAAGCACGGGCGGCTGGTCATGGTCCTGGTAGGGGGCAGGTGAACTCTTCAGGGAGTTCTCGGGGGACGAGATGGCCGTGATTTCTAGGGGCTGGTTAATGTTGTTGACCTGAGGGAGCAAAACCCCCCGAGGAATGGAACCCGAGTCCTTCCCATGGCCCCTCCTGACATGTCCTGCTCGACCTGTACCCAGGACGGCAGCACCTAGCCACTCCCAGGTCCCCATGTAACCCTGCCCTCACTGTGGCTCCGTGGGCCAGCCCGCCATCACCCCGACCCCGTCAGGTGGCTTCTGAGGACCAGCCCCGTCATCCCCATGCCCGCCGACTGTGGGTACCTCCCCAGTACCCTTCTCTCATGTTCCCTCACCATGGAGTTGAGGTTCAGGGGGGACCCCGAGGACTGCGTGAGGAGGCTGGTGACGGAGGGCGGAGCCCGGCGCTTGGGGGACACGCCTGAGCTCAGGCTAGGGGTGCCCGCTGACGAGCGCTTCCTGCGGCCTCGCTTCCGGCTGTCTTGCCCGTGGCCCTGGCTGCTGTCCCCACGGGCGCTGGTGGTCAGGGGGCTGTGCTTGCTGGAGGGAGATGGCCGGGCCCCGCCGGCGCCGGCTGTGATGGAGAAAACGATCCTACGCTTGGCTTCGTTCTCGGGATCTGAGAAGCCTGTGTCACCGAGCAGGTCCCCCCTGCCGGCACCGTCGGAGAGCAAGCCCTGGGCAGGTGCCCCGAGCCGAGGGCTGGACGAGAGCTGGTGGGCAGGGGAGGCCGGGCCGGAGCCCCGAGCCTGTGCCAGCAGGGAGGGGTGCTGTGGCGTGGAGCTGCGGGAGCCCATGGTGGTGAAGAGGCTGCCCGACCCCGAGGACTCGTCGAAGGTGGCTGGCTCGGCCCCGGCGAGCTGTGCTGGGCTGCCCGTCAACGCCCCGTTGATGGCCAGCAAGCCAGAGTAGGAGAAGCCTGTGAGGGGGGACACTGGTGTCGGGGAGGCCTGGGGCTGCTCACACAACCTCCAAGCTACACTAGCTCTGGAAGGCTCCAGCCCCGGGGCCATGAGAGCGGCCCACCACGACCAGCAGAACCGGGAGGAGACCCCCGAGCTGATGCGGAATAGAGACTCTATGACCACCTGTGCTGACACGGGGACAGAGACACAGGACCTCGCTGTGCCCCTTCCTGACATGGTGATAAAGCATGAAGACCCCACTGTGCCTACACTGCTCACAGGGTGGCAGGTACGCAAAGGACCGTGCCCCACTCCCCACCAGTGTGGACACGGGGTGAGCACACACAGGGGACCCCCTCAGGAAGCACTGATGTGAGGGCTGGTCCACAGGACAACCTCAAAGCCCAGGTACTGAGACTGAGGCATACACACCCAGGACCCCTGACCCCAGTCTTGCTGACATGAGGCAGACAGCGTGGCCCACGTCCATGCACACACAAGGTCACGTCGTCTGTGGCCATCGTGACAGCAGAGGACACCGGGCACCTGAGCTCTTCCACCTGTGCACAGCCCTGAGTCTGCTCGCTGGAGCTGCACCTCCAGGCGGATGGTCCCACCACTCACATGCAAGAGGCCCTGATGGGATGGCCCTTCGCACACAGAGCAGAGCATCAGGACGGTCAAGGTCACCAACACATACAGCAGGGACCCGCCCCCCCCAAAGCACGCTGCGGGGATGCAGCCCTGTGGTGGTACCTGCGGGGGCCACGGCCAGGCCTCTGTTTCCGGCAGCACTGCCCACACCGCTGTGGGGGTTAGCACCGAGGGGTCTGTCCAGGGTGGAGGAGTCTCGGCCCTGGTGCACGGGGCTGGGCGTGCTCCTCTGCGGGGAGGAGGTCATCAGTGGTCTGGGCACAGGACATGGCATGTTCTGGGCCCAGTGAGGGGAGCAGCTTGTGACTGAATCCCCCTACAAGAGAGCCTGAGCGACTGGAAACGGCACACAGCAGTCCCTACAAAGGCCCTTAGAGGGTCTGCTCAAGGCTCACTTAATGCTGGACAAGGGCGGAGCTGCGGTGAGCTTCCAGGGAGGAGAGGGCAGGGGGCTGGCGGGTAGTGTGTGCGCAAGGAGTGCCCGCGGCTCTGCAGGGAATGGCGGCGAGCTCGTGCGTATGCAGGACGGGCTACGAGGGGGCAGGGGAGCGCGGGGGGAGACGGGCTACCAAGAGTGAGGGGTGCAGAAGGGTATGGGGTGGGGTAGAAGTGTACAGGGTGGGGGTGCAGAAGGGTACGGGGTGGGGTGCATAAGGGTATGGGGGTGACGGGCTACCAAGAGACGGGTGTGGAAGGGTGCGGGGTGGGGTGCAGAAGGGTACAGGGTGGGGTAGAAGTGTACAGGGTGGGGGTGCAGAAGGGTACGGAGTGGGGTGCAGAAGGGTGTGGGGGGTGCAGAAGGGTACAGGGTGGGGTAGAATTGTACAGGGTGGGGTGGAGAAGGGTCTGAGGAGGGGGGTGGGCTGTGGTGGGCTGTGTGTGTGCAGAGTTGCGAAGTGTTGGGGGGCAGCGAGGGGTGAAAGGGAGGTGCCCACTGCCACGAGCTGGACGTTCTGGTGTCAGGTTACAGGGGACAGGGCTGTGGAGAGCTGTTCTGATGTGGAAACTCCATCATGCCCACTCCAGGGGAGCAGCGAGGGGGCCTGGCCTGGGCCGCACTCACCACGCGCTCGGCACGGCTGGGCAGCACCACGCTGGCCAGGGGGATGCTGACCGGGAGCTTGTTGGGCTGCACGGTGCTGAGTGGGATGCTCACGGGCAGGCTGGTGATGGTCTCGCTGCCGTACGGGCGCTCCTTCAGGCCCTGCGGGGGCCGTGGTCAGCACGGGCGGGGCCGCCCTCCCGGAGACACCCCAGCAGGGAGCCCCAGACCTGCAGTCCTGCCTCCAGCTCCTTCCCACCCTGTGGAGTCGCTGTGACGGCCTGTCCCCCCGTCCCTCCAGCTGACTGCTCCTTCTGACCCCGTCCCTGTCCCTCCAATTGCCTAGTCTCCCCCACCCTTGTAGCTCAGCTCCTGGACAGAGGTGCCTGTGTCCTCCCTGAAGTCCTAATCGGGGTGTCCCAGGTCCAGGCTTTCCTCCTATAAGCCCACCCCACCATCCCCACCATCCCCAAGACCGGTCAGGGCCTGCTCGCACCTTCTCGCTGCCCTTCTCAGTGGTCATCGGTGAGGCGGCAGGGGACGCGGGCCGTGGGTCCTGTGGGCTCAGCTTGATGCTGCTGGAGATGCCTGGACTCTGACAGCTCAGGCTGTTCTCCTTGGCGTGCTCCCCGCTGCAGGGCGAGGGGCTGGTGAGCGAGAAGAGGTGAGTGAGGTGGTGAGCGAGAGCTGGTCAGCGAGAGGCGGTCAGCGAGAGCCACCCGACACCTGTCCTCCCTCCTGGTTGGTGTGCTCCCCGTGACAGAGGGGGGCCGGTCAGTAAGAGGCACCGCGGCCAGCACTCACCGGGCCTGCAGCTCGCTGGTCACCTTCGCCCCGGCAGGGTCCTGGCTCAAGTGGCGACGCAGCACGATCTTTGCAGGCGAGAGACGTGTGTAATCCGGCAGGGCCAGGCCGGCCAGCTTATCGAGCCGTGGCCGGGCCCCGTGGCTGGGGGTGCAGGGCACCACCTCCTGGTCCAGGGGCGAGGCCAGGTACTGCGGGGTGTTCTGTTTGGACGAGGGCCGGCTGAGCGCACCATACAGCTCACAGCCCGCTGCGTGGCCGTTGATGGACAGCTCAGGGCTCAGGCTGCTCAGCGGGGGCAGGGACAGCTTGGCGCAGTCCAGCTCCAGGTGCAGGCGGCTGGGGTCAGGCTCCGGGTCCCGGCCGGGCGCCCCCTTCCCACGCAGGTGCGCGGCCAGCGCCTCCTCGGCCGGCACGTACGACTTGAGCTGCAGAAGCTCCTGCTGCCTCTGGCTCTTCTCCAGCTCCACGATGCTGATCTGGAGGGGGGACTGAGTCAGGGCTGCTGCTGGCCGGACACCCAGGACACACGCCCGACGGCTGTCCTGCCTCTGCCAGCTCGGAGCAGAGACCGCCACAGGGAGCGGTCACAAGTCAGGCTGTGTGGGCCCCACGTCACACGCCGCTGGTGGGTGGGCACCAGGTCCAAGAGAAGGCCTGACGGGGGAGCTGAAGGGGCACAGCAGCCCCGCGGCCCTGAAGGCCCGGCTGTGGCCCTGACTGGGAGGCTTTCTTCTGTCACGTCAACGAAGGGGGTAAGTGCAGGACAGCACCTAGCCCAACAGCCTTCTGAGCCAGGGAAGAGTTGACACGCTAGCGTCACAAACACCATGTTTGCTCGGCCTGGCCATCTGCCTCCCGATTGTTCCCAGCATGACCACCTGGGGAGTGGTCAGTCCTCGGAGGAAGAGGCCCTGACCAAGGGCACAGACATGGCATGGGTACCCATGCCCACCAAGCTGGGGCGACTGAGTGTGTGCACGTCGCCAGCATGGACGCGGGCCCCTGGCACAGACATAGGATCCTGACACCCTAACAGCTTGGACACAGAACCCCCCTCACCCCTCCAGCACGGACGCAGGCCCCTGGCACAGACATAGGATCCTGACACCCTCACAGCATGGACGCAGGACCCTCTCCACCCCGCCCACACCCTAACAGCATGGAAGCAGGCCCCCCAGCGCAGACACAGGCCCCCTTCCCGCAGCATGGCCGCAAGGCCCTAGCACGGACACAGGCCCACCTGCAGCTCTAGGCAGCGCCTCTGCTTCTCAGAGATCTGGGTCTTGAGGGCCTGCTTCTCCTTGAGCAGCTTCTCCAGCGACAGGGTGGGCCAGTCCAGCTTCAGCTCTTCACAGCGGGCCTTCAGCTGTCGGGTGGGGTGGGTATGTACCAAGTGAGTCCTCTGTCAGGGGACCCCAGCAGGACCTGAGCGCCTGGAGCAGAGAGGCCCTCCTCCCAGAGGCTGAGGAAACTGGGGAGTCCTCGCTGGTCTCTGACAGACGCCCATGTGGCCGAGCACTGCGACCTGCACGAGGTCTCTGGTCAGTGCCCGAGGGGCAGGATGTCTCTAGGCTGCCCTCAGCAAGCATGGCCCACCTCCCAGGGAGGGACAGCCCTGGATGACCCGCCCCAAGCTGAGTTCGCACTCAGCTCGCCCGAGAGCCCCGCAGGGGAGTGGAGTCTGCCAGAACCACCTGCCGGAGTCCAGGGTGGCTGGCCTAGACCCAGAGCCCCCACAAACTATTCTCCAAACTGACCACCCTTTTGTCCCAGCCACACCCTGGGAATATACTGCCCCGCAGGAGGACTGAGTACCCACATCCCCATCCTGAGGACACAGGAGTGCAGGCCCCATGCCTGTCCTGAGGACACTCACATGGAGGCCCTTTCCACACCCTGAGGACAGGTGTGCAGGCCCTGCCCTGGGGAACAAGCCCTCCCTCGCCCTGTGGACATCCCAGCTGCAGGCCCTGCCCTGGGAGATAAGCCCTCCTTCACCCCGCGGACACCCCAGCTGCAGGCCCCGCCCCGCGGACACCCCAGCTGCAGGCCCAGCCCCGCGGACACCCCAGCTGCAGGCCCCGCCCCATGGACACCCCACCCCAGCTGTAGGCCCCGCCCCATGGACACTCCAGCTGTAGGCCCCACCCCGTGGACACCCCAGCTGCAGGCCCCGCCCCGTGGACATCCTAGCTGCAGGCCCTGTCCTGGGAGGTAAGTCCTCCCTCGCCCCGTGGACACCCCAGCTGCAGGCCCAGCCCCGTGGACACCCCAGCTGCAGGCCCAGCCCCGCGGACACACCAGCTGCAGGCCCTGCCCTGGGAGGTAAGCCCTCCTTCACCCCGCGGACACCCCAGCTGCAGGCCCCGCCCCGTGGATACCCCAGCTGCAGGCCCAGCCCCGCGGACACACCAGCTGCAGGCCCTGCCCTGGGAGGTAAGTCCTCCCTCGCCCCGTGGACACCCCAGCTGCAGGCCCCGCCCCGCGGACACCCCAGCTGCAGGCCCCGCCCCGCGGACACACCAGCTGCAGGCTCTGTCCCCGCAGAGCGTCGTTGTCCTTCTCTAGCTGCTCCGTCTGCTCCTTCAGCTGCTGGTTGTGAGCAGAGATCTCCTTCTGGGCTTGGATCAGGTCGTTGTAGGTCAGTGCCTTCACGCCCAGCTGTGACAGAGGGGACCTCAGTGATTATGAGGGCACCCCACAGGAATGCAGGGGCCTCCACAAAGTTGGTATAGGCCTCCCTGAGCCTCCCAGGTGGGGAGATAAGGGAGCAGGACTAGGTGTCAGCAGTCACTGGCCCAGCAGGAGGAGCCTGTGGGGGCACTCTGCCAGGACACCCCAGTTTCTGGGCCAGCCAGCCATGAAAATTCTCATGAAGTTCAGAGACTGGGAAGGGACCCCCTTGAAGAACCCTATCTTGTCCTGCTTCTAGGGAAAGGACACCTTTCATGGACCCCACCTCATCCAACTTCTAGGGGACCCCTTTGAAGGACCCCACCTCATCCAGCTTCTAGAGGAGGGACCCCCTTGAAGGACCCCACCTCATCCAACTTCTAGGGAAGGGACCCCCTTGAAGGACCCCACCTCATCCAACTTCTAGGGAAGGGACCCCCTTGAAGGACCCCACCTCATCCAACTTCTGCTGGAAGAGCCTCCGAATCTCCTCCTTCTGGGCCTGGCAGTGGCTGAAGAGCTGCCGGGCTGCGCCCAGCAACTGGGTGTTCTTCTCCTGTGGACAGATGGACAGCAGTGAGGGTCGTGTCGCCAGTCCACGCCCAGGGACAGAGGGGCACAAGCATGCTGGGTCAAGCTGATGGCAGTGTCCTACCAGGGGCCTGGCCCCAACTGCCCGAGGCCAGTGAATGCCTGAGCAAGCCCGTCCGCCTGGGAGCCGTGGTGGAGACGGTCTCAGTCGCAGCACTCGCCACACTGCTCCACTGCCCGCCAATCAGAGCAGGGAACACGCCACGGGGCCCACAGTCCCTTCACCCCAGAGTGTCCAGAACAACAGGGCCTGAGCACGGAGCCGCGGGACCCAGCGTGACCAGCCCCGGACCCACGAGACGGATGGAGGCCAGCTGACGAGACCAGCCGTGCGTCCTCAGGAGGCAGCCTCACCTTCTCCTGGTCCAGCAGCTGTTGGAGGTTGGCCTTGTACTGTGGGGTCTTGGTGTATGCCAGGAACTGCAGATATTGGATCTTGAAGGACTCTGAGAGGAAAAGCAACCGAGCTGCAGGGGAGCAGAGCTGAGAGCAACGTGCTCTCAGTGAGTAAGACGGGCGCACACCCCCTAGCCCGGGCAGAGCCACCAGCCAACGCGACGAGGGGCGCACACCCCCCAGCCCAGGCAGAGCCACCAGCCAGCGCGACGAGGGGCGCACACCCCCCCAGCCTGGGCAGAGCCACCAGCCAGCGCGACGAGGGGCGCACACCCCCCAGCCTGGGCAGAGCCACCAGCCAGCGCGAGAAGGCCCTGTGGCCTCCTCCAGCGCCGGGAGCTGCCCTCCACGAACCCAGCAGGTGCCCGGCCCGCCCTGTTCAACCCCGCTCTGGCATCTGTCACAAGCACATCTACTCAAACCACCTCAAAACTCAGGGTAAGACAAGATAAAAGGAGGAAGCAGGGAGCAGCGTGCCAGCCGGGGGACCCTCAGGCTTCCTCAAACCCGTGCTCTCAGCCTTGCCCACCACCCGTGTGCCAGAGCGTCCTCCTCATGCCCCCGCCCGTGTCCTCAGGACCGAGGGCATTCTCACACCCGGGTCATCTCCTGTACCCACCTAAGCCCACCCCGTCCACACAGACACACTGTGTCCTCCTCACACCTGGGCAATCTCCCACGTGCACCCAAGTCTAATACTCCACCCACACGGCCCACGGGCACTGTCCTCACACCCGGCGGCCCGCGTCCTAAACCCACATCATCCACACGTTCTGAGAGCATTCTCCTTACACCCGGCTCATCTCCCACGACCACCCTGGTGTCTCCCATGTCCACTGACCCGAGGGCGCCCGCCTCACGCCCAGGTCATCTCCCACGTCCACCTGAGTCCACCCTGTCCGTGTGACCCAAGGGCGCCCCGCCTCACGCCCAGGTCATCGCTCACGTCCACCTGAGTCCACCCTGTCCGCATGGCCCGAGTGAGCCCGCCTCATGCCCAGGTCATCTCCCACGTCCACCTGAGTCCACCCTGTCCGTGTGACCCAAGGGCGCCCCGCCTCACGCCCAGGTCATCTCCCACGTCCACCTGAGTCCACCCTGTCCGCATGGCCCGAGTGCGCCCGCCTCATGCCCAGGTCATCTCCCACGTCCACCTGAGTCCACCCTGTCCGTGTGGCCCGAGGGCGTCCACCCGATCTCTGTTGTGCGAGGTTGTGGGTGAGGAGGCGGGTGGCCTTCCGCGCTCAGCAGCCGGGCGCCAGGCCCACATGCCCACGCTCCCGGGTCGGGGGCACTCACCTAGCAGCTTCTGCAGTGCAGGTGGGGTGGGCGCCGCCAGCAGCGGGCTGGACGCGTGCCGCTGCACGGCCGGAGGTAGCTGGTAGAACGGACTGTGAGGTGACTTGTACGCATCTGTGAGGGGACAGCATGGTGGTCAGCAGGGGGCCCCCCCGGGCCAGCAGCCCCCCTGCCGTCCTCACAGGCACTCTTGGTCTTCTCTGACCCCCGGGCCACGTGGGCACACCAGAACTGCTTCAGTGTCTACCAAAGGGCAGCCCGGCCGCCCTGGGCCCTGCAGGCGTGGGTGGGCTGCCCAGTGCCCCCTGCTAGTTGAGGTCTGGCCGCCCCAGGACGGGGTCCACGCACCCTGAGGCGAGGACGGGGCGGTGGGGGGTGTGGTCTGTGCATGCAGGAGGTCCAGTGCGGTTTGGCTCTTCTTGGCCCTGCGTTCGGGGTTCGCAGCGCTCATCTTCTTGGGGCGTCCGCGCTTGCGGCCGGCCATCTTGCGTCCTTTCTTGTTGAGCTTCTTCTTTCGGGCCTTGGAAGGGGACGGCTTCTTGACGGTGGCGGCCCCGGCCTTGTCGTCCTCTGCACCAGAGTCCTGGCACACGGGGCGGAGGTCAGAGCCTGCCCACCACCCGCCCAGACAGCCCGCAGCAGGGCGTCCAGCACACCCATTATCAGGGCATCTGCAGGTATGGCCACCTTGGACTCAGTCCACTCAGCCCTGGGGTGTCTGCGGGCGTGGCCGCCCTGCTCTCCTGGACGCCCCCTCCCTCCTGGGACAGCCTGGTGCGGGGTGCCCAGCACTCACCACTGGGGTGTCTGCGGGC
>NW_006399967.1:2060959-2062644 GCF_000299155.1 Elephantulus edwardii
CGGCCGCCCTGCTCTCCTGGACCTTGGTCGGAGTGGTCGTGTTGCTCTTGTTCTCACGTTGCTGCCGGCGCCTAGCTGCCTCTTGTTCCTCCTGAAAAACAAAGTGTGGCCATGTCCCCAGACAGACTGTCCCCGCAGGGACCTGCCCCGGAGAAGGTCCACAGCCCTGGCCGCGCAGCAGCCTCCTAACTCCTCCTAAAGCCACACATGCTGGTGCCGCTCGGAGGGCAGGGCCAGGACGGCTGCCAGGGGCTGCTGGGCAGATGCTCCTAGGTCCACACCTGTGCCCACAGACACCTCAACTCACGCCTGTACACACAGACCTGGGGCTCATGGACAGCCGGCCCCTCGCTCACACCTGTGCACAGACAGCCCCACGCTCACACCTGTGCACAGACAGCCCCACTCACACCTGTGCACAGACAGCCCCACGCTCACACCTGTGCACAGACCGCCCCACGCTCACACCTGTGCACAGACAGACCGCCCCACTCACACCTGTGCACAGACAGCCCCACGCTCACACCTGTACACAGACAGACCGCCCCACTCACACCTGTGCACAGACTGCCCCATGCTCACACCTGCACAGACAGCCGGTCCCACTCACCCCATGTTCACACCTGCTCAGATGGCCTGCCCCATGTTCACACCTGTGCACAGACAGCCTGACCCACCCTCACATCTGTGCACACACAGCCCTCCGTGCACAGGGCTGACCTCTATCTACCAGGACCAGCTTCTACCAGGAAGGGTGGCCTCTACTGCAGGGCTGGCCACTGCCAGGAGGCTCCTTCAGGCCAGACATCTGACTCTCCAAACAGAGAAATCAGGAAGCCGTCCTCGGCTTCGGTGACCGGCAGCACCGTGCAGACTGCACTCTGGGTTCTCAGAACGAATAAACTGAGCCGTGTCCGAGGACTCACGTCTGAAGCACCTGACGGCCAGGCCCTGCCTGGGAGAAGGCAGCCCCGAGCCCTTGGTATCCTCATGCCCAGGCCCCTGAAAGCTGCCCACTCATGCGATAAAGTCATGTGATAACAAACAACTTACCCTGAGTTTTGGGTTTTTCAGACTAGAAAAATAGTTTTCAAGCTAAACAGGAGAAACAGATGGAAAATGCAATGAGAAATCAATCCTCAAACCCATCAGAACAAAATCAACAGCTGACTGGACAGAGCTGCGTGGCCCCAGGCTGGGCGTCAGAGCCGTGCGGCAGTGCAGTCCCACGAGCGCTCCCTGCCCTGGTGGCCACGCACAGGTACAGGCAGGGCTGCCCAGCACGCGACTTCAGAACGCAGCTCCACTTCCAGGGGAAGGGCCCGAGCTCATGACAGGGCCACCTCAGTGACCCACGGCAGGGAGGGCAGCGCTGTGAGAGCCACTGCACAGGAGGACCAGGGGCCAGCACCCTAGGCACCCCTGCATCATGTGTGTACCTCAGCCCACTATCCTGCTCCCTCACACACGTGTGTTCACACGAGGACCCGTCTCACACACGTGTGCATGCATGGCTCCCCCCACTCCTGCATGTGTGGGCGCATGTGGACCCCTGACCCGTACACGTGTGCACCACAGCAGCCCCCCACTCCTCACGTGTGCGCACGTGGACCCCCGACCCACACACGTGTGCACCACAGCAGCCCCCCACTCCTCACGTGTGTGCGCACGTGGACCCCCGACCC
>NW_006399967.1:2062744-2068307 GCF_000299155.1 Elephantulus edwardii
CCGCTGCACGTGTGGGCACACATGGACCCCCGACCCGTACACGTGTGCACCACAGCAGCCCCCCACCGCTGCACGTGTGGGCACACATGGACCCCGGGATGGGGGAGGCGGACTCACTATGGTTCTGTCAATAGTGTGCAGGTAGTAGGAGACGGGCTTCCCGGTCCATGAGACTGAGCCCTTCAGGGGCGACAGCTCCACAACGCGCATGATGGTGCCGATGTCTGCGCACAGGGGAGCACACACGTGAGCACACAGAGGAGGTGGGGGCGTCATCCTGGAAGGGAGGGCAATCAACAGGGCAGGGACCCCCCAACCTAGAAGGATCTGAGGACAACTGGCAACAAGGCCAGAGCACCAGCAGGCTCCCAACTGGAACTGGTGCCAGTGGGCTGCGTAAAGTCACCACCAAGAGCCCAGACGTCGGGGTGCACCTTGGCTACTCCACCCCCTGCCTGGCCTCCGCAGGTATCATCCAGTCCACAGCGAGCCCCAGGCCTCCGGGCCGGTCTGTGCAGGCCCTCTGACCTGAGCCTATACTCCCTTCATCCTGTGAAGCTCCTCTGAAAAAGGGTCTCACTGTTCAATCCTGTCCTAAGGGTGAGGGGCCAAGACCTAGGACACTGGTGGTTGTCTTGACTGGGGGAGGAGTGGGCAGAAGCACCCCCTGGCGCACAGAATGCACCCCCAGCTCTGGGAAGAGCTCAGTCTGTGAACAAGGCCACAAGGGAGAGCTTGCACAGACAGACAAGTAGGTTCAGATTACACGTCAACAAAGAAAGCTTCTTACCACTCAAGTTCCGACTGTTGATTCGGAAGTTCAGAGGTGCAAAGGGTTTGGAGGATACGATTCTGCCACCTGAAACACAGACGCCAATTACTGCCATTCTCAGAAGAAGGGCACAGCCGGAGGCGTACACACAGCATGCACGGAGGTGCACCCCGCCAACAAGAAGAGGAGGGGCGTGTGCACGCACTGGAGGCGGCGCTCAGGAGGGGACAGACACGAGACAGTCAGCACAGGAAAGGCTGTCAGACTGGGAGCTGGGTGAGCGATGACGGTTCCTAGGTGCCGTCGACTCCCAGTGACCCTGTGAGCACACCTGGCCTGTGCCGTCCTCACAATCTGACACTCTGGAGCCCACTGCTGCAGTCACTGTGTCAATCCACCTGGTTGAGGGTCTTCCTCTCCTTCGCCATCCTTCCACCTTCCCAAGCACCATGTCCAAGGAATAGCTTCTCCTGGGCGCAAGTCCAAAGTATGTGAGGTGAAGCTTGGCTGCACCTTCTCCAAGGCACAGCTATGTTCGTTTGGCAGTCCATGGGATGTTTACGCTCTTCTCCAACACCACAGCTCAAACGCATCGATTCTTCTTCTGTCATCCTTATTCACTGTCCAGCTCTCAGATGCACAGCAAGTGATTGAAAAGACCGTGGTCGGAATTGGGTGCACCTTATTCCTCAAACTGGCTTCATTGCTCCTCAGTAATTCGGAGTGGTGGTCCCTGATTGCAGACTTTTCCAGTGTAATATGTCTCCTGGCTACTCGTATCAAGTGTAGTGATTGTGGATCCGAGTAAGACGTAGCTGTTGACAGTTTCAATCTTTTTCTCCATCTATCACCATGTAGCCTATAGGTCCAGTGGTAAGAATGCTTTTTTAACACTGACATGCAATCCATGTTGAAGGCTGAATGTCTTTGATCTTCTGTAACAACTGTTTCAAGTTCTATTTTTGACAAAGAAAATCGTGTTATCTGCATATTGAAAGTGACTGACGAGTCTTCCTTCGATCCTGACTCCACATTCTTCTTCATAGACTCCAGCTTCTGAAACACTTTGCTCAGCACACAGACTGACTAAGGATGAAGAAAGGTTACAACCCTGATGCATGCCTGCCTTTCTTCATTTTAAACATGTAGTCTTCGTCTGCTCTGGTCACACAATAGCCTCTTGGTCTAAATACTGGTCTAACGTGAGCCCAATGACGTGTGCTGGGATTCCCATTCTTCTCACCGTCAGCCATAACTTGTTACGATCCAGTCAAACGCCTTTGCATAGTCAGTAAACCACAACTAGACATCCTGGATTTCTCTGTTCTCCGCGCAGAGCCATGTGACATCAGCAATGCTATCCCTGGGGCCATGACCTCTTCTGCACTTGCACTTCTGGCATTTCTCATCTGTGTACAGTTCAGCAGGATTCTGCTGGCGTGCGATACGCATGGTACTGTTTATTAATTTCTACCTTCCGCGGGGTCACTTTTCTTGGGGCTGGGAACAAACACAGATCTCTTTCTGTTCATCAGCCAGGCAGCTAAGCCTCCAAATTTCCTGGCACAGACTGGTAAGTGACTCCGGGGTTGCATCTGTCATTTCAAACATGTCAACTGGTGTCCCACCGATTCCTAGGGCCGTATTTTTGCCAGTGTATTCAATGCAGCTTCCACTTCCTTCTTCACGATCATACGGTACTGCAGGAAATCGTCAGTTTGGCCAGTTCTTTTTCTACAGGGCTTCTCTGTGTTCCCTCGACCTTCTTCAGATGGTCATTTTAAGGGTACACATACGTGTAAACACACAAGCAGCACGTGTACACACACACTCAAGCACATCACATGCACACAGAGTTCCCGTCTCACTCCTGGCCTGAAGCTCTTGCAGGAAACCCCGCACCCAGGTTTGGTCCCTAAGTCCCTCCCTATACAAAGGAATGGACAGTGCCCAGGACCAGGGGCACCCACACTCAAGGGGACAGAGAAGGAACTCCTCTGGAGGAGCCCGGGTTCCAGGAGGCCCCCCGTTAGTAATTACGGACACCCTTAAACTAGTTCCTCTTTCTTTATCAGACACACGTGTATGCAGTGTGTGAGCTTTCACTGCTCGCCCAGCTGCCTGCCTCAGCCCCGGGGTCTCAGCTGAGGTGGTAGGGAGGTGGCTGGCAGCCTTGGGAGATGCCTGGCTAGGGGCTCGCTAGGATGCCTCACAGGTAGAAACCCCAAAGTCCCAGGACAAGGTACAGCTGAGTGCAGACAAGAGGCTCGGGCACTGGAGGGCACTTGGTCCCCTCTGCCGACAGAAGGGGCTCAAGGACACGAGTGTCTCCGTCTCAGGCCAGGTCAGCACAGGCCGAGGCCAGCAGGAGGCCAGTCTCTGCGGCCTGCAGCCAGAGGGACTGCTGGCTCACGGCGCCTACCTTACCTTCCTTCATGTTTGCAAATCGTTCCTTCAGCTGGTGATCCACCTCAGGACCAAAGGCAAAGTTATTCACAAATATAACACTGCAAAACAATACTCCAGTTCAGTCCACGGAGGCTCCGTGCAGCCGCCAGTCCTAGCAACCCCGTGACAAGCCCACCCTCCAGGGGGTTTCCTTAGTCTGTGGTCGAACACAGAACTTGCCAAGAAATTGTCCGGGCCTTTGGGCTGCGGGCCCCCTGGGAGGAGCCAGCACTTGGCGCTGAGACACAGCCCCTCCGGCCTGGTGCATGAATGTCACATGCCTTCTGACGTCTAGCTCCACCTGAGCCGTGAGAATGCCCTGGGGCAGGGATCCAGGATGGAACCCGCAAACCTTAGCGCTCCCACAGGGAGCCCAGGGGAGACCCCTCAGGGTGTGTGGGACCCGCCTGCTTCTGTATTCCAGCTCCACCACAGGGAGATGCATGTGTCCTGAGTCCAGGGGTCACCGAGTGCGGCCCCCCGTGTGGCAGTGCTGGGGCCCAGGGAATGAACGTCCTCTAACCCTGAAGGACACGCTAGCCCGCTCTCCCATAGCCGCACGTGCTCTTGGGTGGTGAGGGAGCAGAAGGGTCATGAACTGAGACCCTGGCCCACCCTTCTGCCCTGGCCTTTCGCCTCCTGCCCTGGTCAGCCCCGCAGAGGCTTCCGTGTTGACTTAAAGGCTCTGCAGGCAGCAGAGTTCTAGAAATGTCTACGTGGGTGGCTAACTTGAGGACAAGGCAGCTCTTTCAAAGTGAACCCTCACTCAGGCCCCTGGACGGGTGTGTCATCTCTGAACTGAAACAGAGTGGGGATGCCAATTCAGATGCCCAAGGGGCTTCTTCTGAAGGATGTTTTCTAATCAGGAAGGCTTGCCACATCTCTCAGTACCCTCAGTAGTCAGGAAGTGTAAGAGGGAAGTACCAGGAACATGTCAACAAAGGAGACCGTTCTGAGAGCTGGCAACAAGAGGAAAGCAGAGATGGACACACGGAGGTGACCCCTCTTTGGCTGGCCGAGAACAGGCCTCAATGCCCAGTGTGGTGACAGGGGGACCGTGGACACATCGCGACATGGAACGGGGCCTCACATCACTGCTGTGTGCGGCCAGGGAGAGCAGACCCCCCCCCCCCCGACACACGCCTCCTGTTGATGGCCCTCCGGCCGAGGGAAAACAGGGCGGGAGCAGGACAGAGCACTGCCAGCACAGGATGTCATCTATCATGACAAGGACAGGAGAAGAGGGGCTATGAAGGATCATGTGGTCACTTCTCATGACAAGGGCAGAGGAGGTTAGGACAGGTCCAAGCGATTGCTTGTTGTGATAAAGACAGGAGTTATGACAGGACCAGGCTGTCATCTGTCGTGACAAGGGCAGGAGCAAGGCACTATGAAGGGACAAGCTGTCACTGTTGTGACAGAACAAGTGCCTCCCTGAATCCAGTCTGGAGAAGGAGACAAGGCCTGCGGCTAAGGCATTAGGGTGGGGACGACACCCAGCAGGCACTGAGGCTGAGCTCGGCTGGCCTGTGAGGTCCGTGGCAAGCAGCAGGAGACGTGGCCTCATGGCTGTCCTGACCAGGGGACCCCGTCGTGTGACTGCCTCGCCTCCAGGCCAGTCCTCCCGATGGGGCTGGGGGCCTGCGCTTAGCACCCTGTGCCCGGCACCCTAGGCAAGGCTGGCCCTCAGCACAATCCCCCTCGGCACCCTGCGCCCGGCCCCCTCGGCAGGGCTGGCCCTCAGCACGGCCCCCTCGGCACCCTGCGCCCGGCCCCCTCGGCAGGGCTGGCCCCCAGCACGGCCCCCTCGGCACCCTGCGCCCGGCCCCCTCGGCAGGGCTGGCCCCCAGCACGGCCCCCTCGGCACCCTGCGCCCGGCCCTACCTTGTGTTCGCAATCCGCTCTCGCCACTCTTCTGAGAGGAAATCGCCTCTTTCCAGCTGGAAGGAAGACAAGAAGGAGTGTTGATCCCAGTCCTCCTGGGGCAGCCCGGCCCGCAGAGAGAAGCTGAGACCAGCAGAGCGCCCAGGAGTCGGAGGGACAGCACGGAGCAGGGGCCACGCGGTGACCGCACGGCAGGCCCCCCGAGGCTGGGTCAGAGGGCACGGGGTGTCGGGCAGCACGCTGGGGGGCAGCCACAGGGCACATACGGGGGGCCGAGAGGGGCCCACTTCCACCTCAGCGCAAACACCATCCACAGCCCCCACACAAACCTCAGCGCCCCCTCCCTGAACCCCTCCACAGCCCACACGTGGGGCTGTCCACGCTGTCCACTCCTGCATCTCTTACCACCACAGTCCTACACTCCTCAAACCCCCACGACGCCCACAGCCACCCCAGCCC
>NW_006399967.1:2068566-2075495 GCF_000299155.1 Elephantulus edwardii
CCACAGTCCTCCACCCTCCACAGTCCCAAACCCCTCACCCTTCAGTTCCCAAATCTGGACATCCCTCAGAGTCCCTATATCCTCGAAGGGCCCCCACGCTCCGCGGCTCCCCTCACCGCGCCATGGCCCGCACAGCCCCCACTCCTCCAGGGCCATCACTAGGTGCTGGGTTTGCGCGGTGGGGATGTCTGCACGGCTGAGGCCTGTGTTCAGGTCTGTACAGATGGGCAGGCGGTGCAAGGCGGCTGGGAAGAATCCCAGATCTGAGACTGTATGGGCGTCGGAGGGCGACTTAAGGTTTGGTTGAGAGTGATGGAGTTAAGTTCAACGGCGGGGAGAAATCGGAACAGGGTTCCGGCTAACGCTGTGAGTTCCCGGGGAGTGGGTGTGGTCAGTCAGGAGGCCGTGACTGGGGTACTTGTTGGAGATGAGGAGGCCTGTGGAAATGCTTCCTACTGCTAGACATTTTATTAAGGGTGTTTTCACTCGTTAGGATTGGGGCAGGGTGTCCTCACGGAAGATGGCGTGTGTACAGACAGCCGTTACTGACGCTGTCACCAAAGCTACGATGATGGCTCAGGCCCCGACACCCCTCAGGGCCCCCATATCCTTCACAGCCGCCCACGCCATCCACGCCCCCTCCTCCACGGCCCACCGAGGACCAGGAGTGACATGAGCTGGTTTTTCAGGCTGGTGTTCAGAGCCTGGGGACACCAGAGGACACAGACCCGAGGGCAGCTCATACACAGAGAAGAACTCACGCCTGTCCCATGAGCACGTGCAGAGCAGTGCTGCCAGGGAGGAAGTGGCCTGTCAGCCTGTCGCGGACATCCCACCGGGGCCCCTGTGGGCTCTGCCATGCCCACGGCGACTTTCACAGTGAGGTTACATCGCCCTGCCCTCTAGGTCCACGCTACCAACAGAAGACGATGCCCACAGCTGTGACAAGCCTGGTCTTCACTGACCCGTGAGCCCGTGCCTCCACCCATCAGTGCTACGACAGCCACAGCCGGATGGTGTCCCCACGCCTGCCCCACACTGGCTGCTGGGAAAGGAAGTGGCCCCAGGAGGAGGGCAGGGTCTCTGGTCACCACACCCACTGTCTCCTCTGTGGACTGACCTGCCCTGCCCTGTTGTTGGGAGGGCCCAGGCATGAGCAGATGTCTGCAAGTCCTCCTGGGGGTCTCAGCGACCCTCACACAGGTGGGCACACCACACCCTGGAAGCTCAGCCTGGAACCCACTTCTGTCCACCAGGGGGTGCCGGCGCACAGAGCAGTGACAGCCCCAGGAGGGCCCGGCTGGGCGTGGGGCAGCCAGAGGCCAGAGCAGCTGACCAGGGCAGGCCCAGGGCCTGACGGTGCCCACGGAGCAGCTGCAGCCCTGGGCCAGCAGCAGGCAAAGGATGGCCATGCATGGCCCGTGCCAGGCCGCACGGGGAGAGAAGGCAAGGTGACAGGCTTCCACAGCTGCTGTCCGCTCCACCTCGGCCCCTCAGCCAGGCTCCTTCAAAGCTGGGACACCCTGGGGGGCCTCCAAAGGCCAGATCCACATCCCTGTGTGGATGTGGGTGTGAATGGCAGGTGACAAGCAGAGCAGATGCCCTGGTGCAGGACTGGTGGTCAGACAGGTGGTGAGGCAGACAGAGGCGACTGTGGGACACCGCACCGGCTACCTGGCCCCTGGGGCCTTGGACCAGACTGTAAACAACACTCACCCACGCTGCGCACCACAAACATCCCGGCACAGCGCCTTGGGCCCCTGAGATGTCAAGATGTAAGGTCACCACCGGAGAGAGAAGACATTGGTGGGAATGAACATCCGAGAGCCACACACGCAGAACCTCTGGGAACCCAGCGATGGAAAACCACAACCTCAATTCAGAAACAGGCAAAGAGCTCCACAGGCATCTCGCCAGACGCCAGACAGGCGGGCCGGGTGCCACCGTGCCCCTCGCAGGACGGCCAAGCCAACTCCAGTGCCCGCTGCCAAGGACAAGGCACCCCACACCTGGCACGTGGAGATGCAGGGGGCAGGGCCACGCTGGAAGCCAGGGCGGACAGGACAATACGGGGCTTCCGCGGAGTGGGAGGAACCCCAAGTGATGCCACCACCCGCAGACGGGCCAAGGAGCCCGAGAAGAGCCCACAGAGGAAACGGCACGTTTCCACGGAGACAGAGACGGTGGTCAGAGCACAGCGCACGGAGGAGGGCACTCACTGTGTATTCGGCATGCTTTTTTCCATACCATTTCATCCACTTCCTGAACTCTCTGTCCATCGTCTGCAGGAAAGAGAGCACAGTCCATTACAGGTGTTTTCCCCCCACGTGCCGTGCGAGGCGAGGCTGGTCCACCTGGGCTCCCGCCCAGCAGGACTGGTCAAGGGGCCCCGGTCCCTTGTCCCTCTGACCACCCAAATGAGGCACAACAATGAGACGGGAACAGCTCTGCACACCGCGTGGCTGAGTGACCCCACGTGACCCTGCGTGGCCACTTCTACGAGGCGGGAGAGCAAGGCAGCCATGCGCCCCCCCACATGCCTGCAGCGCCCCCCGCGCCCCTACCCCAGCTCACTCACCTCCGCGTACTTGGCTGGGATGTCAGCTTTCTCGACTCCGTAGTGATGTTTGCAGTTGGTGGCTGCGGCGACCTGGAGTACGACCTGGCCCACTCCTTCAAGACGAGAAACAGAGAGGGGGACACCATGAGGGACAGCCGGTGCCCAGGCCACAGGTGACAGCAAGGACCCTGTGAGAGACACTGACAGATACAGCCAGTGCCCAGGTCACTGGGTATGATGACAGGACACTGTGTGAGACAGACATCGAGGCAGTCCCTTGGTGACACATGACATGGACAGGAACACTAGGGAAAACTGTCAGATGTGGCTAATACACCATCGGAGATAGGCACCACCAGAGCTCGGGGGACAAGGAGAGGGACACTTGGAAGAGGTGCCAGGTCAGACCGTATCTGGGTGACAAGTGACCAACAAGGAGAGGGACACTGTCCAAAACAGCAAGTGCTCTGGTGAGAAGAGACGAGGCCAGAGACACCATCAGAGACAGGCGATGCCTGGGTTACGGCGCGAGAATGGCTGGCCCCACAGAGCTGCAGCGTATGGGCAGAGGTCAGGCCCGGACCGAGGGCAGCCAAGCCCCCACCCTACAGGGTGAGACCTCACGCCTGTATCGGGAACCACTCTCCGTCCAAAGCCTGGGTGGTGACGGCTACGGTGACACTCAAGGATCCTCCAAGAAACCCACTGGGTAGCCCACACCTGAAGCACCAGCACAGGGCTCTTGGGAGCCCCAGCAGGTCACACTCAGGCCCCTAGCACCAATCACCACAGGTCAGCCAGGCCTAGGGACAGGGACAGCTGAGGCTCTGCGGAGGAGAGTGTGCACCAACCGCTCCAGTCAGCTGCCGTCTGCTGGCCAGTGCATGCCCCCCAGGCCTCCCTCTGACCCCCTCCATGAAGGTTTTCCTTGGACTCATTTGCTAGGTTTTATGTCAAAACTGACTCTGGAGCCAAGAGTCCTCTCCCTGCTGGGGACTGTCACCATAGTGCACAGGACAGCCAGACAAGAGGCCAACAGCATTTGGGGCAGCAGCACATGGAGGACTAAGGCGGGGGGGAGAAGCACAGAGAAAGCCGGCGGGGGCTGACCCGTGACCCTGGACATCCCACGTCTGTGGGCCCAGTCGTGCGGAGAGTGGGTGGTGAATTAGAATGACCCCTCGACCACTCCAGGTTGGGCCACGCAGGTGAGGAGGTGACGACAGGGCCAGGTCACAGTGATGCTGGATGAGAGGCTGTGCAGTGCACTCAAGCTGAAGGTACTGTGGGCCTTGCTCTCCATGGACCCGGGAGAAGCCAGGGAGGGGGGCCAGCAGCCAGGAAGGGAGTGTGTGCTCAGGAGGGCAGACGGGTCAGCACCCAGGAGGGGAGAGGGGCCAGCACCCAGGAAGGATGGGTGGACTCAGGAGGAGACAGGTCAGCGCCCAGAAGGGATGAGTGGACTCAGGAGGAGACAGGTCAGCGCCCAGGAGGGATGGGTGGGCTCAGGAGGAGACGGGTCAGCGCCCAGGAGGGATGGGTGGGCTCAGAGGATGGATAGGGTGGCCCAGGCCTCAGGATTATACTGCGCTCCAGCCCCAGGTTAGGCGGGACCCGGGGCGGTACAGGCTGGAGAAACGGTCATGCTGAGGGCCAGGCCGGAAAGCATGCAGACCCCCGGGATCTGGAGGAGGAGACCCTCCCACAGACGTGCTCCAAGCAATGCTGACACTAGATGCCCCCTCGTCCCGTCTCGAGGCTCCCCCCACTCACCGCTGCCCAAGTCCACAAACAGGTCGTCCTCAGTCATCTTGATCTCGTCGATCATCTGCGCCACCAGGTCGAAGGAGGTCTCTCCATACACCTCAGGCGAGAAGGGCTCGTAGTTGTTGAGCTTCTCGGGGTCGGTGACCGAGTGGTTGTAGACCTGCTGCAGGATGTGTCGCAGCAGCCCGTTGCAGGGCCGTGTGTTCAGCTTCATGGGCTGCGTGGTCCCCTTCCACTAGGGCAAAGGCACAAGCCGGGGGTCAGCGCCCCGGCCTGGAGTGCAGGGGTGTGCGCGTAACCTCCGTCAGCGTGAAGGGCGGAGAGGGGGTGTCGGGAAGGCCCTTCCTCCCCAGCCTGAGCTCGCTGAGCGGCACACGTGAGTGCACAGAGGGGTGCAGCTCCACCCTCCCACCAGACCTGTCCAGGGCCCAGCTCAATGGCCCCACCCACATGGCACTGCCATGACCCCCTGAGCTGGGACCATGGGCTATTCAAACCCACCCCTCCGAAACCCTCCCATAACCCGCCCTCAATGGTCCAGGCAATTCTGACTCAAAAATGCCACCTCTAACTAACTAACAGGGCCCTGCTGGGACAGGAACCAGCACGTAGGGCACCCCAGACAGGAGGGGCTGTGGGGCGCAAAGGCGACCTACCAGCTGATGGATGCTGTCGATGGCCCGGTTGTACTTGTCACAGAGCCTCTGCATGCTCTCGAAGCTGGAAAGCAGAGGGGACGTGGTCACTGTGAAGCTGCGGACAGCAGCGACGGGCTGCCACTTGGGTCACACAAACATGGCGCACGGCCCCAAGGCCAGGTCAGAGGTCAACAATGTGTCAGAGGGCTTCCCAGCAAGCTAGACGGTGCAGGAGGAGGTGGGCTTGGGGATACACAGGTCGGCTTCCTCCAGGCATGGCCAGGCCCCCCACGGAGAGCTCCATCCTGGGAGGACACACACACGGCAGACCACAGGCCCGGCTCCATCCTGGCTGGGATGAGCATGTGAGGGTCACAGGTTCAGTTCTATACTGGACACATGTGCACAAGGCAGACCCCAGAATCGGCTCCGTCCTGGGTGGACGTGAATGTGTGAGGGTCACAGGCCCAGACTGGACGTGCACATGTGAGGGTCACAGGCCCAGCTCCGTCCTGGGTGGACACGCACAAGGCAGACCACAGGCCTGGCTCTGACCTAGTCAGACATGCACATGAGGGTCACAGGCCCAGCTCCCTCCTGGGCAGACGAGTATGTGAGGGTCACAGGCCTGGCTCCGTCCTGGGCGGACGGGCATGTGAGGGTCAAAAGCCCGGCTCTGTCCTGAGTGGACGTGCATGTGGCAGACCACAGCCCCAGTGGCAATGACACGGGGGCTGTCCAGTCCTAGCCTCACACACCGTCCTCGGTCCGCTCACCACAGCAGTCTCATGAACAGACTGAGAGGACGTGATAGACCGAGTCAGAATCCGCACTCATGATCAAAACTTAGTGTACAAAATCTCTGTCGTCCCAAAGCTCTGATAGCCACCCCCCGTCCGGGGACCCCCAATAGTTCAGGGGCCACCCCAGATTCATACACACTAGGGGCAGGGAGCTGACCACGAAGACCACAGCACTGAGTCAGTGCCGAACACCACGTCGGGCAGTCCGGGAGCCACCTCACAGCCCTGATGTTACCCCACAGCCCCAAACCCAGCTACACCCTAGCAATCAACTTACAGCTCAAGGGGCAGCTGAGACCATAGCCCAGCGGTCACTCAGCAGTCCAGAGGTCACACCTCGGCCCAGACACCTAATTCCGGGCACCACCCACTAGCCCTGATGTGACCTTACGGCCTTGACCCTCACCCACAGCACTGGGGCTTCCCCTCAGCCTAGAGGCCATCCCCTAGAGCTCACAGGTCACCTCCTCGCCCAACGGCTACCTTCTGCCCTCGTGTCCCACTATCTAGTCCATGACACCAGACTGTAGAGTCAGGACAAGTGACAGGTGAGGGGGCAGGGTGACTCTTCATCACGGCTGTAGCCCCCCCACCAAAAAGATTCCTTCACAACAAACTGAATTCACGGTTAGGAGGGTAAGAGGACCTGGGGGAGGCCCCCAGGGCCCAGGCTCTGTTAACTGGGCCAGGCACGAGCATGGAATGTCTCCCTCCTCTCTCGAAGGAAAACATTCCAGGCCAGCATTCCAGAGGCTGCCTCGCCCTTCCCACTCTCCGGCCCTCCCAAGACTCAGAGCGCTGCAAGGGAACTGCTGGACGCCGCCAGGGCCTGGGACTCATCGGCCAGCCCAGGTCAGGGCTAAAGCGCGCTGGCCACGGAGCCACAGGCGCCCGAGCCCGGCTGACAGCTCCAAGACACAGTGGACTGATTTCACACACACTGACTCATGCGTCTGCAACAGTTCCCAAGTCTGTCCTCACTCCGACAGCGTTTCATAAACATGTCCACCAAAATAGCTCCTCAGGGCCGCAGCCAGCTCTGCGAGGAAATCTCAGCTCCGCCTCCCTGTGCCCTCGAAGAACAAGGGCAGGCTGGGCCCGCCCCACGTGGACGCCTCGGCTCCGCCCCGCCCCTCCAAGCCGCTCAAAGGCCCGGCCGGG
>NW_006399967.1:2075613-2082293 GCF_000299155.1 Elephantulus edwardii
GGGAGCTTTGGCTCCGCCCCCACACCCTCCAAGCACGCTCATAGGCCAGGCCCAGGGAGCTTTGGCTCCGCCCCCACACCCTCCAAGGATGCTGACATGCAGGCCTGCTCCACAGGACACCTTGACTCCGCCCCCACACCCTCCAAGCACGCTCATAGGCCAGATCCAGGACGCTTTGGCTCCGCCCCCATGCCACCAAGCACGTCCATAGGCCAGACCCAGTAAGCCTTGGCTCCACCCCCACACCCTCCAAGCAGCTCATAGGCCTGGCCAGCTCTACACTCCGCAACCCGCACTCTCTAAGCACGATCATAGGCTAGACCAGGAAGCTTTGGCTCCACCCCCTACACCCCCCAAGGATGCTGACAGGATGCCTCGGCTCCGCCCCCGTACACTCCAGGCACGCTCATAGGCCAGGCCCAGGAAGCTTTGGCTCCTCCCCCTGCACCCTCCAAGGACGCTGACAGGCTGGCCAGCTCCACGGAAGGTGGCTCCTTACCTTTTGGTGTCATAGTCAATCAGAACATAGTTCTCCATGGCGAGCTTGAGGTCCGGGATTTCTTCACAGACCCATCTGAAAAGGAGTGGACAAACAGGACTGTCACTGCCAATGCGGTCAGAGCCCGCCGAGTCCATTCTGACTCACAGCGACCCCACGGGGTGGTGGCACAGCGGTCAAGTGTTTGGCTGCTAACCACAAAAGGTCAGTGACTCCGAGGGCATTTCATCCCTGCCCTGAACTGTGGTGTATGTGAGGAACAATGAACACACTGCGGACCACCAGGAGAACGCCACAAACCCATCTTGGAAGATGCACAACCTGAGTGGCCCTTGGAGGCCAAGGATCCTAGTCTGTGGGTATACCACCAGGAAGGGCCACTCCCTAGAGGAGGACCTCACACCTGGGACAAACGTGAAGACAAAGAGGGAGCCTCCCTCGGTGTGATGGACCCACACAGTGGCCGTAAGAACGGGCCGGGATCGGGCAGCGCTTCTCTGTGCAGGTGGGGTCACTGAGTCCGGGCCACTTTGACAGCACCGACAGGGAGCCTTTTCAGAGACCAGATCCCAGAGGGATCCCAGGTCAGGAAGCCAGGTCAGGACCTTTCCAGGCAGCCGTGGTGGCCTAGCAGTTAGGAGCGGCCCTGCCAAGCCAAAGGCACCGCGATTAGAATCCACCAGCTGCCCCACAGGAGAAAGATGGGCAATTAACTGCCTCTGAAAACCCGCTGGAGGGTCAGTTGTGGATTGGCTCCGACTGGATGGCACAGAACAACACAGGATCTTCTTACTGTCACCTGGGGTCCTGAGTTGGAAGAGACACGATGGCCATGGGTGATCTTTGCAGGAGCTGATGACCAGGTCTTTGCTCTGTGGTGCCAACTACCAGTTGTTTGGTTAGCAACCCAGCACTTAATCACGGCACCACCAGAGCTCCTTAAAGACCACCTATTGTTCAGGTACAAACCCCAAAGTCCTTGGTACTCAACCCAAACAGGACAGGGAGAAGAGAAGCATTACTTCAAATCATACCCTATCAAGTGTACATGGAAGTTAGAGTACAGTTCATGGAATTGCAAGTTCTAACGCTGCAGACTCCAGACAGCTGAGCAAATCCACGGACTCCGAAGAGCCCCAGGGAAAGCAGGGAGCAGAAAGAAACCTTTCTACCAGAATCTAAAGGGAATGATCAATGCAGGAAGTCAGCACAAACCCTTCAACAAGCACAGGGTAAGAATAAAAGATGAAAGGGGAACCTCCAGGTAAAGAGACGCAGAAAAGCACCGTTGCCCACCGCAGTGTGTCCACATGGCCGAGATCTCGACACAGCTGAGAGGGAGCCATCACTACAGGACCTACCACTAATGTGAACAGCTGATCACCCAGCAAGCTGGGGGAGGGACAAACTGACACAGAAGCTGCAGCCTCACACTCCCTTTGTCTTAAAGAACCTGCAGTCCAGATCAAATGTCTTGCAACAAAGAAACCAGCTGGCCTCACAGAGCACTGGGAAAGCATTTATGAAGAAACAGCATAAAGTCTTTCAGGATTTCATGAGGCCAGCATTAATCTGGCACCAACACCAGTCATTCCAAGAAAGGAAAAGTAGATACTAGCACTTCTCATGAAGAGACTCAAAGCCCCTCTTAAAACATTAGCCAGTTCTTCTAAGAATCAACCATATATAAGAGCCAAAGGGCAGCACCTGTGTAGGAATAAAGTAAACAGGAAGGGGAAGGCAAGAAGGAAGAATGGAAACAAGAATCACAGGGAGGAAGTGGGAACTGTGACCAATGTCATAAAACAAAATGCATTTGAATGGAAATTCTGTTTGATTTGTAAACTACTATTTAAATAATAATAAAAAGGAAATAAAACATTAGTTTACTGAACGCAACAAGCATGTGATCATGGTGGCATTTATGCAAGTTTGTTTTCTAAGTGGGTTTTGGGGTTTTTTTTTCAACACAGTGGTTAACAAACAACTGTTGTGCAAACGGTGACACAACTACCGTCACCTGAACAGCCCCATTCTTTTTTGTGTGTGTGTGAGTGTATCGTCAAACCAGATCTGACTGGTACAGGAGGAGATTGTCCCTCCTTCCCCAGCAGAGCATCTGGTGGATTCGAACCATGCATCTCTAGGATTGTAGTCGCAGCTCCTTGCCACTAGGCCACCAGAGCTCCCCTAGCCACATTCTTTTTAAGAAAGAAGAAAATAGGTAAGTAGCTTCCCTCTAGTTACAAGGGACTGGAGATTGTCCAGGGTGGAAGTGACAGAGCTATTACTACTTTTCACGCTGGCTGTTAGCAGGGAGTAACCTTTGGCTGTGTCCTCCAGGTGCTGCACCCAGACGGGATACCTCACCACCTGGCCGTCCCCCGGCACATGGCATACGGGGACGCGAGAATCCACCAGTGGCTGCACAAGTCCCCACGTCCCACAGTGACCTGCACTGGGCTCTCACAAACCCAGGTCAGGCCCCAAGAGGCTTCCCAGTGGTGTGGGAGGAGAAAAGGTGAGAAAGCTCCAGAGTCTGCAAGGCCAGGGGAGGCCCCTCCAAACATGGGGAAAGGCTTTCCACAGTTCCTCTCCCTGCACTACCGATGGCCAGGACGCGGCAGGCCACGGTCCCTGTCGATTACAGGGGGAATCGATAGTTGCTTAATAATTTAAGTTCCCTTCTGCAAATCACTGCACCGACAGAACAGACGGGGGAAAAGTAGTGTGATGTTGGACAGATGGAGAAAAGGTGTGTCACAAAACTCAAAGCCTAAAAGAAACCCAACAGAAACCCAGAGCTCAAAGTCTACTCGCCTATGATAAAGCCTCCGGCAGCAAAGCCACCCGGGCCTCTCCGGCAGGGCCACAGGAGGAAGGAGCCTGCAAGAGTGGAGATGACCCCTGCCCACACCGGCAGGCCCTGGTGCTCCAAGCAGCTCATGGGCTGGGGCTGCTGAGTTCACGCAGAACTCGGAAAACAGACCTGGTGATGACTTCTGAGAGCTCAGCGCTGAAGCCTTGTGGCGGGCAGTGCTAACATGACGGGCATCCAGAGTGCCCCCCCCAGGAAGCAGTCGTTCCTCTCACCGCTGTCCTGGCCCGTCTCAGTTTTCCGATACACAGAGCCAGGTTCACGCTGCCCTCCCACTCTCCCAGACCCCGTGAACCACAGGCCCGGGCCTCTCCCAGGAGTCTCCCCCTGCTCCGGGCAGAGCCTGGGGGAGGTGGACGCTGCGGCTCCACGTGGTCCTGACAGCTCTCAGCCGAGTCACTGCCCCGTCTTCCCTTGTCCTCTGAGCCCGGGGAGCAGTAGACAGTCCCAAAAATGGGTGCATCTGAGACACCAGCCCTCACTGGCCTCTCGGGTTAACATTTCTTCACAGCCAGTTCTCCCTGGGTGCCCTGTCCACAGGCAGACGGCACTCATTTTGGGAGGTCACACACTCTCCCCTCCCGTCCCCTGGGGAAGGTGTGGGAGGGGTATCTGCAACCACGCTTCCCCTCAGCCTGGCACCAGACATCCCGGCCAGCGCAGCAAGGAGCCCTGGTGTGTGAGCTGAGTGCCAGGATGCTAACCGAGAGGATGGTGGTTTGAATCCCCTCGACAGCATTCTGCTCCCACAAAGCGGGCCACCTAGCAAGCCGCTGGGGCCAGTCCTTTCCTGGTCCCCAGGAGTCGGCACCCACTGGAGGGCATCCAACAGTAGCACAGTGGACAGCTCAACTAGGGAGAAAAGCAAAAACAAATGGCCGCTGTCTTTGATCAGACACAGGATCTGACATGCAGAAGGTCCTAAGAAACTCAGAGAAACTACTAGAACCTAAATTAATTTAGCCAAGACGCAGGGCACCAGGTCAGTGCACAAAAGGAACCATATTTTACAGACATTTCATAGCCTCTGGCTGAAGTTCTAGCCCGCCAGCTGGTCAACAGGGGCATGACAGGCAGGCAGCCAGCTTCCATCACCAGAACAGCCCTGGAGCCCGAGGGCGCAGCTCTCCTCTGTCCTACAGGCCACAGGGAGTCAGAATCGGCTCAGCGCCGTGATTCACAACAAGGGGGCCCCTGGATGCTGCAAAAGTTTCAATGCTAGACCACTAGCCAGAAGGCTGGCAGTTCGAATCCACTCAGAGGCACCTGCAACACGGGTCCAGTGTCCTGCTTCTGAAGGTCACAGCCTCTCTGCACACATGGAGTGCCGCAGGTCTAACCCAAGGAGCCCCTGACAGTTTCCGAAGAGGCACGCTGCAAGGGGGCCACTCTGACCTGACAGTGGCGCCAATTTCCTTCTTGACTGGTGTCTTCCTGCTCCAGAGCTGAGGCCGGGCTCACCCAAGCTCAGAGAGATCTCCCCGGGCGGGCTGCTCCAGCACCCCCCAGCAGGTCCTGCAGGATCACAAGGGGCCCCAAGAGGGTCCCCGTTCCTTCTCTAGGTCTGCCTGCCAGCTGCCACTTGCATCTGGACTGGAAGGCATGCTCCTTCTAAAAGGTCAGTACAGGACAGGGACACACGCTCCTAGCCACGTTTGCTCCCACGGGCACAGAGAATCAGGGACGCTGGGTCCATGCTCAGGAATCCGAGGCCTGGAGGAGCACAGCCCATCCTGAGGTAAGGCACATGGGGGAAGCCAGGGCACCCCACTTCCTTAGGCAACCTAGCCTGCTTGGCCCACAAACTGAGTCAGGAAGAGGACAGCTAAACCCAAGTTCTGAACCCAGCTCATGTCAGACCCCATGTCAACAGAACTGTCCCACCTCTCCTTGTAGGGGGTTACCAGGCCACGCCAAGGGCAAACCGAGCCAGGCGGCGGGTGGGCGTGCTGGGGCAGTGGACACAGGACTTGCTAGGACTCAGGGGCGACAGAATCCTGCACACAGTGAGATTCCAGGCCAGGGGTCCCGGCGAGAGGAGGAAGTCCAGTGTAGGCAGAACCCTGGGGGCAGGGTCAGCCTCCTTCTCTGTTCTAGTCAAGACCCCACTCTCTCCTCTGCCCGCCCACAAGAGGGTAGGCTCAGGCCTGGTGAGGGTCCTCACACACGCAGCCCAGACCTGGCCCTGGTGAAGGCCGTCAACCTTGGGACAATGAGCTCTGAGCACTGACACGGGCGACAGGCACTGTGTGTGCACAGGGAGAGGGGAGATCACTGGCCCCACTGTACAGGTTGGGAAACTGAGGCCCAGAGAAGTGATGTGACTTATCTACGGTTACACAGCAAAAAGTGAAAATGCCCTGACCAAGGCTCTCTCCCGGCTCCGCAGGCCTGTCCTGAGCCAGTGATGAAAAACTGATGGGGGTACCCCCAAACCCACGACCACATTCACGGTCACAGAGCCAGATCTGACTCGTACCTGACCCGCCAAGGCTGTAAACAGTGTGAGAAGAGGCTGCGCCGCCTCTGTGGTGGGAGAACCAGCAGAGAGGGAGCAGTGCAGCCCCCACGGACTAGGTCACTCGGGCCTGTGTCCTTCGTGGGAAATTCACCAAGTCAAGGTGATCCCCACTCACGACCACTGTGCGTGTCGATGGAACTGCCACGGGGTGTCTCAGGTTGTGAGTGGGTGTCTGCGGTGGTGGGGTGTCTGAGGTGCTGAGAGGTGGAGGAGATGATGGGGTGTCTGAGGCAGTGGAGTGTTGAGATGATGGGGTGACTGAGGTGGGGTGTTGAGATAACGGGGTGTCTGAGGTGGGGTGTTGAGATGATGGGGTGTCTGAGGTGGGGTGTTGAGATGATGGGGTGTCTGAGGAGGGGTGTTGAGATGATGGGGTGTCTTAGGTGGGGTGTTGAGATGATGGGGTGTCTGAGGGGTGTTGAGATGATGGGGTGTTGAGATGATGGGGTGTCTCAGGCGGGGTGTTGAGATGACGGGGTGTCTGAGGTGGGGTGCTGACATGACGGGGTGTCTGAGGTGGGGTGCTGACATGACGGGGTGTCTGAGGTGGGGTGTTGAGACGATGGGGTGTCTGAGGCGGGGTGTTGAGATGATGGGGTATCTGAGGCGGGGTGTTGAGACGATGGGGTGTCTCAGGTGGGGTTTTGAGACGATGGGGTGTCTCAGGTGGGGTGTTGAGATGATGGAGTGTCTGAGGTGGGGTGTTGAGACGATGGGGTGTCTGAGGTGGGGTGTTGAGACGATGGGGTGTCTGAGGAGGGGTGCTGAGACGATGGGGTGTC
>NW_006399967.1:2082538-2093154 GCF_000299155.1 Elephantulus edwardii
GAGACGATGGGGTGTCTCAGGTGGGGTGTTGAGACGATGGGGTGTCTGAGGTGGGGTGTTGAGATGATGGGGTGTCTGAGGTGGGGTGTTGAGACAATGGGGTGTCTCAGGCGGGGTGTTGAGACGATGGGGTGTCTGAGGCGGGGTGTTGAGATGATGGGGTGTCTGAGGCGGGGTGTTGAGACGATGGGGTGTCTCAGGCGGGGTTTTGAGATGATGGGATGTCTGAGGCAGGGTGTTGAGATGATGGGGTGTCTGAGGTGGGGTGTTGAGATGATGGGGTGTCTGAGGCGGGGTGTTGAGATGATGGGGTGTCTCAGGCGGGGTGTTGAGACGATGGGGTGTCTGAGGAGGGGTGTTGAGATGATGGGGTGTCTGAGATGGGATGTTGAGATGATGGGGTGTCTGAGGTGGTTATCTTTACAGACTCCCCATGTCTCCCTAACAACCACCTTATGGTTAACAGCCACGCTGGCAGCCTCTGTCTCCAGGGCCCCGGGGACAGGATGGAAGGCCTGTGAGTGGGGCGTCCAGGGGCCGGTCCAAGGAGCACCGCCAAGGGCAGGACCAAGGCAGGGCCACTGGCCACATGGGCATGGGCCCACGGGGTCGTTGGTCAGAGACCTTCAGCAGCCGACCATGGGCCCTCTGGTGATGGGACTGAGGCTGACCCCACTCCCCGGACCCTGTGCGGCAGGACAGCTGGGGCTGGGGAGTCAGGTCACAGGGTCACTCACCGGATGGTCTCGATGATCTCGTGAGCAGCATCGTGATGTTTGTCCTGAAAGACAGACGGACAGTTTAGAGGCGGCAGGAGCCTCTCTCAGGAGAGTGGGGGTGGGCAGCCTCCCCTCACTCAGTGCACTGAATGTGACCTGCCCACCTCCCACCACAGCCCACCTGACAGAGCTGCTCACCCACCAAGGACAGGCCTCCAGGACCCAGCCCCACTCCCCTGCCTGTCCCCCAGGGCCTGGGACATGGAGGACCTCAGTGCCCGTCTGATTCCACACTCTGAAAGCTGGAGCTGCCAGCAGGCTGGGGGTGGGTGGACCTGCCCATGACGAGCGGTCAGTCTCTGCAGGGATCTCCTGCAGCTCTTTCTGACAGGGGCTCATGGGCCATCCCTGCAGAGTCCGGAGTCTGGCACGACTTCACAGTAACAGGGCCAAGGGTGGGCGAGAGTGTTCACCGACTGTGCAACCATCACCACTGGCCAATTCCACAAAGTTCTCAGAACGTTACTTCACACAGAAGCTTGGGTCCACAATCATCCCTCCCAGCTCCTGGGCAACCACCAACCCACCTCCTGCCTGAGCTCTCCCACTAGATCGAAGGGTCGAGTGGCGGGGCCTTTCCCTCATCCCCAGGCGGCCAGCGGCCAAGCCCTCCCCGTGGCGGCTCTGACACGCACACCACCAGGTCTTTTCTTCTGTGGGGCAGTTCAAACTGTCTCTCAGGGATTTGGGGATTATGCTCAAATCCTCTACACCCCACCAGAGAGCGCCACTGGGGGCAAGGTCGAGTCCAGCAGTCAGGATCGGACCTCATAAACCTGGGGTTCCTAGAGGGGGTCCACATCAGCCCCTGGCCTAGCTGGGAATGGAGACCCAGGTCCTGCAAGGGACCCTTTAAAGACACAAAGTCAAGCTCCAACCAGGGGCAGTGGGCAACACAGACAGACCTGTGTCCAGGGTGGCTACCGAAACGGCCACTGGGCATGGGAAGAGGCTTCGGATCACCACGCAGCAGCGAGACCACTGTGCCCACTAGGATGGCCAGTACTGGAAGGGCCAGCGAGGGAGTGTGGAGTAGGACCCTTTGCGTGCTGTTGGTGAAACTGGCTAAGCAGGTCAGCGGTCAGCAGAGCTGGGGGACGGGTACAGAGAGGGATGGTGGCGACGTGGGCCCCCTTCTCTTCACACAAACCCCGCTCCTGCCATCTTCACTGCTTCCATGCCACAGTTCAAGCATTCAGAACACTCCCACTCACAACGACCCCCGTTTCCAGAACATTCCCATCGCTGCAGCAGAAGCGCTGTGCCTGTGAGGACATGCCCCCCCCCCCAGCCTTCTCCCTGATCTGCGTCTTTTCTGCTGCGGTTTCTCATGTCAATGGAACTAGACAAACGGGGTCCCCCAGTCTGGTGTCTCCACCTCTGCACGGCTTCTCACGGGAATGGAACTAGACAAACGAGGCCTGGCTTCTCCCTTGGAGCATGTGCTCAGGCGCGTCCAAGCCACGCAGTGCGTCCATGCAGTGTGGTGTGTCCACACCGCGCCTGCACCAGAATGCACACTCTCTCTATGGCTAACAGACTCCTGAGCGGAGGGACCACTGAGTTTCTCTGTCCCCTGTGGAAGGACACACGTCTGCGTGCACCTCGCTGACTGCAATTCCAGGCTTTGGTCCCCCTTTCTGGAGTGAGGACGACATTGGAAACCTGCCTCTGGGGAAGGCTGCACAATTCGGAAAACCACTAACTACAAATATCCTTTCAATATGGGGCTCTGGTGCCGAGTGGCAAGAAGCTGTGCTGCCAGCCCAAAGGCAGGCAGTTCAAAGCCACCACCTCCTCCCATGCAGTTTGCTGTAGGTGCTATGTACTGCCAGTCGCCTGGGGCTCATAGCGACCGTATGTACAACAGCTCGGAACCCTGCTCTATCCTGAGCCAATTTTATTGTCTCCCACACCTACCCCGTTTCCCTAGTCACTGAGTCAATCAAAACCTGCTGCAGGGTCAGCCTCACTCACTCAGACTCACAATATCCTCTTTAAGTGTGAGCTCTTGGGTGTATGAATCCTGTCTCCACACTGTTAAGGAAAATGCCACCCAGGCTCCAGGGCAGGAAGTACTGCTTCCACCAGAGCACTCAGGTAGACAGGGCTCCCACTGTCCCGAGGGCACTGGTGGCCCGCATTCCCAAGCCTGGGTCCCCTCAGAAAGAGCACCTAGTTAAGACCACATGGCAAGAAGCACCCCCACGACTATTCTGGAAGGCTAAGGGCCCACCCACCTGGGCCCACGCACCCCAACTCTGCTCTGAGAAGTAGACGCAGATGCTCAGTCTCGACTACACTGCCGGGGCGTCTGACAGGGCTGCCTCAGGGACTCCTGCGCACGTACAATGTCACCGCACCGAGTTTAGGAAGGACTGGCATCCTGAAACCTCACCCCAAGTTTGGGTGACAGAGCTGCTATCCTGTCACTGCACCCCGAGTTTAGGGAGGACTGACACCTGCACCCCGAGATGTTCACAGCACGCAAGTTTTTGTAGGACGCACTGTACCCGGGCAAGCAGGCCAGAACCCACCTAGGGGTACGTGGAAACGTCTAGCGCACTGGGAACAGACGTGGCTGTGGGACTTTGGCTTACAGCCCAGAGCTCTGGGACCCTAGGAAGGAAACCCCCACCGGGGACAGATGCTGGCACGGCGGGACTAGAGGGTATGGGGCGCCATTCTGCACAGACTGCCTGGTGGCCACTCAGGGCCTGTCCCCGTGGAGACCTGTGAACCTGAGGCCTCTCCCGTACCGCTCCACCAGGACAGGCAGGTCGGAGGCCACAGAGAGCACCCGCAAGCATTCTCAAAACAAGCCACGGCAGTCCTGGGGTGTCACGAGACCGGATCAAACAGAGATACAAAGTCCTCGTTGACGGAACAAACCAGCACACAAGCAGAGGGCAACAGCTCTCCCCAGAGAGAAACTTCAAGCAGCGGACCACCAGGCTGCACGGCCGTGACCTGCTGCGGGAGGGACCCGTCACTGGACACGAGGCTGGGACGTGTCTGTGCAGTGCCTCTCAGACCCTCCCTCCTCGCACGCTCTCCACTCCCACTGCAGCCAGGAGACACCCAACAGCCGTCACCTTCCCTGAGTGACCAAGGCCGACGCACCCACGGGGGCGCATGCCATCCCAGCATGCCCCTCTAGAGATGGGACCCCGTGACCATCCCTCAGAACTCCACAGCACCACTGCGCTGGCCACCTCGAAGGTGGACGGGACAAACAGAATTCCCTTACTCGGGCCTCTCCTTTCAGGGCGGGGAGTTCTTGATGGGGGGGTTGCAGCTCCATGTGACCTTCATAGTCCATGCATGACCCATGGCATTGCTTGAGAGGGAGCGAGAAAGAACATGAGAGCGGAGCCGCCACCAGGACGCTGCCAACACCAGGCTGCCCCGCGACCAGGACGCTGCCCCGCGACCAGGACGCTGCCGCCACCAGGACGCTGCCGCCACCAGGACGCTGCCCCGCGACCAGGACGCTGCCACCACCAGGACGCTACCAACACCAGGACGCTGCCCCGCCACCAGGACGCTGCCCTGCGACCAGGACGCTGCCGCTACCAGGACGCTGCCCCGCCGAGCATGGTAAGCCAAGTGGTCAGCTCTGCTGTGGCCCCAGGACAAGTCACGCTGAGGGAAGCAGAGGGGACAGTGGCTGCACCCCAGGTAACTGCTCTTGGCTCTCCAGCCCCCCCCCCCACTCACACAGGTGGTCCGGCCAACGCTGGGCAGGTCTGCTGGGCACACCTGAGGCCAGAGGGCCCCTGTGCAGCACCAGCGCTGGCCTGTGCAGCCTAGCCAGGGGCCCTCCTCATGGTGTCCAGCCTGGGCTGGCCTCCGCTCAGACCACACACACAACAGGAACGGCACACAGATGAAAATGAGGGTTACCCAGCGTGCCAATGCGGACCGCACCGCAAACGGATGTCTGATGACAGCTTACGTCCTCTGATTAGAATTCCTATCTGTACTCCAAGCTCCGTCTCACATACTTTGGGCACGTGGCCAGGAGAGACAGGTCCTTGGAGAAGGACATCATGCTGGGAAGGGACAGAGCAGGAGAGGAAGACCCCAGGGGAGGTGGACTGACACAGTGACTGGGGCAATGGGGTTCGTGTGTCGGAATCAGTGAGACCGGCTGAGGACAGGGCAGGCTTCAGAGATGCTGTATACAGGGTTGCACCGGCAGCAACAACAACAACATTCAATGACAGGCTTGTCCACAGGAACTGCAGGCAATTCGCATTTGCCATATCCCCAGGGTGAGCAGAGCTGCCCCATGGGGTGTCCAGTCTCTCCCCCGCAGAGCCCCTGGTCTCTGGAGAAGTGGGCAGAGCGGGCCCTCTGCATGGCCTCTTCCACTCTGGCCCACAACTAGACGGTGCCTGCCACCTCCCCAAATCTGTGGTTCTGGTCGGAGCCACAGCAGATGTGACAGGACCGGGGAAAATGCAGACCAGAGCGCATGGTTCCAGAGTCCAGCTGGGGGACTCCCTGAGACCACCTCCCTGGCTCCAATCCCAAAACAGAAATGACCTCGAGGTCATAAACAAAATGACAGGTGTGGACACGGAAGACAGACGTGACCACCGAGGTGCTCCCCAAGACCCAAGGTCGGCAGGCAAAGGGTGGGGAATCGGAGTCCTAGAGACACAGCTGACACCCCATAACAGCTTGTATAAAACCAAAACCTACCCCACTGTGGTCTAGTGGACCCCAACCCACGACGACCCTACACCGGGTTCCAAGGCCACAAATCTTCACAGCAAGAACAGCCCATCTTTCTCCTGCTGTGCAGCAGGTGGACTTGAACCGCTGACCTTTTCTTTAGCAGCCCAAAACAACACACTATGCCACCACCACGATCTGTACAGAATGTCAGACAATGCACCCCCATGTTCATTGCGGCTCTGTTCAAAATAGCAAAGAGCTGGAAACCACCCAGGTGCCCACCAACAAACGAATGGATAGAGAAGCTCTGGTATATTCACACAATGGAATACTATGCTGCATTGAAAAACAAGGAACTCATGCAATATTATGCAAAACAGGTGACCCTGGAGGACATTATGCTGAGTGAAATATCTCAGTCACAAAAGGACAAATACTGCATGGTGCCACTGTTATAAAACGGGACTGACACCAGGGTTGGGGGGAGACTGAGAAAGAGGGGATAAATAATGTATACTGCATTGAAACAGATGAGGGAGAGAATTAAAAGGGAAATGTGATTAGGTATTACTGTCATGACATGAGTCCAGAATGAAGGCTGCACAGTGGAGTGGACCTGGGGGAGGGACTGTATAACAATGAGAGAATTTTTCTTTTACTTTTCAGAGAAGAGTGAACTGGGGGAGGGGGGGCAGGGAGAAAAGTGCAACAATGAATGAACGGAAAGCCAAAGTCTCTGTAAACTTTCATTAAAATAAATAATAATAATTTTTTTAAAAATTAAATGTTTAAAACAGACTGTTTTATAAGGATAAATGATAACATATGTAATGACTGTTCACTCTGCAAAATCTTGATCTTAGGGCGTACGATACCCCTAGTTGGCAATAGCACCCAGGTTTTCCAAATTAGCTTCATTTTTCTCTGGTCTGCAAAGCCTTCTTCTCATTAGCTGCCTTCTGCTTTTGTTGCATGATCTCGGAATCCCTCTGCTTTCTGAGAGGCAGTCAAACTGTCCTCTTTTCTTTTTCCCTTGCTAATCTCCTGGGTTTTCTTCATGTTTTTCTGGCGGGCAAGTTCTCTCCGATTTCCACGGGCCATCCCGACCACCGAACCGAGGCTGGAAGAGAGGGACTAGGAAAACCAACGGTTCCCTGGCGGCGTCACCCAGTCGGCGGTCTCCTAATAGACCCAGCGCGCCGGCCCCTTGCAGGGCGACAGTAATAAATTTTTTAAAAAAAGAATCCATCAAACAGAAACTGAATGTGCTGTGTATGCTGTCACCACAAACATGTTTTTAAGATACTGCCTTTCTGCTATTTGTTTGGATATTAAAAGTGGTCACCAGAGGATTTGCGACCACAGGTGGGGGCAGTTACCGAGGCTCTCGGGGTTCCTCAGCAGCACCCAGGCACCAAGCTCTCCCCTGCACCTCACGGAGCAGCCGCCTCGCTGACCCTCCACCTGAGGCCCACCCACAGTGGAGCTGGGACTGCAGGCAGGTCTGGCCACACAAGGGACTGTCCCACAGGAGGTGTGCACCCAAACACAGGAGGTGTGAACCCAAACATGGGAGACTGTCCCACATGGAATACAAACCCAAAAAGAGGAGGTGTGAACCCAGACACGGGGAGACTGCCCCTCAGGGGGTACTGAGTCACAGCAACCTTCCACCAGGTTTGCAAGGTTTGCACGTTGGAAGCTACATGGAGGACATGGTCTCTCTCTCCCAAGCAGCGGCTGGTAGATCTGAACCATCAACCTTTCAGTTAGAAGCCTGACACATTACACAGTAATGCCACCAGAATTCCCCAGAATGGTCTAGAGAGAGCATGAATGAAACCCCAAATCCACGAGTATCTGGTCAGTTCAGACTCACAGGGACTCTATAGGGCACGGCACACTGCCCACAGGGAATGTGCCATCAGAACCGAGCCGAGGGCCAGGGAGCTGTGGACAGCGACCCTGCAGGACAGAGTGAGATGGCTGCCCCCCGCTATCCAGACCGACAATGGCCCACCGGGAACACTCTTGTGGTTGTTGTTAGGTGCTGTGGAGTCCAGTAGGAACCACAGTGAACCTGTGAACAACAGATCCAAATCCTATCATGTCCTGTGCCATCCTCACACTTCCCGACACACCAGAGCCCTCCGTGGCTGTCACCCTGTCAATTCATCTGGGTGAGGGTCTTCCTTTCCTTCGCAGGCCCTCCACCTTTCCGAGCATCACGTCCCTCTCCAAGAAACAGCCCCTCCCCAGCAATCTGCCTGAAGTATGTGAGGTTAAGCCTGGCAGCACCCTTTCCAGGACATATCTGCCTGTTCTCTTGGCCGTCCGTGGGACGTTCAGTGCTCTTGTCCAACACCACAGCTCAAAGGTGTCAATTCTTCTGTCGTCCTTATTCACTGTCCAGCTCTCAGATGCGTAACAAGTTGATCAGAAAGACCATGGCCTTGGCCTGAATCAGAAGTATCTTAGTTCTCAAACTGACATCTTTCCTTCTCAATAATTTGTGAGGTCCCTAACTGCGGACTTTCCCAATGCAATGTTGTGGTTTATGTGCACTGAGTTGCCAGCAACTCATAGCGACCTTAGGTACAATATCTCTGAACCCTGCCCTATCCTGAGCCAGTCTCATTGACTCTGACACACCTACCTCGCTTACTGTGTCAATCTATCTCATCCTGGGGTCTTTGCTGTGCTGTCCCTCCATCACTCCAAGCAAGACATCCTTTTCCCAGGACTGGTCCCTCCTGGCCACACGCCCAAAGTACGTGATGTGAGACAGAGCCCGGTTTCACCCTCTCCAAGGCAGACCTGCTTGTCCTCTTGGTGTTCCACGGCATGTTCAATACCCTTCTCCAGCAGCACCGCTCAGGCATTGGTTGTTTGGTCACCCTCCGTCACTATCCAGCTCTCTGACGCATAGCAAGTAATTGCAATGACCATGGCCTGAATCAGGCACACTTAGTCTACAGACTGACATCATTGCTCCTCAGTAGTACCCTGGAGAGGTCTCTGAACGCAGATCTTCACAGTGCAATTGTCTTCTCATTTCCTGACTGCTGGTGCCAAGAGTGTTGCTGTGGAGCTGAGCAATGATTAACAACCTCAAACTCTTCTCCATCTATCATGATGCTGCCAATTGGCCCGGTGGTGAGAATCTTTGTTTTCATGATGTTGTGCTTCAATCCACATTGAAGACTGCAGTCCTTGACCTTCTGCAGCAAGCAGCTTCAGGTTCTCCTCCTCAGTTTCAGTAAGCAAGATTGTATCAACTGCATTTCACAGGTTGTTGACAAGCCCTCCTCTAATCCTAATGCCACATTCCTTCTCATAAAGGCCAGCCTCCCAAATGATCTGTTCCCCATATAGACTGAAAAGGTATGGAGACAGGACGCATCCCCGACAAACTCCTTTCCTGATTTTGAACCATGCTTGCTCTGTTTTAAGGGCTGCTTCCTGGTCCGAATATAGGTTTTGCAGAAGCATAATCAAGTATTCTGGAATTCCCATTTCTTTTCAAGTTAGCCACAATTTGTTATACACAATGTTTCACTGCACAATGAAACATGGATAGAACATTCATTCTTCTGGTCCTCTTTGCTTTCAGCCAAGATCCATCTGACATTGGGATAATGTCTCTAGTGCCATGGCCTCTTCTAAACCCAGCCTGCATTTCTGGTAGTTCTCTGTCAATGTACTGTTCCAGTTGTTTTTGGATAGCCTTCAGCAGGATTTGCTTGTGTGTGTGATATTGTCTGGCAATTTCCACACTCTCTTGGGTCCCTTTTTTTGGAATGGGGATAAATGTGAATCTCTTCCAGTCAGCTGGCCAGGGAGTTGTCCTACAGATTTCTAGGAACAACCTGGTGAACACATCCAGGGCAGCATCTGTTTGTTGAAATACGGGTATTCCATCAATTCTTGGCCTTTATGCTTTGTCAAGTCCTTCAGAACGGCCTGAACTACTTCCTCCATCACCACTGTCTCGTGACCATATGTTGTTTCTTAAAATTCTTCTGTGTCTGCCAATCCTTTTTGGTACAGTGCCTCTGCATACTCCTTCCTTCTTTTAATGCTGCCTGGATCATTCAACATTCTGCCCACAGCATCCTTAGTTAGTGCAACTCGAGGCTTGAATTTGTTCTTCATTACCTTCAGCTTAAAAAATGCCGAGCAAGTGCAGCCCTTTTGATTTTCCAACTCCAGCTCTTTGCACATTTCATTATAATACTTTGCTTTGTCTTCCGGTGTTGCCCTTTGAAATCTTCTGTTTAGCTCCTTAATTCCTGTTTTCTTCCTTTTGCTTTCACTTCACAGTCTTGTAGAGCAATATTCAGTCTATCTCAGTCTCTTTGTAATGACCTTTTTCATTCTTTGTGAATGATATTCTTGATATCCTCCCACAGCTCATCTGGTCTTCATTCATTTGTGTTCAAGGCTTCAAATCTGTTGCTGAGATGGTTTTTATATTCAAGTGGGATAGACTCAAGGTCAAACATTGATTTTTGTAGATTTGATCTGATTTTCTTTAGCTTCAGTTTGAACTTGCATTATGAGTAGCTGATGGTCTGTTCCACAATCAGTACCTGGTGTAGTTTTCACTACTATTAAGCTTTTCTAAGGATTCTTTCCACAGATGGAATTGATCCGATTCCTGTGCATACCATCAGGTGAAAACCATATGTATAGTGTGTTTATGATTCTTATAAAAGGTATTTGCAATTAATAAATCATTGATCGCACAGAATTCTATCATCTTATCCCAAGCCTCCTTTCTGTCACCCTGTCCATATTTTCTGACTATTGATCCTTCTTCCCTGTTGCCAACGTTTGCATTCCAGCCGCTGATTATTATTAGTGCACCTTGGGTGCAGGTTCGATGGATCTCTGACTGCAAAAGTTGGTAAAAAATCCTTTATTTCCTCCTCTTTGGCTTTGGTGGTTGGTGCATATATTTGAATGGTAAGTGATATCTATACGCATATAAGGAAGTCCAATGAATACCACTATCATTCAAATATATGCACCAACAACCAGAGCCAAGGAAGAGGAGATAGAACATTTTTACCAACTTTTACAATTGGAGATTGATCGAACATGCAACCAAGATGTATTGATAATAATGGGTGACTGGAATGCAAAAGT